>NC_056729.1:502391165-502692415 GCF_019279795.1 Protopterus annectens
GCGCTTAAAACTGACATCAGGACGTCAGGGTACAAAAGCGCATGACCGACGTCATTTCCTCAGTCTTTTTTGCCGCATGGTCCGATGCAGAAGCAGCGTTGCAAGTGCCGTTCTGAAATTTTCGATTGAGTTTCAGACCGAATCCAAGTTGTACCCGTTGGGGATTATTTTGGTTTTTTCTTGCCTCAGTGTTTTACCGGATGTCAGAAAAAGTGAATAACTGTATTTCTTGTGGGAAACAGATACCGCATAGGGATTATCATTCTTTGTGTATTCCTTGTTTGGGGCATGAGCACGACGTTGTTGGGTGTCGCTTTTGTGCTAGGTTCAATAAACGCACTATTAAGCGAAGGTTAGATTGTGCTAGGCTGGTCTTTGGGAAGCGGTGCAATTATAATATGCCGTCGGATTCTCCAGCGCCCGCTTCTGCGGCGCAAAGACAAAGCAGTTAAACCCAGGCAATATGAGTCGTCCGTTCGGACGCCGGTCCTTTAGAGGCTTCAGTGGAACCGGTGGTTCCGACGGAGACTTCTCTGGAGTCTCAGGGGGAGACTTTGATTTTGCAGGAGGTGGTCTCTCAGGAGGCAGGTCAGGCTGAAGGGGCTTCTCAAGTTACTGTACTCCCCTCCCTTCCTAGGGTGGTTAGGCCTTCTCCTTCAGTTTCCAAGGCTTCTCCCAGAGGCAGGCCAGTTTTAGCTTCTGTTGGTGTCACTCCTAGTTCAGCAGGGTCTGTGCCTAAGAAGCACATGCTTAAAATGGCAGAAGATTTGATTACTCTGATTAGAGGTTCTATGCCCCCCTCCTGATAAGAGGCCTAGGGTGGAGCCAGAGTTGGGAAGTTTTGAGCAGGCTTCGGATGTTTGAGTCTTCAGCTGAAGACTTGCAGGAGTACTCTCCTTATTCTGATTCTGATGCAGATGATTCCACTCCTTCTGCTTCTCCTCCAGAGGATTTTTCTTTTTCAGAGACACTTCATTCTATGAGGGAACATTTTAAGTGGGAAGGTCAGGACTTCTCTGATTCTAGGAAGAGGCTTAGGGAGTTTTTGCTGTTACCCCAGCATAGGCCCTTGGCTATTCCCCCTGTTCTGGATGTTGTGGAAGATGTGTTTGCAGAGGCTTCACTTAATCCTGATTCTCTGCCTCCTGCTCCTGTTAAACCGGATAGGTATTACAGGGTGCCTGAGGCTCATAAATATATTTATAAGAGTCCTAGGGCGGACCCAGAAACTATTCGTCAGGGACCTAAGGGTGTCAAGGCCTCTGTTGTAAAAAATCCGGTTCCTCTAGATAAGGAAGCCAGAGCTTTGGATAGATGGGGAAAGAAGGTCTATACATCTTCTACCTTAGCTATGAGGGCTTTGAATTGCCAGTTTCATATGTTGAAATATCAAAACTTTCTTCTTTCTCAATTGAAATCTAAGGTGGATGCTCTGGCGGAAGGCATTGAGTGTAAAGAATTGCAAGATTTGGTGCATGTCTCTGAACAGGTGGGTAAGCATTCATTACAGTGTGGTTTTGATGCTGTGCAGGCCTTGTCTAGGGTGGCTGCCACTGGCTCAGTTCTTCGCAGGCACGCCTGGTTGAAGGATCAGAATTTATCTGACCATGTTAAGACAAGGATTTTGGATGCTTCTTTGCAGTCTGATGTGTTGTTTGGTTCACCTGTGGAGTCAGTCTTGAAGAAAATGGAAGACAAGGCTAAGTCTATGCAGGCTGTTAAAGATTTTTGCAAGTTCAGCCTCAGTTTAGTAGGAATTGGCCTGCTAAGGGGTGGACGATCCTTCTTATGATTCTCAGTCTAGGGGTAGATCTAGGCGTGGTAGGGGCAGAGCTCAGAGTTCTTTCAGGCCTAGAACAGGAGTTCACCTGCACAATCTTGGTGAGGGCAGGGGCCAGTCCTAAACAGGCCCAATGACCTACTTTTCAGCTGCCAGATCCTTCTTGCCTGGCAGCACCTTTGGGAGGAAGGTTAGCTCTCTTCAAGGAAAATTGGATGTTGATTACCCAAGACAAATGGGTATTGGATATCATACACCAGGGTTACAAGTTTTATTTCCATACCTTGCCTCCTTTCAAAGGCATGCCGGACGTTCCTCCTCAGCAAAGACTAGAGGCTCGCAAACAAATTTCTCTACTACTTCAAATAGGGGCCATACAACCGGTCCCTCTGCCAGAAGTGGGCCTAGGTTTTATTCTCGCCTATTTCTAGTTCCAAAGAAAGGAAACACGTGGAGACCAATTTTGGATTTATCCATCCTCAACACATATCTGGACATTCCCAAGTTCAAAATGTTAACGTTACAACAGCTTTTACCTCTGCTGGGCAAAGATCACTGGATGGTGACTCTAGATCTCAAGGAGGCTTACCTTCATGTTCCTATCAGGCCCAGTTGCAGGAAGTATCTGCGTCGGGCTGGGACTTCACATTATCAGTTCTCTGCATTGCCCTTTGGCTTATCTACTGCCCAGAGTGTTCACGGGTTCTGGCTCCAGTGGTAGCTTTCTTCAGGCTAAGAGGAATACAGATCTATCCTTATTTGGACGATTGCCTGATACTGGCCCAAGAAAAGGATGAACTTCTTCATCATTTACAGTATGTGATGGCAGTGTTAAGATGCCTGGGGTATTCTGTGAACGAAATAAAGTCCAGTCTAGTACCCTCTCAGGACATGTGCTTTCTGGGTGTGAGACTGAATACAGCATCCCAGATGGCCTTTTGACCCCGGACAAACAAAAGAATCTTTCTTACTTCCAGTTGTCTCATCAGTCCAGGCTGACTGCAAGGACAGTCCTTCAAGCCTTGGGGTTCATGGCATCTTGTATTCTGGTACTTCCCAATGCCAAACTGCATATGAGGAAGCTACAGTGGTATCTCAAGAATGTATGGACACAGCACTGCCAAGAGTTGGACACTGTCATTCAAATAATACCTTGCATTCAAAAGGAATTTTGTGGTGGGCTCAGGAATGTCACCTAAACAAGGGACTCTCTGTGACCCGGCCAGAGGCGAGTCAGATTTTAACGACAGATGCCTCAGACAAAGCTTGGGGAGCTCATCTGAATGGAAAATGGGTACAAGACACGTGGCCTGCCAGACTTCAACATCTACATATCAACTTGAAGGAGATGTTAGCAGTCCAATTTGCATTGATAGCTTTCAAGGATTTACTTCTTCCAGGGCAGGTGTTGATTCAAACAGACAACACAACTGTCATGTGGTACATCAACAAGCAAGGCGGAACGCATTCTTATCCTCTATGCAGACAAGCAATGATTTTGTGGGAGACTGCTCTCAGTTTACAGCTAAATCTTCAGACAAGGTTTCTGCCAGGAGCACAGAACTCCTTAGCAGATGTGTTGAGCAGACAAATTATGGATCCCCACGAGTGGAAATTGGATCCTCATGTATTCCAGAGATTGACAGTGTTATGGGAAACTCCAGACATAGATCTGTTCGCTTCTCCACTAAATTACCAGCTGCCAAAGTTTTGCACAAAAAGGTTTCATCCCTCAGCTTGGAAAGTGGATGCTCTCTCATTCAATTGGAGCAATCTTCCGTGTATGCCACCTCTGCCTCTCCTCCCAAAGGTACTGCTGAAGGTCAGACAGGACAAGCCAAATATGATTCTAATAGCTCCAGATTGGCCTCGACAGCACTGGTACCCATTACTGAGAAGTCTGGTACAGGAGCCTCCATGGCCTTTGCCTTCGATTCCTCACCTGCTGTCTCAGGAGAACAGTCATTTACTCAGTCAAACTTCATTCTCTACATCTGACAGCCTGGCATATTCTGTTTTAAACCCTGGAGGGTCTCAGCTTCCACAACAAGTTTTGAATGTTATTTTGGAGGCCAGAAGGCCTAGTACAAGGAAAGTTTACGCAGATAAATGGAGGAGATTTTTATTTTGGAGTACAGCAAAGGACTTTGATGTTTCTAAACCTAATTCAATACCTTACTGAGTTATTGGCCAAAGGTTTGTTCCTCTCGTCTCTAAAGGTTCATGCTGCAGCAATTTCTGCTCACTATGACTGTGACCCACCATTATTTTCTCAGCCTTTGTTTAAGCAATTCCTTAGAGGGGCAAAGAATATAAGACCCCGAGAGCTCCTACTCCTGCTTGGGATCTCAATTTTGTGTTGGAGAAACTCACTCTACAACCTTTTGAGCCTGCAGGCAGAGTTGAAATATTTATCTTGGAAGACTGCTTTTTGTTGGCCATTACCTCTGAGAAGGGTTTCTGAATTACAGGCCCTTATGGCAGTTGAGCCTTTCTTAATTTTCCACAAGGATAGGGTGTCTTACCCTTCTTTTATGCCTAAAGTGGTTTCTAGTGTGGCTTTAAACCAAACTATTCATTTGCCTACTTTTATGCAAACCCCAAAATAAAGGGGAGGATTTTGCACACTTTGGATATACACAGACAGTATATTATTTGAGCAGAACTAAAGGGTTCAGGCAGTCTCAGCAGTTGTTTGTTTCTTTTGCTTTGGGTTCTCAGGGCAAACCTGTTTCAAAACAAACTATTTCTAAGTGGATTGGTTTTGTATTGCTTTCTGTTATTCCCATCATGGTAAGGAGATTCCAGCTGGGATTAGGCCTCATTCCACTAGGGCTACTGCCACTTCTACAGCTTTTTTAAGGGGGGTGGCTACTAAAGATATTCTGGAAGCAGCTACTTGGAGTTCAGTGCATACTTTCTCTAAGCATTACCACCTTCCACTTTACTCTAAATCTAGGGCTGGATTTGCAACTGCAATTTTACAAGGCATGTTGGCAGCTCCTAATGCTTTATAGTTTGGCCATCCTCCCTTACCTCTGCTTTGGGATTCTACCCATATGTAAGGACTGCAGCAATGTGAGATGAAGAACATAGTACAGTTTTGTACCTACCATAAATGTAGATGTTCAAGATCCTTCTCCCTCCTTCCCCTCTGTTGTTGAAGGTGGTGGTGTGGTTTGTGTTGTACATTTTGTAAATATGGTTAGTGCACGGGTGGTTGGTTAGGTTTTGCTGGTTTTTGGCTTTGGCCTTTCTTGTTAGGGCCTTCTGACATCTGGGGCAAGAAAGGTCATGCGCTTTTGTACCCTGGCGTCCTGATGTCAGTTTTAATACTTTGGTATTTGGGCCGACCGAGGACAGCGGACTACCCATATGTAAGGACTGCAGCAATGTGGATCTTCGAACATCTACATTTATGGTAGGTACAAAACTGTACTTTATGTAAAGATGGTATTGTAATTTTGTTACACAAAAGCAGTGCCTGCAAAGTCATAAACGTTTGTACACCTAACCTCCTAGTTGGTATGTTTCAAAGGGAGCCTGACAACACTACAGAGGTACTTTCAGTGAATTTGCGTCAAGTAGAATCAGCATTTATGAACTTTACACTTTTCTCCACTGTTATGAGACCTCAGAGTTGTTGTATATAAGTTTGGTTGGGGTGGGGATGGTCTCCACCACCATTTGGACAGTGCTGGTGGGCTTGGTTCCCTGAAAAAAATAGTTACATTTCACTAGAAATTGTTTACAGCAGATTTACTTTGCATAAACTGCATTGTCTGAGATGACCTTTAGTGAATTGGTGTGACTCAGTTGATTAAAGCCTGTGGTAACCCCTCATAATGTATGATGAATTCAGAGGAAGCTGCATGACACTGATGCAGTTCTTCTCACATATACTGACTAAATCTGTATAGTACTTTTCAAAGTTCTTTATTTCTTTCATATTTAATGTGCAAGTAGAGCATTAATACAACAGACTGCATCATATAACTACTCATCCTGACTTGACTTTGTACTAATCAGTTATACAGTAGCACAAAACAAGTTTTATCTTCATAATGGATTTCACTTGGTATTAGATTGATAGGTTCAATTGTTTGTGTTATTTCTATGTTAATGAGCTCTGCTTGGCACTTCAGCTGCCATATTCTTGCCTGATCTGAGAGAATAAGCCTACTTCTCTTCTTTATGTGAAACTGTTGTAGGTTACTTCATCAGTGACTCTATTTTCAAAGCTAATTCAGCTGAGATGAATACAGCAGGCCAGTAATGAGAAAAAAATGTTATGTGGGGCAAAACATCCCACATCTCCATGAAGGAGGCTGTGCCTCCTTCACTTTTCATAACTAACTTGTTACCAGATTTGTGGGAAGTTGCAGTTCTTTAAACCATCAGCCCATTTGGTACAGTAATCTCAGCTGAATGGACTTCATTCAAATGGTCGTTAAAAAAAAAAAAAAAAAAACGATAACATTTGTGATGTGAACCACTGTCATTAAAAATGTCCCTGTAGACTTGAGGTAGGCCTTCCATTTCTTTAAACACATTTCACTGTTTTCATTATATTAACTATTGGAGCAGTCTTTTTCAGCTTGTTAGAAATTTTTGCTTTAGCTTGACATGGTTTTGTTGTGTAGGTAACAAGCCATTGATCTGATAATGGTGTGTCTATTGTTTTCAGAGCTACCTAGCTATACAGTTACAAAGAGTAGTACATACACAGAATATGACAGCTGATAAGGGCAGTTTGGGTCTATCTAGTTTGTTTACAGGACAAGTAACTTGCTTATCGCTAGTTGTAGTTAACTTTCTTCTGTGCAAGATAGCCTTATGTTGGGCTGATGCCACTTTGAGTTCCTGTACTGTTCTCGAATCTATAGCCATTTTGGGGAAAGCTGTGCCACAGGTCTATAACTCTGAATGCAAAAAAGTATTTCCTGAAATCACCTCAGAGTTGCCTGTCTGCATTCCTAAATTGTGTTTCTTTGTTTTTATGTGGTTATTTTTTCTGAGAGATGTTGTTCTCCTGTGCCTATTGATTTCTGTAATATTTATAGGTTCATAGGCAAGTACTAGGCTAGCTGTCCTTGCGAGACATTTTAAGCCTAGCCATTTTCCCTTTTTGTGCTCAAAATAACCTATCCCGTTTGTTTGTAGACTGGCCTTGCCTATCCTGTGGTCAATAACTATATGTCGCCTCTAATGAAAATAACTGGGAAATATATTATAAATATATTTGAAAGGGCCAATGCATGGGATAAAGCATTTAGGAGCTGCCTCTGTCCATTAGTAGTACAGGTGGCCGTCTGAATCCCATTCATAGATCCAAGTTGCACTTGAATATGGACAAGGATGGACTTTGTTCTATGTAGCTGGGGAGTCTTTTCCAGAGCAGCGGTATCCTCTTTGAGATATACCTGTTCCTCTAAACCATTCTTTTGACATTGCAGAAGGGATGTAGATCCCTAGACCGAGTATTTTTGATGCAGTTTGACTTGCTGATGTGCAGTAAAACCCATCAGTATTGGGTCTAAGGATGCCTTGTATACCAGGCACAAGACACCCGTCAGCAGTCTGTAGGATACAGAGTATAGTGACAAGTAAGTCCATGTCGGATGTGATGTTTAGGCCTTGTATCCTTTTAGTAAGGTATCTCTGGGGATGTTCCATTTCTTGCATGTGTATGGAAAGATACATACCAAAGGGACATTATATTCAGTGACTGGCCTAATGAGAGCTGTATAGAGGGGGACAATGACATCCCTAGATCTAGACACAGTTCCTTTGTTTATAATTTGTGCAATATAGAAGGACTTTCTTATAACAGTGGACACATGTTGGTCAAAAGTTAGGTCACTGTCCACATAAAATTCTAACTCTTATGGGTGTATAGCTATGTTGTATGGGTTGGAGACGGTGGCATTAACAAAAAGAGAGGAGTTTGAGCTGGATGTGGCAGAGTTAAAGATGTTAAGATTTGCACTGGGTGTGACAATGGTGGACAGGATTAGGAATAAGTATATTAGAGGGTCAGCCCAGGTTGGAAGGTTTGGAGACAAAGCCAGAGAGGCAAGATTACGTTGGTTTGGACATGTGCTGAGGAGGGATGCTGAGTATATTGGGAAAAAGGTGCTGAGGAGGGATGCTGAGTATATTGGGAAAAAGATGCTAAGGATGAAGTTACCAGGTAACAGGAAAAGAGGAAGGCCTAAGATAAGGTTTATGGATGTGGTGAGAGAGGACATGCAGGTGGTTGGTGTGACAGAGCAAGATGCAGAGGACAGGAAGAAATGGAAACAGGTGATCCGCTGTGACGACCCTTAACGGGAACAGCCGAAAGAAGATGATGATGATGGGTGTATTGTCAATGTGGTGGTTCCCTGGAGTAGATGATTTTCCAGAGAATGCAGTACTGCATTTTTTGGCATTTAGTTTCAGTCCTTGATTTTGTCACTAGTTATTTGTTTGGGACAAACCTTTCCCACAGGATGGCTAAGTCACTTGGGGATTCAGTGACTGCCACTAGCTTGCAGTCATTGACAGACTCAGCCAGAGCCCTTTGGTATTGGCTTTTACTTCAGAAAAGTAAATGCCAAACAAGAGAGATCCTAGCACAGAACCCTGGAGGACTCCATTGGTCAGTCATCTCTTTGTGAAGGTAACTATGCCTATTTTGATTTCTTGTGTCCTAACTGTGAGGCAGTTGGCAATCCAGTGGGTGACAGGGTTTATTTCCAGTTTATTTAGTTTTTCTAATATGCCTGAATAAGAAATTGTGTCAAAAACTTTTGCTATGTAGAGATATGTTATGAGAACCATTTTGTCTTCATCCTTTGCTTTCTGACTATTTCAGAATAATCCACTAGGATGAGTAAACATGACCTGCCCTTGACAAATCCAAACTGAGATGAGTCCAGTGTTTGGAGGTTCCCTATGTCCTTATTGATTAGTTCCATGATAAGTCTTTCCATGGCTTTGCATACTAGGATGGTCAAGTTTTATAGGCTTGCAATTGCCTGGGTCTGTGGAAGGTCCTCCTTTATGCAGGGGAATGATTGTAGTTTTCCATTCGCTTGGTGCAAAACGTGTATGTAAGCTGAGATTGAACAGTGTTAGGGGTGTGGCTAAATTGTGCTTCATGTTATTGAAGATGCATCCAGGGATATTGTCAGGACCCATCAATGTAGTAGTTTTAGCTTTTGATAGCACTTTAAGGACTTGGTCTTGTTTGATAGCTGTACAATTTCATGTACATCTTGAGGGACAGACAGAGGAGAGAGAGGTAAAGTTATAGCTAAATTTATCAGCTAGTAGGTTCACTATATCTTCAACCTCCATTGAGGTAACATTGCCTACATTCAGGTCATCACATTGCTGTATTGTGTTTTTGAGATTGTAATGCCCCACCACTGGAGCAGTAATCAAGGAGCCTCGATACTCACCACTGGGAACAGTGGGGAACGTTCACTGGGAAGATGACAAGTACACACATAGTACTTCCAGATGCAGCTCTCTGCATGAAGTGTAGTTTCCCTCAAGAGCACACAGAACACCGTCAGTCTGGGGCTAGTTTCTCCCTCTTTCTCCACATCCCCAGTAAGACTCCCCATTGGCACAGCTGTAGAGTTGAGTCCTTAGCCAGGGTTCCAAACCAAGTCCACCAGTACTCTCTCTGCCAAACCTCGTGTTCCTGTCCAAGTAGCTGACACAGACACTCTTAGAGATTTGTTTTATACACACACACACACACACACACACACACACACACACACACACACACACACACACACACACACACACCTGAGGAAGGCTGTCACAGGTTTACTAGCTATGCCCTCTTCTGCCCAGACTATAAGGTAGTTCTCACTGCCACCAGAACCCCTTATCAGCTATTTTAAGGCCCTTAGTAAAGGGTGTCCAATGGGCAGCCATGGTGGTGCAGCTGTTAGCGTTAGGTTCTCCGGTTCGATCCTTGGCTGGGATGCCTTCTGTGCAGAGTCTGCATGTCTTCCCTCTGGTTGTGTGGGTTTCCTCCGGGTGCTCCAGTTTCCTCCCACATCCCAAAGATATGCTGTAGGTGGATTGGATACTCTAAATTGGCCCTAGGCATGAGTGCGTGCATGTGTGTACCTTCCATGGAAGGTTGGGCGCCGGGCTGGCAACTTGATACCGTAAAACTCCACTGCCAATCACGAGTGGACAGATGATCCACTGTGGCGACCCCTAACTGGAAAAAAGCCAGAAGAAGAAGAAGTAAAGGGTGTCCAATCTTACTGTATAATAATAATATTAACACAAATGGTAGTTTGACCAAGAAGCAAGGCCGTTAGGAGTGGCCCACACAGTGTCACCAAATAAATATGCAAGTACTCTCAAAACTCAAATATCTCTACACAGATCAGCCACATTGAAAGGTTTAAATGTATTTAATAATAAATAATAAAAGAATAAGACCCTACTAAATATATATTCACAGTGACATCAGAGTTCAAAACAGCAGGGAATATTTGAAACAGCATTGCAACACAGTCTCAAATAAATAAAGAAAAATATCTAAACTAAGCTTTACTATATTCCTGACCATATTTAAGAGAGTTACACTGTTCCCTAGAAACTTACTTCATTAGAGTAAGGCAGGTGTGGTGAATGGATCTTCTAGATGTTGTTAGGTCCGAGACAGAATGCAGAATGCTCTGTCTCACCAAGAGACTTTTCAAATTAATATCTAAAATATTACTTCTGTGATAGCTTGCAGAATGACATCATTTTTTGTCATCTGACTTTTATTTCCCAGGCCCAAAACAACCACTGATGAAGCTGGCTGTATTTAATATCTACCTGTAAAAATATACAGATAAGGGCTTCTCCTCATATCTCTGTCAGATGCTGGAAGTTGTAAAACAATTGCATTCCTTCATGCTTTCAAGACTAGTTAGCAGTGTTTTAGTGTGATTTATTTTTCCCTTATTCTCCATTAGTGATGGTTTTTGATGTCCTTTTCTTCATATGCTGCTGTATTCATAACACAAGGGAGTCCACCTGTGGTCGACTGTCGAATGTCTGGCCATTTTACAAAAGATAGATGCTACCGCTAGGGTGCATGTGATGTCCTTCATCTCTCTGTGCCAACTTCAGCGATAAACAGATATCGGGTACAAAATGGATGTCAGCATGTACCTACCTCAGAACTTTTCTGCCATCTGTGTGACTGCCAGCTCTGGTCATTGCTCCTTAGGAAAAGTGATCCGTGTGCCTCGTTCACCTTATCTGACTTCAGATAAGTAACCCATAGGCGGTTTTGATTATTCTTTGCTACTGCTTTTGGGTTTCATGTCAGGTAAAAAGGACAAGTGTAGATGTGGAAGACAAATTACACATAAAGATACGCATGAGATCTGCCTGTTTTGTTTAGACCAAGAACACGACCACACTTCTTGTACTGTTTGTCAGGTCTTTGTCCCCAAAACCCTCCAAAGTCACCTAGCTGCCTTAAAACTTTATTTAGAGAACCAGCAACTCAAGTTTTTGGCTAAAGCGATAGATCTGACATCAAGTCCCTCGGATGAGCCACCAGTCAAAAAGGCCAAATAATCAAGGCTTGAACCGAATGCTGCACCGTCCCATCCAGCCTTACCTCTCAAGACTGGTGAAGGCCCGGAGGCCAAGCTGGAATCCTCAGACCTTCCTTTGGTGGGTAGCCAGGAGGAAACCATTAAGAAAGTTGAGGGCATGTCCCAGAGGGAATCGCCTTCGTCTGAATCGGTCGCCGGAGGGAAACCTAGGCTCATCATCTCAGAGGGTCCGCTTGGGGTCTTGCAAATTGTAGTTTGTGAGGATGTTAGCACATACATTGTGGAATGCCTTCTGGCCCTCCCACTCTTCACTGTATCTCTGATACCATGACATCAGAGTCCCATAAAAAGAAAAAGCAAAAAAAAAAAAAAAAAAAAATATCTTGCTCTTTCACCGATATCCGCAACCCACGAACAACTTCCTGACTGGGAGGGCTTCACCCAAGGCCTTTTAAAAGCATTCTTGACTTTACACCAGGCCCCCACATCATCTACCCCTAAAGGTAAACTTGTTTTGGATGTCTCATCTGAAGAAGCGGGTTCATCAGGGGAAGAATCCCTCACTTACACCTCTCAGATTGCTTCCCCTGTGGGGTACGCTTCTCCAGAGGAGGAGTCCAGTGGCACAGATTCCCCAGGAGAAGATATTAATTTTGGGGAAACTATTGCTCAAATGAAAGAATTTTTCAAATGGGACAACAGTCAGGTCATAGAGACCCAAAAGAGGTATTATGACCTTTTGCAAATGTAGTCTCCTAACCATCTGCTGTACCTCCAGTGCACCCCGCCTTCTTGGATGCCTTCCTGGCTACCTGCAAGAACCCTGACTCCCAACCTCCTCTACCCAAATGTCCAGACAGGTTTTATAAGGTCCCTGAGGATGCAACATTTCTGTATAAAGCTCTTTTTGCAGATCCTTCAGTCATTACGGTGGCTGCAGACAAAAGTACTAAGCTACTCCTTTCCACCTCCCTCCTGCCCTCTGACATGGAGAGGAGGTTAATGGAGTGCCTAGGGAAAACAGTCTATACTTCTGCTATGCAAGCAATAAGAGCAATTAACTACCAAACCCACATGGCCAAATACTCCCTGACTGTGCTGGCTGATGTGACAAAACAACTGGGAGACCTCCCTGACTCCCCAGCCAAGGCTAAAACATCTACCCTGTTGAACTCCTGCACTCAGGTAACCAAACACTCAAAGTGCAGTTATGATGCAGTAGAGGCCTCATCTAGGGCTGCAGCTTCAGGGTCTGTCATTAGGAGATACTCTTGTCATAGGTTGCAGCCTCTCCCTGATGACATCAAGTCTAAACTCTTGGACGCACCCCTAGACAGTAATGATTTATTTGGTTCAGCAGCTGCTGACCTCTTCAAGGCCCCTCCAAGTGAAGGGCAAGGAGCTACAGGATTCGAGACATATTTTTGTCTCCCCGGTTCCATGCTTCCAAAGAAACTACCCTGCCAAAACCTTTGTGAGAAGGCCTACCAGAGAGATGTCAGCCAAAAGCAAAAAGGACTCCAGGAAACAGTCCTCCTCCAGGTCTGCGCACTCTCTTCCTGCTACCAAACAGCCCTTTAAGGGCAAGCCTGATAGCCTGTGACTACCAGGCACTTAGATCCAGACACCCCACTTTCCATGCATCTCTCTCTCTCTCTCCCTACTAGCTTGGAAACAGGTTACCCAGGACTCTTGGGTCCTCTCTAGTACAACAGGGATACTTCATGACATGGGAGAAAAAAACTACTCCCAAAGGTATTCCTCAACCTCCTCGAGAACAACTGGCCTCTTTCCCCCGGTTATTCAGGAGCTCCTCGATCAAGGAACAATTCAAGAAGTCCCCACATATACAAGAGGAAAAGGATTTTACTTTAGGGTGTTCCTGGTTCCCAGGAAAGAAGGTCCCTGAAGACCAATCCTGGATTTATCCCATCTCAACACCTTCCTCCAAGTATCCTCTTTTCGGATGCTCACTCTTCCTACCCTTCTTCCCCTGATTTTTCCCCAGGCCTTCTTAGTATCCTTGGATCTAAAATATGCCTACTTGCACATCCCAATCCATCCCTTCTTCAAGAAATGTGTCTGCTTCTTGGTGGGTTCTGCACATTATCAGTTCTGTACTTTGCCATTTGGTCTATCTACGGCTCTGAGTGCTTACAAAATGCCTGGCACCAGTCATGGCTTTTGCCAGGACAAGGGGAATCCAACCCTTCCCCAACCTAGATGATATCCTGACTCAGGCCCTGTCAGTTTCAATGGTACTACAACACCTAGACTTCATTTCCCTCTTGAGAAGTCTGGGGTTCACTGTAAATCTCCAAAAAATCATCCCTGATACATTCCCAGGATCATGTGTTCCTGGGGTGCGGGATCCTACAGGAAAAATGATGGCCTGTCTTCTCCCAGAAAAAAATGCATCTCTCGCAACTTACTTCAACGAATTACTCCCCCTAAAAGCCATATCAGCCAGGGAGTTTCTCAGGCTCCTGGGATTCATAGCCTTCATCATCCCCATGGTTACCCTTGCAAAACTTCACATGAGGAAGTTCCAGTGGTACTTGAGAACAGCCTGGAAGCAACATCTGCACCCCCTGGACTTCATGGTTCCAATGCTTCCATGCCTTTCCTGAGAATTATATTGGTGGATAGCCCAGATAAAGGTCAACCCAGGCCTGCCCCCCAAACGGGACCTTTTCACAGATGCTTCAGACACAGGTTGGGGGGCAACCTTGGGAGAATGGAGACTGAGAAACACATGGACCCCCACACAACAGAAACAGCACATCAGTATCAAGGAAATGAGAGCCCTGATGTTAGCCCTACAAATGTTCAAGAATCATCTCCAACCAGGCACGCTGAGGTGGTACACAGACAATACCACTGTGCTGTGGTACATCAACAAACGGAGGGACGGGGATCAGGTTCCTACCTCCTGTGCAGGTTGGCCCTACAAGCATGGGAAACTGCCCTAGAGAGACAAGTGAACATCCAAGCTGTCTAAACACCCTCAGCAGACAATGTGATGGCAGATACTCTAAGCAGGACCATGACCCTATCTCACGAATGGATGCTAAACAGGGATGTGTTCCTGGATCTGGTCCACCAATGGGGTATTCTGGATGTGGATCTGTTTTCCTCCCCCATGAACAGACAGCTTCCAGCTTTCTGCTCCAGGGTACATCACCCCGAAGCATGGAGGGTGGAAGCTGTCTCATTCCCTTGGAATGGGATGTACGCTTATGCATTCCCCTCCTTCCCTCTCATATAAAAAGTTCTGCTGAAAATTCAGAAAGAATAACCTCAAATCTTGTTGGTGACTTCCTTTTGGCAATCTAGCCAAGGGCAATCACCACAAGTTACCCCAACGGATGGACCTGCTCACACAGGAGAGGGGAACGTTCATACTCCCACAACTGTCCAGTCTGAGCCTTGCACTGTGGGTGATAAGGCATTGATTCCCTTTAGACACCTTTACACAGAGGATGTGCTTCAGGTTTTGAAGGAGGCCAGAAAAACAAATACCAAAAAAATCATACCTAGCAAAATGGAAGAGATTTTCTACATAGTGTCAAAAATACAACTTACAACCACTGGTGGTAGAACCTCCAGTGGTCCTGTACTACCTGTGTGAATTGATGAAGTCTGGAGTGTCTTATTCCTCTGTCAAGACTCATCTGTCTGCCATCTCAGCATGCCTGCCTGTCACCCCCACTTTTAGCTTCTAGGCTGGAAGTTAAAGTTTTTCTAAAAAGGGTTCTGCACCTCAGACCCCCAAGAAAGACCATTCCACCTCCTTCGGCTCTTAAGTTTGTACTGGAGAAATTGACACTACCACCCTTCGAGCCATTCAAAGACTGTTCTCTCCAACATTGTACATGGAAAACTACACTCTTGTTGACCATTACTTCAGCTGGAAGGATTTCAGAACTACAAGCACTTATGGCCTCCCATCCATTAACTATTTTCCATAAAGACAGGGTGTGTTTGCTTACCAAACCAGCCTTCATGCCAAAAGTGGTCAATGAGCTGTCCCTAAATCAGGCCGTCAACCTACCCACCTTCTTTGCTTCACCTCGAAACCCAGCTGAAAGGATACTGCATTCTCTAGATGTTCACAGACAGCTTAGATACTGTTTGGCCAAGACCAAGCCCATCAGTAAGTCAGACAGGCTTTTTGTCTCTTACCACCCAAGAGTCCTGGGACACCCTGATGTTCTTCGTGTTTCACTGTTGCAGTCATCACATTTGGGTTATCTGCTTTCAGTAGCCCTCAGTTGGCCTGATTATCAAAGTCTTGGGTCCTGCGTCGGTTGCTGTCTCATCTTTTGTAACATCAGGTAGTCAGGGGTATAAAGCATGCAGCCGACGCCATTACATCAGTCTTTCTTGCCGTGCGGTGCCCGAAGCAGAAGCAGTTCGCAAGTGCTGGTCGGCCAGCTCCTGAAATTTTCGTTTTCGAGTTTCAGAACCAAAGTCTTCAACTAAAGCTAAGTACTCCATTGGAGAAATTTTTCTTGCTCTAAACCGATGTCAGTAAAAGTCAATAATTGTATTTCTTGTGGAAAGCAAATATCTCATAAAGATTTTCATTCGTACTGTATTCCTTGCCTAGGCTCTGACCATGACATACCTCGCTGTCTGTTTTGTGCCTTATTTAAACCACAAACTATTTGTCGGTACATTTTCACTTCTAAATATTTTGGTACTCGGTTCAGTTATCCAGATATGTCTTCGGTAAGCCATCCGACTACCGACATTCCTAAAAAACACAAAGGCAAAGACAGAGTCGGGCCACCTAGGTCCAAAGCTGCTGACGATTCTCCTAAGCTAGTTGCCAGTTCGCCGGTACTCAGTGAGGCGCTTTCGCAGCCCCTGACACCGCTACTTCAGATTCGCAGGCCTCTACTGAGACCCATTCGGAGTCCGATATGCCGCGAGATGCTTCAACTGTGGAACCTGCGGATGTCTCTACCTTGGATGGGTCCGGAGCCGCTGTGCAGGCACCGGCTTCTGAGGGTATATTCAGGCCTACTGACTTGCATATTAAACCAACGCCATCTTCTTCTTCTAGGCCTAAAACTTGAATCATGCCTAGGAAACCAACGCACAGACCGCATGGTCAGGCCTCTATGCCTAAAAAACAAATGATAAGAATGGCTGAAGACCTTATTACTTTAATCAGGGGAAGCCAACCTTCCCCCTCTAAGAGACCTAGGACTGAATTTGCTTATGATACTTCTGACCAGGATTCTGAAATTTCTGTCTCCTCTGACAAGGATTTACCCTCATCTACCTATGAGGATTCTGATGCAGAGGACTCTATTCCCTCTGCTTCTCCCCCAGAGGAGTTTTCTTTTGGTGAAACCTTGCATACTCTTAGGGAGCATTTTAACTGGGAAAGGATTACTCTGATTCTAAAAAGAGGTTTAGAGATTTTTTACTACTGCCCCAACACAGGCCTTTAGCTGTCCCTCCTGTGCTGGACATTGTTGACGATGCCGTTTTGGAATCTAGCTTGGCCCCTGATTCTTTACCTCCTGCTCCCAGAAAACCTGATAGATATTACAGGGTTTCTGATTCTCACAAGTTCCTTTTTAAAAAATCCTACTGCGGATCCTCAGACCATTTCACAGGGACCCAAGGGTTTTAAGGCTACTACTGCCAAAAATCCTACCCCCTCTGATAGAGATTCCAGGGCCCTGGATAGATGGGGTAAGAAGGTATACACCTCTGCAACCTTGGCCATCAGGGCCTTAAATTGCCAATTTCATGTGTTAAAGTATCAGCAGCATATTATTGGATTGCTTAAACAGAAAATTATGTTGATTCCTGATTGTGCTGAAAATAAGGCTGTTATGTAGTCCAATCTCACCTACATTCTTACCCGTGGGTTCGGAGATGAATATCGGCTCCGACTCGGCCAAACTTTTCTAGTTCGAAGTCTTTCCATTGGCTGGGCTAAGATGCTATACCATGCTGCATTGCTCTATAACCCAGATCTCATTTGCTGCTCGTGTAGCTCGGACGTGGTCTCGCTCTTGACTGTGGCTAAGTACCTTTTTTCTTCTTCCTGAGAGAATTTATTACAAACAAAAGCTATTTTAATAGCTATTCCTAGTTTGGTGGTGTTTATAAAAAAATGTTGGTGTGTGTGTGTGATTGTTTTTGTGGTATCCCACTAGCTGTTTCAACGGGCTAGGCCCGTTTCAGTTAGAGGACCTAGTCTGTCCCCTTGCTTCCCTGTTTTTTCTAACTTCTGGTCTAAAACCGTTTAAATTAGAGGTTTTAGTCTTAGTCCCCTTCGTGTGTGTTTTACTGTTGGTCTAAAACCATTTAAATTAGAGGTTTTAGTCTTAGTCCCATTTGTGTGTGTGTGTTTCAGAGGATTGTTTTGTTAAAGTTGGTTAGTGGTAATTTTTCCCACGCTCAGTGTGGTGCGTTTGTGACTGTTGTTCGCCAGTCGGTTCAGTACCTGTGATCTTTGTCTTGGTGATTGTGGTATTTTCTTAAGATGTCTAAAGATTCGAAGGAGCACAAGCCCTTGGGCTTTAAGAAATGCTCAAAGTGTGGCTATAAAATGTCCATTACCAATGGGCATTCGGTATGTGTTTATTGTCTGGGAACAATCCATCTGCAGGAGTCTTGCAGCTTCTGTCATGCATTCAGTCCTAGGGTACTTCAGGAAAGAAAGAATAAGTTAATTCTGAAGGGACTTTTGAAACCCTCGTTTGAAGAGGGTCTGGAATCTGCTTCCAGCTCTAAACCTAGATCTACTAAATCAAAAAAGAGGTCTCTGGCTCCGTCAGTCTCCTCGGAGCTTCCGGAGAAAGTAATTAAATTAGCTTCGACATCCTCAGCTCCACTGTCCTCAGGGCCGCAGGAAGTGTCAGTGATGATGGAACTGGCATCGGCTCCAATTATATTGGAACCTATTCGGAGCCGATCGCCCAGTATCAGGCAAGTATCACCTGAGAGGAGATCTCGATCTCCCTCCCTGTCCTCCAAATCCTCCAGGACACTATCAGATGTGAATGTTGATAGGGTGGTGCAGAGACTCCTTCAGTCACCGGTTTTGGCTAAATTGTTCTCGGCTCTGTCCCAGTCGGCTCCAGAGCCCATCCTGCAACCTACTTTGATTCTTCCTCCTCCGAGCTCATCCCAGCCTTCGGAGCCGGAGTGCTTGGCTCCGTGTGATGTTTTCAAGTCTGTTCCGATGGCCCCTTCTGGCTTATCGGTGCTGACGTCCGCTCCAACCCCGTCGGCGCCGTCCACGGGATTCAGGACTCTGGATTCTTCAGTTGGGCCCGAGGGAGAGGCCTCGGGACAGCTTTTGGTTCCTATTCTCCCTCTCGGTGCTTCGGCTCGGGGAACCCAGACTCCTGTCGTGGCCTCGGAGGCTGGTCGTTCTTCGGATTCGGGGGGTGCAGCCTTTGAGGCCATGCGGAGTGCGCTGGCCAGATCGTCAGCGACATCATGCGGGTCAGTCATTCTGTACCCTGCCACTCCAGTGCGGGTGTCTGATCACCACCTATCTTTAGACAGCGGAGCCCCAAGGCCTCAGGGTACCCCCACGAGTGGTCCGCAAGTTTCTGAGGGCCCCTCAGAGTGTTTGTTTGAGGAGCCCCCTAGAAAGAAAACGTGCAAGAGGAAGCACATAGACTCCCAGGATGAGTCTCCCACCTCAGATACTGACCTCGAGGAATCGGAGGGGTCCCCCAAGTCATCCTCTGAGGATGTTTCTTTATCTGATATCCTAGAGATATTGAAACAAAGAGGTGACTGGCCATCCAAAGCTCCCTCCGAGGAGGAGTCGGTCTTCCTGAAGGCCTTTGGTGCTCATCTCTCCGCCTCCTAGGTGTCCCCACCCTTCAACGAGCTCCTGGATTTGATTTGTTGGAGGGTGTGGGAGAACCCTGATTCTGTGGAACCTGCCCCAGGAGACCCAATAAATTTCTGTCTGCTCCGCCGGGTAAGGAATTTTGTTCAAGGGGAGTCCCTGTAGATGCCATGGTGGTGGCAGCGGCCACCCAAAAGGAATTAGCCGAGACTTCTTCCTCCGTCCATCCTCCTAACATGGAGTTTAGGACCATGGACCGGTACGGGAAGCATACCCCCTTTTCAGCGACCTTTACCTTACGGTCGCTGAACTACTTATCTCACTTTACACAGCTCCAGAGAGATCTCCTCACGGAGCTTGGAGATGCTGTCACGGGTAACGTTTCTGAGGCGGTGGCCCAGACGGTTAACGCCCAGATGCCTACCCTCAATTCCATCGTTAACTCCTCCATGAGGCTGATTTCATATGCAGCCGAGGGAGCGAGTAGGGCAGCAAGCTCAGGAGTCGCCCTAGGGAGGCAGGCCTGGATGCGCCTTTGTCATTTTGCGGAGGCCTTCAAGTCTTCATTCACCGACGCCACCTTTGATGGTTCCTCTTTGTTCGGAACCAAGGTGGAAGACACCCTCACCAGGTGCGAGCAGGAGGGAAAAACTCTGTGTGCTGTAGGGGTCCGTTTTTCCCTTCACTCTAGGCCTTATCCCAAGGCCCAGAGGGGTGGAAAAATGTGATTCAAAAAATCACAGAGGTTTTTTCCCGGTGCACAAGGTGAGCCCCCCTCCAGAGGCAGAGGAGCGGGAGGTTATTCAGGAAGACGCCACCCTAGAGGCAGAGGAGGTCCCCGCAACTCAGGAGACCGCAATTCCTTTTGCGGTTCTCCCTATCATCGCTCCTGATGGGAGGCCCGACTGTGCGTTTCCGGAGCCAGTCGGGGGTCGAATATCGTTATATCCAGAGGCCTGGCAAAACATCACCCAGGACCAATCGGTTTTACGAATAATTTCCGGAGGTTGTCATTCCCTTTTCGTCAGATCCCCCTCCAGTCAGGAAAATCCCGGACGTTCCACCCAGTCAAAGGGATTACACGGCTTCAGAGGTCTCAAAGTTGCTAGAAAAAGGAGCCAACCAGCATTTCCCCCTCAGACCAGATCGGATTAGGGACTTACTCAAGATTCTTTTTGGTGCCAAAAAGAACAGGGGACCTGAGACCCATATTGGATCTCGGCCGATTGAACAACCATGTACAAAAGTCCAAGTTCCGTATGGTCACATTGCAGTCAATTCTCCCATTATTGGGAAAAGAAGTATGGATGTGCTCCATCGACCTCAAGGATGCTTACTACCATATCAAAATGGACAGGGCATCCAGTAGTCACCTACTCTTCCGGCTGGGAGCCAGTCATTTTCATTTCAGTTTCGAGCCCTGCCCTTTGGTCTCACCACAGCCCCCAGGGTGTTCACCAAATGTATGGTGGTGGTGATGGCTCACCTGAAACGTCAAGGATTCCAAGTGTTTCCTTATTTTGACAACTGGCTCCTCACTGCCACCACCAGGCATCTACTAATTCAGACCAGGGATGCCACCATCACTCTCTGTCAGCAGTTGGGCATAACATTGAACTGAGAAAAATCTGCCTTGTTGCCCTCACAGTGTGTCATTTTTATAGGTGCAGAACTAGACACCGTTCAAATGTGGGCGTTTCTACCACAGGAAAGAATCAGAGCCTTACAGCAACAAGTTCATGCCCTGCTCCCTCTGAGAAGAGTGAAGGCAAGAAGGGTTCTCCAACTCCTTGGGACTGTGGCTGCGACAATTATGTTAGTCCCTCTAGCAAGATTACACATGAGGATCCTTCTATGGCTCCTCTTTGCTCAGTGGTCTCTCCAAACGCTTCCACTTTCTCACCCTATTTTACTCACGGACAGGTGCAAACAGGATCTCAGTTGGTGGCTTTGCACCAACAATGTGGACACGGGGAAAACCTTCGCTCAGTCTCCCCCTATTGCCACGGTGACCACGGACACCTCCCAGATGGGGTGGGGGGCATTATCTAGGCAGGACAGTCCAAGGCACGTGGCAAGAGCACGAGATACATTTGCATATCAATATCCTGGAGATGAGAGCTGTGCTACTTGCGTTGCAGGCACTTCAGAGCTTTCTCCCTCTCTGGGACTATTTCAGTGCACTCGGACAATATGTCAGTAGTGTGGTATCTGAACAAGCAGGGAGGAAACAAGTCGTATCCCTTGTGCAGAGAGGCCATGCGAGTGTGGCAGTGGACAGTGTCTTCCCAATGTTTTCTGGTGGCAACGCACATTCCGGGGAAGTCCAACGTGATTGCCAACAGGCTAAGCAGAGCAATTCTGATGCCTTACGAGTGGTCCCTGAACCATCTAGTTGTGGAACGGATCTTCCGCAGATGGGGCCAGCCTTGCTGCGACCTTTTTGCCAGCCCCCTCAATGACAAATGCAGCAGCTACTTCACGTTGATCCCCCCTCAGGGGGAGTCACCCAGGGACGCTCTAGTCCACGATTGGCCCTCCAGTCTGCTATATGCCTTTCCTCCGGGTCCCTTGCTGTCAAAAGTGATTCAGAAAGCGCAATCCTTGGGAAGCAGAATGATTCTGATTGTCCCACACTGGCCTCGTCAGGTTTGGTTCCCTTTTCTCCATCCCTACATCGTGGACGTACCTTGGATTCTGGACCCACAACCAGATTTACTGACACACATGTCAGGGCAGCTCCATCCTTCTCTGCGGACCCTTCGGTTGGCAGCCTGGCTACTCCACTTCCGTCCTTAGTTAGGCTTCATCATTTTTCACTGGAGGTAGTTCATATTTTATCTTCCTCTCATAAGCCCTCTACTAGGAAGATTTATTCCAGCAAATGGAAGAGATTTTCAGTCTGGGCTCATACCCAAGGGATTGACCCTTACACAGCTCCAATTGTTTCTGTTTTGGAGTTCTTGTCTATGCTTTTTCATCAGGGCTCAGCATCCGCCAACATAAAGGTCCAATTGGCAGCGATTTCTAACTTTCATGTTGCTAATGAGCCTAGCCTGATGGCTCACAGACTCTGTAAGGCTTTCCTGAAGGGCGCTCTGTTACTCCGCCGTCCTTTTTCGGAACCTATCATGCCTTGGGATTTAAACTTTGTTCTACAGGCTCTTACTTCATCACCCTTTGAACCTGCAGCTACTTGTGATTTAAAATTCTTGACCTGGAAGACTGTCGTTTTAGTAGCCATCACATCAGCCAGACATGTTTCAGAGATTCAAGCTCTTTCTATAAAACCCCCATACTTGATTTTTCATAAGGACAGGGTTTCTCTCAGACCGAACCCTTCCTTTCTTCCCAAAGTGGCGTCTATCACTAATGTTAATTAATCTATTGAGTTGCCAGTGTTTTTTCCCCAGTTCTCAAACAAGGCATAATTTAAATTTCATCAATTGGATGTACACAGACAGTTATGTTTTTATCTGCGCAGAACCAAAGATCTCAGAAAATCTGATCAGTTGTTTGTTTCTTTTTCGGAAAACAGAATTGGGTCTCCTGTCTCCAAAATCACTCTGTCCAGGTGGATATCCAGTTGCATCTCTTTCATTTATTCTTCAGGGGGTAAAGATCTACCGTTCCCGGTCAAGGCTCACTCTACTAAGTCTGTATCTACAGCCTATCAGGCCAGATTGTCTATGGATGATATTTGTGCTGCAGCTACTTGGGCATCTCCTCACAGTTTTGTTACTCCTTACAAGTTGGACGTGGTATTTAGAGGCAGGTCTTCCTTTGCTTCCACAGTGCTCAGGAGTATTTTCCACTGAGCCTCCCAGGATTTAGGTGCTGGGGACGCTGTCCCACTGGTAAGAATGTAGGCGAGATTGGACTACATAACATCAAGAAGTTATGTACTCACCATAACGTTCAATGTATGTAGTACATCTCGCCTCACATTCTTACTCCCCCCCCCCCAACCTTCCCCCTTCCTGGAGGATCTGGAGGTTAGGACTGGTTTTCAGCGCTCCCTTCACTCTTGGTTTGTTCTTCCTTTCCTTGGGTGTTGATGTCCTTCATGGATGCATCTGCAGTCATAACAACTGGGTTGTCCTGTCGTCAGGCAGCCCTGCAGTTGGCCGGATTCCAAAGTCCGGGTCCGGCTGATGTCGCACTTCACCCGGCGTCATCTCTGCTGGTCTCCGGGTATAAAGGCATCAGCCGGCGCCATTTTCTGCAGAAGCTGTTCGCAGTGCGGTCGGTCGGATCCAGAGATTTCTACTACGAATACTACTTGAAGACTTCTAAAAGCTAAGTACCCGTTGGGGACTCTTTCTTGCCTCAGCCGATGTCAGAAAAAGTCAATAACTGTTTAACTTGTGGGAAACAAATACCTCATAAAGATTTCCACTCTTACTGTTTGCCTTGTTTAGGCCCAGACCACGACGTAGCAGCCTGTTCGCCTGTGCTTCCTTCAACCCAGGCGTCGGTCGGAGTTTGCTGAACAGTTTTTCGTTCAGAATTTGCTTACATTATGCCGTCGGATCCTCCGACTACCCAAATTGTTAAGAAAGAAAAGACCGACACTCGCGGTCCACGGTTTCGCCAAAACCATGGTGAAGCAAACCAAAGTGAAACCGAGAAAACTGTTCAAAGCACAGCTGAATCTTTGACTACTTCTGAGGTTCCTGCTACCTTACTTGAATCGGCCTCTGAATTTTTACCTACTACAGTGGCTTCTAGTGAATTATCAGACACCATCCCTTTGGATGTCTCTACCCCAGCACGTGGTGCTGCTAGGCCTCCTGCAGCCATGTCCATTAAGGCCTTTGCCAGGGCTAAAGCAGCCAAGTCTACTAAATCAGTGCCTGTTAAACCCCCCTCAACCAGGCCTACTTCTAGTTCACAAATGCTTACTCTGGCAGAAGATTTAATATCCTTAATTAGGGATCTCAATCTCACCCAGACAGGGCCTCTCAGCCCCCAGAAGAGACTAGGGCAGAGCCCCGAGCCTGTGTCCTCTGATGATTCTCGGATGACTCAGATATTACAGACCAGCCAGAGGCTCCTTTCTCCAATTATGAAGACTCAGATGCTGAAGAATCCATTCCAGCTGCTTCTCCACCAGAAGAATTCTCCTTTGAAACCTTACATGCCATGCGAGAACAATTCCAATGGCAGCAACAGGATTTCTCAGATTCCAGAAAAAGACTTAGGACCTTTCTGCACCTTCCACAACACAGGCCCTTAGCTATACCTCCTGTCCTCCCTGTTGTGGGCGATGCCTTTAATGATGTCTGCTCTGCACCAGATTCCTTACCAGCCCCTGCCAAACCAGACAGATTTTACAGGGTACCAGACACGCATCATCACCTATACAAGGCCCCTCTTGCAGACCCGAAACTATATCCCAGGGGCCTAAGGCAGTAGCCTCGACCACAGCAAAAACCCTATTCCTTCTGAAAGGGAAGCCAGGTCCTTAGACAGATGGGGCAAAAAGTTTATACCTCAGCTACTCTCTCAGCTAGAGCTTTAAACTGTCAGTTTCATGATACAATACCAAGAGTTTATGCTTGATCAGTTAACTAAAAAACTATCCTCTGACGACTCTATAGATAAGAAATATGTATTAGAAATGGTAAATAACATACAACAGGTTAGTAACCATTCCTTAAAATGTGGCTATGATGCACTGGAGGCTTCATTTAGATCAGCCATGACTGGCACAGTGATAAGAAGACATGCATGGCTGAAGGAACAAGTCCTACCGGATCATGTTAAATCTAAGTTATTAGATGCTCCTATGGATAAGATCAGTTTGTTTGGTACACCTGCCCAGCAGGTTATGAAGAAAATGGAAGAAAAGGCAAAATCTGTTCAAACAGTTAAAGATTTCTTGCAGGTTCAGCCCCCAAGGTTTAGCAGGAACTGGCCTGCTAAAAATTGGTCCTTTCCTGACTCCACAAGATCCCAAAGGGGCAGGAATAGACGTTCCAGAGGCAGAAACCAACCCAGAGGAGGTGCCTACAGAGGACGACAGTGGCAAGGTAATAACAGAGGCACAGACTCAGCCACTACTACTACAACAGCACAATCACAGTGACTTAACTCTACATCCGCCTACCAGGGAACAAATAGCAGCTCCATTAGGCGGAAAATTAACCTTATTTTTGAAAAACTGGCAATACATCACAAAAGACAAGTGGATTTTGCAAACCATAGACCAAGGTTACCGGTTCCACTTTCACACTCTACCAGTCAAAGAGGAATCACGAAACCTGCCTCCAAATCAAAAAACAGAAGCTCTACAGCAGATAATGCAATTAGCAAAGATGAGAGCTGTGGAAAGAGTGCCAATAACAGAACAAGGCAAAGGATTTTACTCCAGACTATTCCTAGTTCCAAGAAAGGAAAAAGTTGGAGACCTATTCTCGACCTGTCCACCTTAAATACATACATCATTGTCCCAAAATTCAAAATGCTGACCCTACAGCAACTTCTTCCCATGCTGGGCAAGGAGTGTTGGCTGGTAACTCTAGATCTCAAGGAGGCATACCTGCACGTCCCCATTCGACCAATTTGCAGAAGATACCTCAGATTTCTTGCAGGATCAGAGCATTATCAATTCTCAGCATTGCCCTTTGGCTTATCTACTGCCCAGAGTATTCACAAAATGCCTGGCATCAGTAATCTTCACTGCAGACTACAGGAATACAAATTTATCCATACCTGGGCGACTGCCTGCTACAAGGGACAACAAAAGCAAGCTGACAACAGATTTACAAAGGGTCATTTACTTGCTACAAGCACTGGGATACACAGTCAATTTACAAAAGTCAAGGCTGATACCATCCCAAACAAGGACATTCCTGGGCTGAATCGGACACTGTAAAACAAATGGCATTCCTAACCGCAGAAAAACAAAAAGAACTCCCTCTTTACTTCTTGGCTCTAACAAAACAGAACAAGTTAACAGCAAGAAAAGTCCTTCAGGCATTGGGCTACATGGCATCATGCATAATCTTGGTTCCACATGCCAGACTACATATGAGAAAACTACAGTGGTACCTAAGGAATTTATGGTCCCAACACAGGCACAGCCTAGAAGCGGAAATTCCACTAATCCCATGCCTAAAACAGGAGTTCCTATGGTGGGCACAAGCATGCCAGTCAAACCCAGGCCTACCCTTTCACAGCTATCAAGTAAGCCAGACCATCACAACAGACGCCTCAGACCTAGGATAGGGGGGCTCACATGCGGGACAAATGCTAATGATTGTGTGACGCAATTGTGGGCCTTGGGATCAACTCCACCTGCACATCAACCTAAAAGAAATGCTGGCAGTAAAACTGGCAATCCAAAATTTCAGACCTTTTCTCAAAGAGGGCCATTTGATGATAAGGACAGACAACACCACAGTCATGTGGTACGTCAACAAGCAGGGAGGCACTCATTCATACCCCCTATGCAGAATGACTTTGGAGCTTTGGAACCTGGCACTCAGCTACAACATCCAGTTACAGGCAATATTTGTACCGGGAAAGGACAATACTCTAGCAGACATATTGAGCAGAACCACATCGGATGCCCACGAATGGATGCTACACCCGGACATCTTCAAGACCATCTCAAAGAAATGGGGAAGACCATAGATAGATCTATCCCTCTCAATCACCAGCTCAAAAATTCTGCACAAGGACATTCCACCCACTTGCATGGAAAGTGGATTAGCTCGCTCCTTCAGCTGGAAAGGTCTAACAGCATATGCATTTCCACCTCTTCCCTTGATACACAAGGTATTACTAAAATCAAGGAGGAACGTCCAAGGATAACCCTGATAGCTCCAAACTGGCCAAGACAACACTGGTACCCATTACTGAGGAGCATGTCTCGGGACAACATGTGGCCAATACCCTGATGCCTTTGATGTTAACTCAGAACAACTACAGCATCATGCATCCAAACCTAAAAACGTTGCAACTGACTGCATGGCACATCACATAGCAGCAACTAACCCAGAACTTTCCCAAAGGGTTAAAGACATTATCCTTGAAGCCGCAGACCTTCAACAAGAAGGAACTATGCAGGAAAATGGAAAAGGTTTGTCATTTGGAGCACTGAAAGAGGAAAAGATGTGTCAATTATAGATATGGCTAACATTTTGGAGTATCTGGCAGAGCTTCTACATACAGGCCTGTCCTATTCCTCCATCAAAATACATGCATCAGCTATTTCAGCAGAATACAGCTTTGATCCACCTGTCTTTTCACATCCTTTACTCAGGCAGTTCCTCAGAGGAATCAAGAATGTAAAACCTCCAAGGAAACCACCATTGCCAGCTTGGGATTTGAACTTTGTGCTAGAAAAATTGACACTGCACCTTTTGAACCAGCAGCTACAGCGGACCTACAGCATCTATCGTGGAAAACTGCTTTCCTACTGGCAATAACCTCAGCAAGGAGGGTCTCTGAACTTCAGGCCCTAATGGCGGTACAGCCCTTCCTAATCTTCCACCAAGATAGAGTGTCCATGAGGACTAATCCTACTTTTATGCCTAAGGTGATATCCAGAGTGTCTCTAAACCAGGCAATCCACCTACCTACCTTCTTTCCCAACCCACAAAACAGAGGGGAAAGAATGCTGCATTCCTTGGATGTACATAGACAGTTACGCTACTACCTGGACAGAACAAAAGTAGCAGAAAAACTGACCAGCTTTTTGTAGCCTATGCAACAGGAAAGGAAGGAAAAGCAATTTCCAAACAGACAATCTCCAAATGGATAGGAAATTGCATACGATTCTGTTACTCCTTCCATGGAAAACCAATTCCACAGAACATAAGGCCTCATTCTACAAGGGCAACAGCCACTACCACAGCCTTCCAGGTGAGGCAACCAAGGACATTATTGAGGCTACTTGGACCTCCGTGCATACATTTGCCAAGCATTATAACTTACCTTTGTACTCCAGATCCCGGCAGGGTTTGCCACTGCTGTGCTGCAAGGGATCCTAACCACACCATAATCTAAATTTTTTCCTCCTCCCTTAGTTGGCTATGGTATTCTACCCAGTTATGACTGCAAATGCATCCATGAAGGACATAGTACAGTTTTGTACCTACCATAAATGTAGATGTCGAACTGGATAGCATCTGCAGTCAGGATTACCCTCCCTCCTTCCCTCTGTGGTACTCCTAGGTATTTACCCTCTTAATAGCTAGCTAGTGGGGAGTCTCTTATGGTGTATTTGTTTGTATATATGTACATACATGCTTATTTTCTGAGTTTGCCTTCTATCCTTTTGGAAACATTGGCATTTATCCAAAAATTAGCCTTCCAGGAAGGGCATCTGGCATCTGGGGCAAGAAACACTGAAGAAAATGGCGTCGGCTGATGCCTTTATACCCGGAGACCAGCAGAGATGACGTCGGGTGAAGTGCGACATCAGCCGAAGCCGGACCCGGACTTTGGAATCCGGCCGACTGCAGGGCTGCCTGACGACAGGACAACCCAGTTGTTATGACTGCAGATGCTATCCAGTTCGGACATCTACATTTATGGTAGGTACAAAACTGTACTTTATGCATGGAGTATGACTGTTGGTGTTCGCAGCAATCTAGATCTGGGGATATAGAGCAATGCAGCATGGGATACCATCTTAGCCCAGCCAATGGAAAGACTTCGAGCTAGAAAAGTTTGGCCGAGTCGGAGCCGATATTCGACTCCTGAACCCACGGGTAAGAATGTGAGGCGAGATGGACTACATACATCGAATGTTATGGTGAGTACATAACTTCTTGATATACAGGATTTAATGCATTCTAATGAACAGGTTGGAAAGCATACTGTGCAATGTGATTTTGATTCACTAGAGGCTTCTTGCAGGGCTGCTGTCACTGGGTCTGTGCTTAGAAGGCATGCTTGGCTTAAGGAGCAATCTTTGCCAGATCATGTTAAAACTAAATGCTGGATGCTTCCTTAACTCAGGACCGTCTGTTTGGCGACAAAGCAGAAGAAGTTCTTAAAAGAATGGAGGAAAAAGCTAAATCGATGCAAACTGTTAAAGATTTCTTACAAGTGCAGCCTCCTAGATTTAGTAGACATTGGCCCTCAAACAATTGGTCCTTTCCTGCCTCTTCCAGGCCTTCTCAGTTCAAACCCAGAACCAGCAGAACACCCAGGCTTCAGTCCCAGGGTACGCACAGGGCAAAGCAGTGGGGGGGCTCCGACTTCCAAATCGGGGAGTAGTAAGACTCCCCCTATGGTAAGCTGTCAATTACTTAATTTTAAAACTTCTAAGCACTTCTCAACTGACTGCTCCTTTAGGGGGAGAGATTGCTGTGCAAATAAAAATTGGGAACTCATTAACCAGGACAAATGGGTTTTAAACATAGTTTCCCAAGGATACAGATTTCACTTCCACACGTTACCAATCCCAAACGGTTGGCCAGATCTACCCCCAAATCAGTGGGCAGAGGCTCAAAAGAAAGTACTCTCTCTTAAGATTAAAGGCTATTCAGACTGTACCAGAAGAGGAAAAGGGACAAGGTTTCTACTCAAGACTTTTCCTGCTACCCAGAAAGACAACTCATGGCGTCCTATCCTGGACCTGTCTATCCTAAACGCTTTTTTGGTGATTCAAAAATTCAAGATGCTAACTCTTCACCAGTTGCTTCCCATGATAGGTAAAGATGCCTGGTTGGCAACACTGGATTTAAAGGAAGCCTACCTGCACATTCCAGTCAGGGAATCTTGCAGAAAATACCTACGTTTCAAAGCAGGCTGCATGCACTATCAGTTCTCTGCACTACCCTTTGGCTTATCTACTGCGCACAGCATATTCACAAAGTGCCTAGCTCTAGTCATTGCATTTTGCAGGCAAAGAAGTATTCAAATATACCTGTACCTGGACGATTGTCTAATTCAGGCAGCAAGCCAGGACATACTTCTGCATCATCTGGCATTTGTACAAAAGGTGTTAACTTGTCTGGGGTACACCATAAACGAAAATAAATCACAGCTTGTACCCTGTCAACAAATTATATTCCTGGGAGCAAGCTTGAACAGAACTTCCCAGATAGCCTTCCTCACGCCAGAGAAACAAATTCACTTGACAACCTACTTCAAACTAGTGGCCACAAAACCTCTGCTTTCTGCAATGCAAATACGCAAGCCTTGGGGTTCATGGCCTTGTTCATTCTACTAATTCCATATGCAAGACTGCTTATGAGGAAATTACAATGATATCTAAAAAGTCTATGGTGTCAACATTCTCAGGATCTAGAAGCAATGATTCATATCATACCTTGCCTACGGTTAGAATTCCTTTGGTGGGCAGAGGCCTGCCACCAAAACAATGGACTACCATTCACTCTACCCCCTGCTGCCCAAACCCTAACAACAGATGCATCAGACTATGGATGGGGGGCTCACTTGCCAGGGAAGTGCATTCAGGGCAAACGGAACCCAAGTCAAATGCACCTGCATATCAATCAAAAAGAAATGTTAGCTGTACAGATTGCTCTGACAGCCTTCAGGGACCACATTCTTCCAAGACAATTAATGGTAAAGACTGACAACGCCACTGTTATGTGGTACATAAACAAGCAGGGGGGGTACCCATTCTTACCCTCTCTGCAGACTAGCCATGGCTCTGTGGAACATAACCTTGAGCTACCAGGTTCATCTACAGGCTCATTTCCTGCCAGGAAAACTAAATACACTGGCAGACGAACTAAGCAGAAATCTCATGGACCCACACGAGTGGAAACTGGAACTAAAGATTTTCAACATGTTGATCAACAAATGGGGGATCCCAGACCTAGACCTTTTTGCCTCCCCCCAGAACTACCAATTAGACAAATTCTGCACAATGACTCCCCACAAACAAGCTTGGAAAGCGGATGCTCTGTTCTTCAGCTGGAAAAATCTATCAGTTTGTCTTTCCTCCTCTGCCTCTCCTCTCCAAAGTACTACTAAAGATCAAACGGGACAACCCAAGGATGATACTGATTGCACCAGACTGGCCACACCAACACTGGTACCTCCTCTTGCGCAGTGTGTCACAGCTGGCTCCATGGCACCTACCTCAGACCCCTGCCCTGCTGTCTCAGCAGGACAGCCAGATTCTGCACCCCCAGCTTCAAACCCTGAGCCTGGCTAATTACCTAATATGTCCGTTACCAGCTCACAGTAAACAAGTGTTGGATGTCATTGTGGAGGCAAGGAGGCCTAGTACTAGAAAATCTTATGGTGAAAAATGGAAAAGATTCTGTGCCTGGAACCAAACTCAAGGGATGGCCACAGCAGCGCCCAGTTTACCTCAGATTCTTCAATACCTAACCGAGATGCTTCACAAGGGCATTTCCTTTTCCTCCAACAAAATTCATGCCTCAGCCATTTCAGCTCATTACAACACAGAACCACCCCTCTTTTCTCACCCACTGCTCAAGCAGTTCCTCAAAGGGGCCAAAAACTTAAGACCACCCAGGAGAGCCCCAACTCCAGCCTGTGACCTTAATTTTGTATTGGAAAAACTCACTCTTCCTCCTTTTGAGCCAGCTGCAACTGCAGAGTTAAAATTTCTTTCTTGGAAAACAGTTTTCCTTTTAGCAATCACTTCAGCAAGAAGGGTATCTGAATGGCAGTGGAGCCTTTCGTCATCTTTCATGCGGACAGGGTGTCCCTCAGGACCAATCCCTCTTTCATGCCCAAGGTGGTTTTCAGTGTGGTTCTTAATCAGTCCATTCATTTGTCAACCTTCTTTTCTAATCCACAGAACAAAGGGGAACGAATACTGCACTCCTTAGATGTGTACAGACAACTTAGATTTTACTTTGACAGGACTAAACCTCTAAGGAAATCTGAACAACTGCTGGCTGCATTTGCTGCAGGGGCAGAGGGGAAGGCTATTTCAAAGCAAACCATTTCTAAATGGATAGGCCATTGCATTCATTTCTGCTATAAACACCATGGAAAACCTATCCCACAGGGGATTAGACCCCATTCAACCAGGGTTGCATCTACCTCTACAGCCTTTCTCAGAGGTGTTCCTACCAGAGACATCCCAGAAGCTGCTACCTGGAGTTCTGTACATACTTTCACCAAGCATTACCATTTGCCAATTTTCTCTAAATCCAGAGCTGGCTTTGCCGCTGCAGTCTTGCAGGGCCTTATAGCTGGTCCTAATGCTATCTAAATTCCTCCTCCCATCCTTAGCTTTGGGAATCTGCCCAAATGTGATGACTGCAACAGTGAAACACAAAGAACATAGTACAGTTGTGTACACTTAACATAAATGTAGATGTTAGAGTGTGTTCACTGTTGCAGTCCTGGTTATCCTCATTCCAGCCCCTGACTTCTTTTGGCTATACCTTTATTCTCCTTTAGTATACTTAAAAGCTTTTTGGTGTATTTGCTTTTTTGTTGGAGGCATAACCTTGTATGTATATATATATATATATATATATATATATATATATATATATATATATATATATATATATATATGTAAGGCGGGCACCTGACATCTGGGGCAAGAAAAAGTGATGTAATGGCGTGTGCTGCATGCTTTATATCCCTGACTACCTGACGTCACGGAAGATGAGACAGCAACCGACGCATTACCCAAGACTTTGATAATCAGGCCGACTGACGGCTAGTGCAAGCAGATAACCCAAATGTGATGACTGCAACAGTGAATACACTCGAACATCTACATTTATGGTAAGTGTACACAACTGTACTTTTCCAAGCAAACCATATCTATCCAAAATGATCATCTTTTGCTGTACAGCCCCTGGCAGAAGGCTTCCCTTCCCAGTAAACGCACACTCCAATAGGGCAGTGTCCTCCTTTGGAGCTTTTTTTCAAGGGCCTGGATACAGCTGCCATTTTAGAAGCAGCTACATGGTCCTCTGTCCATACCTTCACCAAACACTACAAGTTGGGCATTTTTACTAGGGCCAGAGCAGGGTTACCAGAACCATTATTCATGGGTTTGTGGAAAATGCTTCTGTTCCTCCTCCCAAATCTTAATGCAGGAACTTTTGCACTCTCCCTTGTGTTTTGAATACAGCAGCATATGAATCGAAGGACACAGTAGTGTTGTGTATAATCTTACTGTAACTTTAAATGTCCTTTTCTGTATGCTGCTGTATAGTTTCCCACCCTGCCTTCCCCCTGACACTTGCCTGACTCCTGAGTATCCGGGCTCTGTAGTCACTGATTCCAGTGGCATTCAGTTCTGAGGTAGGTGCATGCTGATGTCTGTTTTGTACTAGGCATCTGTTTATGGCCGACATCCGCGGGACATCACATGCACCCTAGCGGTAGCATCTGTCTTTTGTAAAATGGCTGGACGTTTGAGAGTCGACCAGAGGCGGACTCCCTTGTGTTATGAATACAGCCGTATATAGAAGAGAAGGACATCTAAAGTTATGGTAAGATTTTACACAGCAACACTTTCTTTCTAGGTAGATGGGTAGTCAGGTAGTTAGGTAGATTTATTGTAGTCATGTCATCCTTTTTCCCTTCTACTTCTTTTTGTATGACTTTCGTTAGTGTGTTGTACCTTGTAGTTGTTTCTGTGGTTAAGTAGTGTTAGTGAGATGAAAATGGGTTTTAAAAAGTGCATTTCCTGTGGGCACAAGTTGCCCTCCCAGGATGCACACTTAAAATATGCCTGTTTGTGTTTGGAACATCTGAATTCTGGATGCTGCATTTTGAGAGTTTTGCCACTAGGGCTATCAATGAGTATAGGTTCAAGTTAGTGATGAAAGGGCTTCTACCCTCTGGCTGTTCTGCTTCTTTCTCTGGGGTGCCCCCCTGACTCTCAAAACTGGGTCCGAAAAGTCCTGACCGTCCCCAAATTTTTCAAGATCGTGTCTCCATCTCCAAGCATACAATGCCCCTTAGTTAAAGGGGCACCTTCAGGTAGGGCAGCTTCCCCTTTTTCTCCGAGCAGTCTACCTCTTTGGTTGCTGGAGTCATGACCATCACCTCTTTGGTTCAGAGCCTCTCTGGCTTGGATCCTGCATGTAGCACATTCCTGTCATAGACCTTTTAAGCCCTCCTTGGTGGCGCCTTCTGTCCAGTCATCGAGGTCAGTGGGCAGCACCAAAACCTGTGATCTGGAGCTACTGATGAGGTCCTTTTTGCAGACACAGATGCAATTAGGCCTTATCCCCTCAGGTCCGGGTCCAGCCTTCTGGGTTTCTCCCTCGACCCTCTTTGATCCCCAAGGTCTTTGAGTATGGCTGAACTTTCACCTTCCAGGTTAGATACAATGGCGTGGCTATCTTTGGTTCCTTCCTTTTCCTTGGTAGCCTTGACCCTGACTTGTTTGTGGTTGTCAGGACCTTTTGAGATGTGGTGTTGAAGCTGGAGTTGCTGAGTTGGGGTCGACAGTTCCTGGTTCGGGATTGTTGCTTCCATTCAGGGCTTCAACTTTGGACGGCCTGGAGCTGATCTCAACATCAGGTCTAGGTGCAGCTCCCTCGGGTTTGGGGATTTCTTTGATACCCTTAGGTTCCAGGCCCCTCTGAACTGAGAGGTCTGCCTCTGCCTCTGACATTGTAGAAAGGATGCTGTCCTTGAGGGAGAGTGTCTGATTTCTCCTGATGGCACCTCCTCCCATTTTTCATCATTATCTGCAGCCAGTTGTCAGTCTGCTAGGGGACAGCCTATGTCAGCCATCTTCCAGTCTTCCCCTGTGGCAGGGTTTACTGACTTTTCCCCTTCTCCCTGGCTTTGTCAAAATGGGAGGTTTCTGAGAAGATAAATTGTAAGAGGAAACATTTGGATTCCCTGGAGGTATTTCTTACTGAGGATAATGACCTCAAGGAAGGAGAGGGTTCTCCTACGTCTCTGCACAATGATGTCTCTTTTGTCAGTTTATTGGAGATAATCCACCAGTGTGGACACTGGACCATCAAAGTTTGTCTGGAGGAGTCAGTATTTCTGGTGGCCTTTGGGATAGGCCCATCCATGCCTTGGGTAGTTCCCCCCTCCAGATGCCCTTATAGACCTGGTATCCTGGAAGGCGTGGAAGGAATGTAACACAATGAACCCCATCCGTAGAAAGCAGGATAAGGTTCTTGCCCACTCCCCAAGACAGGCCTCATTGAACTAAGGATCCAACCATCGATGCCATTGTGGTGGCAGCAGCCATCAAGAAGGAGATTTATGAGGAGAGCTCCTCAATTCACTCCCTGAATAGAGAGTATTGGGTGTTGGTACAATTAGGAAAGCATTCCTATGCCTCAGCTACTTTTGCAGTGAGAATACTTAATTAGTTATCTCACTTGACAAGGCTTTAATGGGGCATTTATGTCTGAAGTGTCAAGACACACCAGTCTGCAGATACTCAGAAGCAGCTGGAGACTCTGTTGTCTACCCTGGTTTCCATTGTCAATGTATTTATGACTTATCCTGAATGCTGCATATGGGGTATCTCAAACAGCAGGCTCCAGAATTGTCATACAGCACCATGCTTGTATGTTTTTGTTTAATTTCATGGACTCTTTAAGGTGTCCTTCATCAGTGCTCCTTTTGATGGGTTCTTCTTGTTAGGGCCCAAGGTCAGAGACACACTAATGAGGAAGAGAACAAGATGGGAAGACTCTGTCCACTATTGCAATACACTTCTCAACCCACTAGTGGAACTTTTCAAGGAATCAGAAGGGGGTAAGCATCTTTTTTTCAGAAACTCACAGTTCTGTTCTCAGGCCATTCCTCTAGAGGATTTCTCTATGGGTGGGGAGGGAAAATTATAACGGATGCTGCCCATGGGACTTGTGGTATGCAGAATCAGGACTTTCATGGGGCTTTTTCTGGTGGGTCCTTTCAGCAGTCTTGAAGGGTTGCCCAGGCTGCTTTCCTCTGGAGGCAGTCAGGGGTCATCTAGTGCTCCACTGAAAGGCTTGGGAGGTCATCACTTTGAACAGCTGGGTGTCGAGTCATATCGAGAGGCCATTACTTTCTCTTTTTAGAAGTTCCAAATTGTCACTCCAGATGTTCCACCCAATCAGAAACCTTATATAGTGGCAGAACTGCTCATAAATCAAGTCTTTCAGGAGATCCCATCAGACCAGATAGGATCCATGGTCTACTCCAGGTTCGTTTTAGTTACAAAGAAAACAAAGGATCCCAGACCATCTCTGGATTTAAACATGCTAAACCAGTTCATAAAAAGACCAAGTTCCGGATGGTCATGGTGCAGTCCATCTTACCTTTCCTGAGGACAATAAGTAAAGTAAAGAACAGCAAAGCTCACATTTGCGCTTTTCGCCCCTTGCCTGTAACTAGTCTAGTCCAGATGCAGATTTGCTGTATCCAGGACTGTATGTAAACTTCTGAGCCCGCCGAGCCTTTCTGTGTTGGAGGGAAGCCTTCTAGCTTATCAGTGGGAGTGGTAAGCACTAGGTAGCCTATCTACCACAAGAGGAGTGGTTTCTGGCCCAGAAATTGTAGTTTATTGGCCTTTGGGCAGTTTTTCCTTCTCTTTCAACTTTCTGGTGCAAAAGCCCGTGTTTGTGCTCATTTCCCACCTTTCCTGTAACTAGTCTAGTCCAGATACAGATTTGCTGTATCCAGGACTGTTTGTAAGCTTCTGAGCATTGTCAAAGTCTGCTCTTCAATTTTTTTCCTTAGATCTACTAGTTCTCTCCTCTCCTGCACTTTTACTAGCTTATTAATCTAGCAATTTACCAGACTTCTTGTAGCAATTATTGTAGCACAGAAAAGTGCTACCAGCACTAAACGTTCTACAAGGAAACAGCTCCAGTACTTATTAATTCCCACCCCTCCAGGCATGTCTAAAGGTCAGTTCCCTGTGCTTTCTTCTGTTAACCTGGTGAACTTGGGCATCCTGAGGCAATGTAGCAACTGCCTCATGTACACTGACAACCCTCTCCTCTTACCTCCCAACACTCAGACTTGCGAGAGATGCATTTATATATCCAAATTGGAAGCCACGCACTCTCCAGCCAAGACTGGAATAGTTGGTCAAGAGGAGAAGGTCAACACTTGTACCACATCACATGGAACACACACCAGCACTGCCTTTACATAAAAACACAAACCACACACCCACCTTCGCTGATGCTCTCAATAAAAATCTACCCTAACAGCAGAGACCTCCAAGGCAGAAACGCACTCAACCACCGCAACACAACACTAATCATGAGACACATAACTCTCCTAAACAGTGTGCCACTCAACCAAAGCCCCTAAGGCAAAACAACACGCCCAACACACTAGTCATAGGTGACTCGATAGTGAGGCACACTGATGTCCCACTCACTAGGTTGAAAGCAACAGTCAGCTACCTGTCAGGCGCTAGGATCTGCCACATAACGCACGCACTCATGTCCTTCAACAACAGGTGCAAATATGAACCTGTCATTGTACATGTGGGTGTAAATGACCCGAGATGTACCTCCCTGGACTACATGAAAAGAGACATGGAGGAGCTTTTGGATTATGTAGCCCAGGCGGGTATGACCCTAGCCCTGAGCAGCATCCTACCATCACCCAGAATGATACCATAGTACAAGCAGAAAATCACTGATTTCAACAGTTGGATAAGTTTCTGGTGTCATTCTAAGGGGGATCCAGTATCTGTCTGCCTGGGATAACATGACTGACAGACATTGATGCTTTGCCAGAGATGGCCTGCATCTGTCACCCCTGGGCTTCCGGATACTGCCCAAGGGTCTTGCCATCCCTATAGTGCCTTTTTTAGGCGGTGTTTTAAAGACCAAATTACTACCATGACAGCTACAAACAAATGCAATCTGAGGGTCATGCTGCTCAATGCTAGAAGTCTAAATCTCAAAATGCACTTGCTCGAAGCATTCCTTAAAATTGAGAACATCGACATGTGTGCTGTAACAAGAAACCTGGTTCATGGCAGCAGAAAGCACCCCTTCACTACCAGGCTATAACTCCTTCCACAACGTTTGGCCCCAGAACTTGGACCGAAGCTCTAAAGGCGGTGGTGTTTCCATATTCATAAAGGATGCGCACACCTCCAGACTGGTAGCCCAACATAACACATCTGAGATACTTCAGGTACAGCTAACATTGGATAAGGCAGTGATTCAGGTTGTAGCCTGCTATAGGTCCCCAACCATGTCCCAAGACTCTCACTCCATATTCCTAAGCACCTTGGAGAATATTAAGGTCCAACCTAACACTCTCATACTGGGCGACTTCAACTACCTCTCCATTAAATGGGAAAACTACTCCTGTACCAATACAATTGCCCAACATTTCATGGAATTCATTAATTCCAATACCCTGGACCAACTTATTCTTACCCCCCACTAGAGGTAGCAACATCCTTGACCTGGTTATTACTAACATGGGCAACCATTGCTCTACACCAATAGTCAACTCCTCCCTGGTTAGATCCGACCACAAACTAATCAGCTTAAAAATCCCCCCCCCCCCCCCCCACACACACACACACACACACACACACACACACAAAGGTAACCACCATGAAAAACTTCTCCAAAGATGACTTTGGGTTCCTAAAAACAGGGTGGCTAACTTCACTGCACCCATGCAAATGGAGATCATTCGCATGACTGCCGAATCATACACCCAATGCACTATATGAACACATACACAAATGCATGGATTTTGCCATACCCAACAAAACCAAGATGCTGTCATCCAAAAAAAGGAAGCCAATCTGGTGGTCCCCTGCCAATAAACAAACTCTACAACAGAAGGAGGAAACTGATGCGGAATAAGGTTGAAGTCCCAAGACTGGAAAAACTCCCTTATCAGCCTCAACAAAAAGTTGAGATCCCTCATCAAATCCTCTAAAGCTAGCTTTGAAAACAGAATTGCAGCAGATAGTAAAGAGAACCACAAGGCCTTCTATAGTTATGTAAAGAATCTGCACGACAATACCCAGATTTACTCTGAGTTGCTGCACAATGGTGCCTTCTATACCGAGCCAACAGATATTGCCAATATACTGGCTGACAGATTCAGTGCCAACTTAACCCCCCCCCCCCCAAGGGACCAGTCACAATACCAGTAGATTGCCAGGCACCCAGTAATACTGCTGCACAGGTTAAAACAGCACTGTCCAAGGCCAAGAATACAGCTTCTCTGGGACCTAACAATATCCCTGGCTGTATTCTATATGAACTACAGAGTGAACTGGCACCTCACTTGTGCCCTCTGTTCAATCACAGCCTCACCTCAGGCTTTGTCCTTACCAAATGGCGCACTGCTGCAGTCATCCCTCTCCATAAAGGTGGAGTGACTACAGACCCTGGGAACTATGTCCCCATTAGCCTGAGTAGTCTGATATGCAAAGCTGTGGAACGCAACATCGTGGACGTAATAAACCAGGATATAGAGAATCTCCAAACTCTGGATCCCATACAGTTTGGTTTTGTGAAAGGTAGATAATGCCTGCTCAACTTGGTCAACTTCTTTGAGTCAGTCACTAGAACGTTGCATGAAGGCAAGGTGGTTCATACAGCCTACCTTGATCTGGCCAAGGCCTTTGATACCATTCCCCACTCAGGAATCCTAGAAAAACTCACTAAGCTAAGCATCAACCCCTATATCACTAGGTAGGTTGCAAACTAGCTCACAGGTAGAACCCACAGTGTGAAAGTAGCTGACTTCAAGTCAGACAGCCGACCAGTCATGAGTGGAGTCCCACAGGCTTTGGTCCTGGGTCCTCCCCTGCTTGGTATCTACTTATCTGAAGGCCAACACGAAGGGACTCTAGCTGACAAAGTTTGCAGACGATTGCAAGTTGGGAGCTATTATTAACTCCCCAAGTGATGTTGACATCCTACAGAAAGGCCTCAGTGAGACCAACGACTGGTGTCAGAACCATGGCCTTAAGCTCAATGCCAAAAAATGTGTCATCATCCCCTTTGGGAAAAACCCAGTTCCCATGAATTATCACATCGATGGTATTTCACTGAACACAGAAGGTGTTATAAGAGATCTGGGAACACAGGTTGACAGTAACCTCTCTTTTGACCACTACATTGCCGCTGTGGTCAGAAAGTCCTATGTTCAGCAAGAAAAGAACACTGTCAGGGTAAGGTATCACCTCCCAAAAAAAAGCACAAATCCAAAATCAGAAGAGGATGATACTCCACAGCAAACAAAGCAAAACCAGATGAATGAAAAGACAAGTCCTTTATTCTAATAAGTAAGCGCTTTCACGTTGCTTGGAACGCTTCATCAGACTTCAAGTCCTATGTGGCACATCTCATTACTAAGGGTTTTGCATCCAAGAAGAAAGAGGTCATTGTCTCCCTCTTCTCTTCCCTCATTAAGCCAGTCATTGAGTACAATGCCCCATTTGGCTTGTACCTCACTAAACACCTGCAACAACTGGAGAGGCTGCAAATGTACCTCACAAAGAAGATCCTATGCCTTAAACATTTGTCCTATATGGACAGACTAAAAAAACTCCAACTATTGTCTGTCTCATATTGCCTACTTAGAGGCGATCTCTGCTTGATTTACAAAGCCATGTCTGACCCAGCTCTGTTAGAAATGCTACATCTGAAGAAATCCCAATCCCTCCGCACCACACGCTCCAGAGACCTCAACCTCATCACCACAATCAGCAGAGCATGCTGGAGGGACGGGTTCATAACCCAGAGACTGCCCATGCTATGGAATAGACTTTCCATACATGTCAAGCAGAGCACCTCACTGGCCCTCTTGAAGAGAAATCTTGATGAGTGGATGGGAAATAGAAAATTCACCCCAGGGAATCACTCCAGTGGCTTTACTCGACAGAGGCACTGGGAACTAAGGTCGGGTAGTACAATGGCCAGCGTAATCCTATGGGCTAGGCTTGCAAAGGCTCCAGGGCCATTAGCTTAGTGCACACCTATGAAGGCTACCATGGCTCGTAGCATGCATTTTATTAAAAAATAAAATAAAACAAATGTGTTAAAATGGATAAGCGCTTTTGTGTTAAATAAATGTTTCATCAGGTCAGTTCATATAACCAACCATAAGACCTTTTTAAAAAGCCTCTTTCCAGTCATAATAAATATAAAAAACAAGTAACCAATCAAAAATCAATGATTCAACCTATGCCCCTGGTTTTTATTTTATTTATTGGCCTCATCTATAGCATAGGCTTTCGATTGCTGGTTGACCGTCTCTTCCTCCTTGTACACAGTTGTTTTTACGGTTCACAGCATAACATGGCTGGTGGCACTTGCGTTGAGTTGGATTATAATCCATCTAATGTCACATTGCAGCACAAATGGTCAAAAATGATTTGTTTAATAAACAACCCTCTTTTGGATTTTTCCTTTGAACTGTCTGATAGAATTCCACAGTAAGAACCTAAACATTACAATAATTTTCTGATCACTATGATTAGAACATAATTTATATAAATTAGAGGTTACAATGAAAATGCCTCTATCTGGAGGGTTTCCTGCATTATAAGATAGTTCCGAGAGGCATGTGAGTGCTATGTATGCCCACCTACAGTGAGTCCCACCCAAATCTACTTATGAAATGGCAACAACTAAATATTGACTTGAGTTTTAATTATATTAAATTGGTCTTAGAGTATTTTAAGCCCATTGAAGATGAACTTGTGCAAACAGTTGAATCAGCCCAGAGAGACGTTGCAAATCATTTCTTGGCTGATGGAGTTACTCAAGTGTTAGATACTATTTACACAAATGTGTCTGCTTTTGAACTGAAACTACAACAAACTAAACACAAAAACTTGAAAGGGACGTTAGAGATTTTTGTTTAGGACACATTTTTGTGTGGCCCAAGCAGAAAGAGCAAAGAACGGAGTTATCTGACACGCCCCCCAACACAGTCTTCCCTCAGTGAAGTCTGAGCTGTTGAATGGCAACAGAACCAGCTCTAATGTTAATACTAATGCTTTTGATCAGCCGAAAGCTGGTTCAGATAAGGAACATGAATTGGACCTCCCAAATGAGTCCCCCACTAGTACTTTGTCGACAGTGAATGGGATGAATTATGAGGTCACTGGGGCCCGATCCAAAAGCACTTCCTCCCAGAATTCTACCTTTACCAGTGAAGTTGAGATCCATGCAAATGTCACGTTCCACCAGCAGAGGGCACATGAAAAGAAAATATTCAGCAGAACTCCAAAGAGAAACCAGGAGTGCTCGTTGTTAACAACTTGGTGATTAATTTATCTAACTACAGTTTAAGGCCTGAAGACCTCTCTGTATTGAATAAGGCATTATCATACATTCCAGTGACCTCCTCAAAAGTATGTGATGTTTTACTTGACTTGAGATTATTTACTAGCAATGTCAGCCTCAAGTTGTTATTTGATAACAATTGTATTAACAATGAACGAGGTTTTAGGAAACCAAGTATCTTTACCCCTCAGCTACCTTCTAATGTAGACATGTTTGTTAAGGTGTGCGAGGAGGATATTTACCATTTGTTACATAGAACACTCCAGAAATGTTTTTACAATCTAACGATTGATGAACAGCAAGCTCTGGAAATCTTAGGAATAATTACACTATTTTTATTAATGAATATGACTGACCATCATCAGCATATGCATTATTTGTTAACTGAGGGAGAGGCGTATATTAAAATTACCAAATTATTTATAGAGAATAGCGAAACTGATACATGATACACTTTGAGTTATTAATGTCTAGAGTAATAGATGAACATATTTATGAATATCTGCATGTTGTATATCCTGTATTACTAGTCATTAAGGGGTTGCCCAAAATTCATAAAGAGTCTCAAAACCCTCCCATGCGTCCAGATGTAACGGGATGTGGTTGGGGCGACTGAACTTGTCTGTTTTCATTGAAGAAAAGTTGAAAAACATTCATTCTTTAGAACCAGCTGTACTGAAATACACAAATCATTTTTAAATGATTTGTATGAGTATATGAATGCAGTTGACAGAATGAGTGGATGGTTACTAGTGACTCTTGATGTTAAAAATGTATTTACTGTCAATCCTAATGACTTTGGCATAGAAGCAGTGAGAGACATATTGGTCAGGAAAAGTGAATATATGAATAACACTGTAATGGTCATCTGTTCTTTACTAGAGTTGTTTTTGGAAAATAATGTGTTTACATATGAGAATAACATATTTATAGAGATGAGGTGTTGCAATGGGCACCCCATGTGCAAATTCATATGCAAATGTGGTTATGAATAACTGGGAGGACAAATTCATTTTAAGTACTAACCCCTACAGTGGATGTATGAAATTTTATCACTGTTTTGTTGACAATGTCTTCCTCCTTTGGTCTGGCACAGAACAAAATTTGCATGATTTTGTTATGTATTTGGAGACTACACAAACTTTTCGATGTTTACTATGAATGCCTCTCATCATAGCATTGATTTTCCAGATGTACGTCTTATTATGGATTTGTCAGATGTAATTAATACATTTGTACCATAAAGATTATTGGAGGAATAGTTTTAGCTCATGGAAGCATACACCTGAGACACAACTATCCTAATACTGTTAAAGGACAATTTATGAGAGTTTCCAGATTATGTACGTGTGATGATGACTTTGTTAGAAATATGGATCTGCTGAGTTAACAATTTTTAGGGAGAGGATATAAAAGAATGTCCTTGGATTGAGCTGAGGTTGAACCACTGAATAAAAGAAATACCTTAGGCAAACAATTTTATTCTTGTGCTAACAAGCATATACAGACTATATATCCACATAATGTTTCCACTGACTGCAAAGTGGGGTTCACCACTAGATATACGAATTATGTAAGTTATGTTTGTGGCATTATACATAAGCATTGGAAACTGTTGACAAGAAAACAGCAGTTATTGTTGGAGATCTACCAAGGTTCCTTTTTAAGAATTGTAATAATTTAAAAGAACTGCTCTGGCAGAACAGTAACCATTTTAACCTATTGAGAGGGTTGTAGGCTGGGTACTTATGCTTGTCGGTCTTGTAGAGCATGGCCTGTAATTTCTAAACAGCAGATTTTTAAACACCCACGATGCAAATTTATATTTAAACCAAAAAGATATGCAGATTGTCAAACAGCACATCTCTATTTAGCTACTTGTGACACGTCTATTTTTATGTTGGGGAAGACAAAAAGTTGAAGGACAGAATACTAAGACATCTGCAGAATATTAGTTCTATGGACCTGTGAAATGCATTAGCTAAACATATAAATGAAAATAAGGGGCACAAATTTTCATTTAGGGTATTGCAATGCATTTATGAAAGTGTTAGAGGAGGAGATCTGAATATTCGTACTGAGAAGGCTGAACTGCAGTGGACATTGAGATTGCAAGCAGATAAATATCTGGGATTGAATGGAAATGTACACTTAAAGCCATCCTTTAAAGGACATAGGTTGAATCACTGATTTTGGTTACTTGTTTTTTAGATTTATTATGATTGGATAAAGGCATTTTAAAAGGTCTTAGGGATGGTTATATGAACTGATCTGATGAAGCGTTTATTTAACGTGAAAGCGCTTATCCATTTTAACATATTTGTTTTATTTTATTTGTAATAAAGTGCATTGTTATAAGCCATGGTAGCCTTGCTAGGTTTTATTTTATTTATTGGCCTTGTCTACAGCATAGCCTTTCAGTTGTTGGTTGACTCTCTCTTGCTCCTTATCTACCTCCCCTGAGGAATGATGATTGGATGTGCTTGACAGACCTCAGGGATGCTTACCATCACATCAAGATAGACCGGCATTCCTGGAGGTTTTTTCGATTATGGCCGGGGGTCAGTCATTACCAATTCAGGGTCCTGCCATTTGGTCTCACAACAGCACCCCGCGTGTTTACCAAATGCATGTCAGTGGTCACAGCCTGACTACAGTTGCAGGGATTTCAGGTCTTCCCATACCTGGACGATTCGCTCCTTATTGCTTTCATAACGGCATTGCTGATCTTGACCAGAGAAGCCCTACTGTCTGTGCAACAACTTGGGCATCATAGCCAGGGATTTCAGGTCTTCCCATACCTGGACGATTTGCTCCTTACTGCTTTCACAACGGCATTGCTGATCTTGACCAGAGAAGCCCTACTCTCTGTGCAACAACTTGGGCATCATAGTCAGTTATTCAAAGTCAAGCCTTCAGCCTGTTCAAGTTCTAGATTTAATAGGGTGTCATTTTGACACAGTCCACCAAATCGCCAGGATTCCAAGCTCTAGCGTTTTTGGTCTTTGGGCTTAGGCCCTGTCTCTGCTTGTGACTCTGAAACCACTGGCACATGCAGTTATGAAGCTTCTGGGTCATATGGCAGCGTCAGTTAAGTTAGTACCTTTAGCTAAATATCACGAGTCTGGCTGTTCAGTGGTCCTTTCTTACTCAGGGTTTGGATTTCTCTGTACGGTTAATGAAAGTGTTACAAACAGATTCAGTGGTGTTTGTAGTTTCCCTTGGTAACCAAATAGAGACCATTTGTAATTCCTTCCCCTACAGCCATGGTCACAATGGGCACCTCCCTTCTGGGGTGGAGGGAGCATTTTGAAGGGTGAATGGTTCAAGAAGGGTCCTGGTCTTCCGCAGCGGCCTACATTCACATCAACATTCTGGAGATGAGGGCAATCCTCCTTACATTTTCAGGATACTCTTCCCTCAAATGTGATTGCGATACAGACCGACAATAACAGACATACATTGTTTGCCTTCTGGTATCTCAACAAAGAGGGGGAACACATTCTTATCCTCTTTGGTGAGAGGCTGAGAGAGATTGCCAGTGTGCGACATCTTCTTAGCGGTTTTTGGTGGCAACACACATCCCGGGGAAGTCCAGCATTCTGCCCGACAACCTCAGTAAGAGCATTTTGTTGCTTAAGAGTGGTCCCTAAGTTTGTCAGTGGCAGCTTGAATTTTTTGACATTGCGGCACTCCTGTTTGCCTCCTTGTCTAACACCAAATACAGCAGTTGTTACGCCATTGTTCCCCTTTCCAGATAGTCACCCAGGGATGCTGTGGTGCTTGCTTGGACTCGGGACTTTTTTACACTTATCCCCAAGTACACTTGATGGTAACGTTTCTACAGAGAACAGCACGCTACAGAGCTACAGTGATCATCATTACTCCCTTTTGGCCTCCTCAGATGCGGTTTTCCTTCTTTTGTCCTTTTCTGAAGCAACCCTCCTCCCCAAGTTATGGATCCCATTCCGGAATTTCTTTCTTATGCAGCAGGTCTGGATCCCCCCAATCTTCAGTCCCTGAAGTTGACAGCATGGTTCCTCTATTCCCTTTTTGGTCAGAAATCCCAGGTTTTGCAGGTGGTTTTCCATATATTGTTTTCTTATCGGACAGAAAAGTGTATTCCAGTAAGTGGAAAAAGTTTGCCCTGTTGGCGGAGGCTCAGGGATGCTACCCCTTTTCTGTCTCTTTGAAATCCAGTTTGGATTTTCTAACAGAGTTGTTTTGTTCAAGTTCTAGTTTTTCCACTCTTAGAAATAGCTGCTAACTCCACTTTAACTTTCACATTGGCAAAGATGATGTGCTTTTGGCCTCTCTCGGAGGCCTTCTCAAAGACATTTTTCTACTCCATTCCCCAGTATGAGATCCATTTCCTCCCTGGGATCTGCTCTTTGTTCTACAGGTCCTTACAGACCCTCCATTTGAACCTTCATTTACTTCGGACCTGACGTTATTGTCTTGGAAAACTGTTTTTGGTAGCGGTTACCTCTGCAAGAAGGATTTCAGAGTTGCAAGTGCTTGATTCTTCACTCCCTTATTTTGTGTTCCACAAAGACAAGAGTGTCTCTTCTTAAGAACCCTTCCTTTCCGTCTAAGGTAGCCTCCACGAATAACTTTGAGTTTGATTTACCTTCCTGTATTTTCTTCCAGTTTCTCCAACAAAGGTGAAGACCTCTTGCATTGTTTGGATATACATAGGCAACTGCGATTCTGTCTGGACTGTACCAAAACTTTCAGGACATCCAGTCAGTTGTTTATCTTCTTTACAGAATCCAGACTGCGCTTTCTTGTGTCTAAAGTAACTTTATTCAAGCAGCTGTCAGATTGTATTTTGTTTGCTTATGCTTTGAAAGACAAGACTCTTCTACACAAGCCTAAGGGGCATTCAGTAAGGGCTATGTCTGCTTCTACAGCTTTCCTTTCTAGAGTACCAGTGGATGATATTTGTGCAGCTGGTACTTGGCTGGGTAACCACACATTTGTGTCGCATTACAAGCTGGATATTGAGTCTAGATCCTGGGCTTCATTTGGTTCCACTGGGTTGCAGAATATCCTTCCTTAGTTCCTCCTGAGGGATGTTTCTGGCTGGGACTGTGTCCCACAGGTTGAAGTCTGACAGAGGCAACAACATCAGATATGAAAGTCATGTACTCACCATAATGATAGATCCATGTTGTCTGCCTCTGTCTGGTTCAACCATCCTGCCCCTTACCTTCTTATTGACTTGGTGGTTGTTTCCTCCTGAGATGACTGGACATAGGAGGTGGTGGTTGTTCCCACCATCTGGAGTCTTGCTTTCTCCTTGGTTGTCGTATCTCAATTTATGGAAGGTTCATTAACAGAATTATATGTTTTTTCATTTTGATTTCTTTCATGGGACAATCTCTATCTGGAGAATTGATGGAAGAGCGGGGAATTATGGTTAAGGGAGGCAGAGCAAAATGAGCTAAACCCTTTAGAACTGGCTGGTGTCTGATCTGAGTCAAATCTGAAGTCTCACAGGTTTAACCAGATAGAGACCTACAACAAGGATCTATCATTATGTTGAGTACATAACTTTCATTTCAATACCCTGTCAATAAGTTATTCCAACATTTTAATGAGGAAAAGTGGGATGACTGTGTACATAATCTTAAAGAATTAGGAGTCCATACTTCCAAGTATGTTAATGGGGTTATATCACTTAAACACTCAAGGGATTTTGTCTCCTTAACTGCCTTAATCACATGTTTATGGAACACTTCTGATATGTTGCTGAGATTAACCCTCCTATGAGTTTTCCCATTCCTTAATTTCTTGTAAAAGACATGGAAATTCCTACTTTAGCAATTGAGAAGGTTCACCAAACTGCAGTAGAATGTAGGTCCAAAGGCATAAAAAAAGTTTGAGACACACACTGCCTTATTATAATATTCTGTAATGAGGGAGTGCAGTTTCACCTAAACAATATGGAAGGACTAGTAGTTCCCAGTGGATTCTGAGTTTACCACCTTCCATAAGAAGTTAATTATAAGCCTTTTCATTGTAATAAAAAATAAGGATAAAGGAATCCTTGTATATGTAATGTCCTTCAGTATATGACTCAATTTCAGATGTAAATAATATGGTTAAAAGTTCTGTAAGAAGGAATATCTCAGGCCAGGTCTAGGTGACAAAACATAATCTAGTGTAAGAGCTTCAGTTTTAGTAGGATTTACTTTGCATCCTGCTAATGATCCAGCTAAAAAAACTCTGGGTAAATCCTATTTGGGAAAGGAAGGATACAAAAGCTGATAATCTGCATATATATATATATATATATATTAAATTTATGACCCTGCATTAAGCATCAATAAATACCCAAAGACCTCAATCGTACAGTCAAGGGTTCAATATAAAGGGCAAGTGCAAGTGAGGGGAAGGAGACACCACTGAGTAGTTCCTCTAGAAAGGGCTGTCAGGAAAGGTAATCAGATGCCTCCTCTCTAAATGCTGCAGAATGGTAGTGTAATGTTCTCAGTGACTCTCTAAAGCATGTCTCTCTTTTTGAAAAAAGAACATCTGCGTGACCGTGTCAAAAGCTTTCTGGGCATCAAATTCACTATTATGAAAGTTTTTTTTTTTAGAGTTATAAGCGCCTTCAATCAATAAGGAAGTTTTAATCAGATTATCAGAAGTATAGTGTGATTGAACAAAACCTTTCTTAATTTGCGTGGATTGTATGAGGAAATAATGATGAACAAGCAAGGATTATCATAAATAGTTTATAATCATGACTTAAAACTGAAATTAGTCTGTAAGATTTGTCCTTACCAGGTTTGAGAGAATTACTGAGATCACTGCATGCTTTCAAGAAGGTGGAGTCTGACCAGACTGGAGTGTGTGGTTAGCTAAATTTGTGAAATTCAATAAAATGTTTTCTTTACCTATTGTATAATTTTTCTGAGGGCAGTCCTTTTTATTTATTTATTTATTCTTACTGAGTGTTTTGCCATTAGTTTGCTTTGAGCTTGTGAATTTCTTCTGTAGTTAATGGCCTAAGGATATTTTTTAATGTTAGGAGATGGGAGAGAGAGTGAAGACAATTAGTTATCCAAACATCGAAAACTTAAATGGAAAAAGCACAAAAAACAGTAAAATAAACAGTAGTGAAATAAAACCAACTGAGACCTCAACACAAACTTAGTGTATCTGATATTGTTAATCCTCGTTCATTCCTTACGTATGGGTATCAGATCCGAGCCGGCCATCTTCCAAGCTCGCATCAGCTACAAACTCTCGAGCTAAACTCTTATCCAGAATTCCCCTCTCCCTGTTACCTCAGATTTCGTTTGCTGCGTCGCCATTCGGTTGTGTCAAGCTGCTTCTCTTGAGCTAAGTATAGATATTTGGTGTCAGACTAGTCCAATATAACCTTTTCTGTCAGAAAAGTTTCTAATTTGTTGTCTCTCTCCTTATCGCATTTAGCAACTATATTTCCTTGAGTTTCCTTCTCTTTACTCTGTACTTTTTACCGCAAGGTATTTTCTCCCTTACCATCATTGGTAAACCCTTTTTTTCTTCATTACCTTCAGGTATTCTTTCGTACCATTGCTGGTACCCTTTCTTCTTTCTCCTTTTCTGTCATGGCAGATAAAAAAGGTAGTCTAGGATTTAAAAGGTGCTCAGATTGTGGACCCAAATTACCTACATCAGATGCACACTCTCTGTGTGTTTATTGCCTGGGTGTGTCTCACTTATCTGTTGACCCGCTCTGTGCTGTTTGTAAAAATTTTTCCAATAGAACTTTGATTGAGAGGAAAAATAAGTTGTTGCTGAAGGGACTTCTTAAATCTCCCTTTTCAGAGGCTATTTCTGGGTCGGAGGCTTCAACCTCTCCTAGAGCCCATAAGAAAATATCGGATGATCCTACAAAGGCCAAGTCTCTGCCTTCGTCCCCAGCTGGGGACTCCCGCCAACCAAGACCTAAGAAGGCTAAGATTTCTGCTTCAGAGCTCACTCTGTCGGCCCCAGCACTTTTGGTGCCTAGACCTTCGGCACCATCAGTGATTTCGGCTCCATCTACTGTAGCCTTTACGGTATCGGTACAGAGGGGCTCTTCGTTTCAGACTACTACTACATCGGAACCGACTGTTCAGTCAGCGCAGACCTTGACCACGTTGGCTCCGACATCTTACTCGGAGCCAACGCCTCAGTTATTGACACCAGTTTTGTTGGTTACGGCTTTGGTACTGGCAACCACTTCGGCACCGATCGTTTTGTCAGTGCAGATCGTGACCTCGGCACCAATGATTTCCTCGGTGCAGATACCCGTAGTCCTGTCTCTCTCGGCACCGTTGTTCTCCATGCAGACTGGTGAGGTGGGCACCGAGCTTGTCTCTTCTGTGGACAGACCTGTTTCTCCCTCAGCTGTATCTGTGAGGTCCACTAGAAGCCTTTCTAAACATGACGTGTTGCGTCTTATGGATCAAGTGCTTCTGGCCAGAGGTATCCCGCCCCCCAGGAACTATCCTTTTTTGGGAGGTGATCACCCATCTCCAAAGACCCCTTCTTATTCTCCTCTTTCATTGCCTTTGAAGTCCCTTGATGTAGCACAGTCTTCCCCCTCTATGGTTCCCTTTATGAACCTCACTAAGGAACCGCAGTTGCCTTCATGGCAGGAGAGTTTTCCTACGACCCAGGATGATAGTTGTGACACGTGTAATTTGTTGTTTCACAGCCATCCGGGGACTCCGGGTCGGCAGGCTGAGCCACTTAAGGGAGGGAGTGCCCCCTGTCCTGGACACTCACCCCTCTTCAGGTGGCCAGCCTTCCAACTGATGGAGAAGGCTCTGGCTTTTGCTGGTGATACTGTGCTATCTCTTCACCCTCCTCTGGGCGGCTGTGTTCACAAGTCGCACTTAGCGGACACCGGGCGCAAGGGCCTCAGGATGTATTCCCACAGGAAACCCCCTTTTCATAGTCTTCCCCAGCTTCTTCCTCTGAGGAAGTTCACTGGAAAAGTTTGTGCAAGAGGAAGCACATGGCTCCACAGAGGAGTCCCTCACTTAAAGCATAGACTTTGATGATGGGGAAGGATCCCTGTGGTCACCCTCTGAGGTATCCTTTGGTGATATCCTCGAAATCCTTAAACAAAGAGTTGACTGGCAGCCCTCTAATCCAACCTCTGAGGAGTTTGTGTTCCTGCAGGCTTTTCACGCCCGGCCCCCTACCTCCTGGGTTACTCCACCTGCCGATGAACTAGTACGGCTCATCGTGCAGCATGCGTGGAAGGCTACTGACACCGTCGAGGCTATTCCCTGGAAGTAAGATAAGATTTTGTTCCCTCCTGCTACAGATCCCCATTGGTCTAAAGATCTTCCTGTGGATGCTGTGGTGGTGGCGTCCACAACCAAAAAGGATCTGGCGGAAGAAGAAAGCCAGACTGTCCATCTGCCCAACAAAGAGTCCTGGGCAATGGGCAGGATAGAGAAGCGCACCTTTGCATCAGCGACCTTTGCTATCAGGTCCCTGAATTATATGGCACAATTTACCAGGCTTCAAAGGGATCTAATTTCCGAGCTCTCTGAAACCTTGCCTGGTGCCGTGTCTGATAAGGTCCATGACAAAGTGGCCTCTCAGCTGGCCACCATTGCGTCTATATCTAACTCCTCCATGCAACTGATATCTCACACATCAGAAGGAGCAGCTAGAGCGGGTGGTTCAGCTGTAGTCTTGAGATGACAAGCCTGGATGCGCTTGTGCAATTTCGTGGAACCCTTTAAGGCTTCCTTTCTTAACGCTCCCATTGAAGCCTCTTCGTTGTTTGGACCCAAAGTTAAAAGCACACTGGCCAGATGTGAACAGGACGGTAAGACCCTTTCTGCCGTAGGTGTCCATTATTCTTCCCCTCAACGTGCTTTCTCCCATAACCAAAAGAGTGGGAAGATATGGTTCAAGAAGTTTCAGGGTCCTCTCTGTGACACACAGGCCGAGTCCTCCCCTAGAGGCAGAGGGGGGAACCTCACAGGGAAGATGCCCCTTTCGGGGCAGAGAGGGTCCGCGTAACCAGGGTTCCAGGGACTCTTTTCCTGGCCAGTCCTACCAGCGCTCCTGAAGAGCGGCCCAACTCCTTTCCTCTGGAGGTGGTTGGGGGTCGTTTCTCCTTGTACCCTTCTGCCTGGCTAACCATCACCACCGATTCTAGAGTACAAAGGATTATAACCAGAGGTTATCATATCCCCTTCGATCTTTGTCCTGTCCTTTCAAAAAACCTACCCGAAGTTCCACCCAGTCAAAAGGAAGAAGCAGCACTAGAGATAGAAAAGCTGCTAAGAAAGAGTCATCCAAATAGTCCCTCCAGATAGAGATAGGATCCGGATTCTACTCAAGACTATTTTTGGTTCCAAAGAAAACCGGGGACTGGAGACCAATTTTGGATCTCATTGTATTGAACAAGGTTGTAAGAGTACAAAAATTCCGGGTGGTCACAATACAGTATATCCTCCCGCTTTTTGGAAAATGCCGATTGGATGTGCTCGATAGATCTTCAAGATGCATACTACCACATAAAAGTGGACAGGCCATCAAGAAGATTTCTGCGCTTCTGTGCAGAAGCCAGTCACTACCAGTTCAGAGTACTGCCCTTCGGACTCTTTACAGCCCCCAGAATGTTCACAAAGTGCATGGCAGTTGTCACAGCTCACTTGCGACTACAAGGATTCCAAGTGTTTCCATACCTAGACGACTGGCTCATCTTGGCCCCCACCAGACATCTATTGGAAGAAGCCTTAGCATACTCTCTCCTCACTGCACAAAGGCTAGGCATAACCATAAACTGGCAAAAATCCAATCTCACCCCATCTCAGTCCACAGAATTCATAGGGGTCATCTTGGACACAAAGAATTGCAGAGCATCCATTCCAGAGCACAGAATTCTAAGGATAAAGCAACAACTGATCCCAATCCTTTCAAGGGAGAAATCCACAGCTCACTCTGTCCTATAGCTGTTGGGTACCATGGCAGCCTCCATCACCATTGTCCCCCTGGCCAGGTTTCATATGAGGCTTCTACATTGGCTACTGCTCACCCAATGGTATCCTTTTCAGCATCCTCTTTCAGCCAAGATTCGAGTAACCCACAGGTGCAAACAGGATTTAAATTGGTGGATGACCCACAACCCGTCACAGTGGTCTTGCCCCTTCTCCCCCCAGCAGCCCAAGGTTACAGTGACCACAGACGCCTCCCTGATGGGGTGGGGGGCTATGTCAGGGACAGACAGTCCAAGGCACTTGGTCCGAATTGGAGGCCCAACTGCATATAAATGTTCAAGTGTTCTAGAGCTGAGGGCGCTGCTTCTGGTGTTGCAAGCATTCCATCCCCTGCTGCCATCTGGAACAATTGCGATACAATCAGACAACATGGCGGTGGTCTGGTACATCAACAAACAGGGTGGATCCAAATCTTACCCCCTTTGTCGAGAGGCCATGATGATATGGCAGTGGGCGATGGCTACCAACCGTTTTCTTCTAGCAACGCACATTCCCGGGAGTTCCAACGTTATAGCAGACAGATTCAGCAGGTGCATTCTACAACCTCATGAGTGGTCCCTGAATCCTTTGTTAGCGGCGGAGATCTTCCACCGCTGGGGTCGTCATTGCTTCAACCTCTTTGCATCCCCATCTACAAATGCATCAACTACTTTGCCCTGATTCCCCCTCTGGGACAGTCACCCAGGGACAATGTAGTCCACGATTGGCCATCAGGTCGTCTTTATGCATTCCCACCTGTCCCCCTCATTCCCCAGTTTCTGAAGAAAGCCCGTCGGTTGATGAGCAAGGTGATCCTCATAGCACCATATTGGCCTCGTCAGATTTGGTTCCCCTTACCTTGGCCTCGCCTGCTAGATCAACCATGGATTCTCCATCCAACCCCAGGGTTGATCTCACATACGCAGAACCTGATTCATCCCAACTTGGACAGCCTGAAGCTTACAGCTTGGCTCCTTTAATTCCCTTGATTGCCAGGCAGAATGATCTTTCTTTACCAGTATGGGACATTCTTATTGTATCTCGTAAGTCTTCCACTAGAGTTACTTATCTAAGCAAGTGGAAAAGGTTTACCTGTTGGCTGAAAGAAAAACAAGTAGATCCCTTTTCAGCACCGGTGTCGATAATACTAGAGTATCTGGCCGACCTATTTCAATCAGGTCTATCGGCCTCTACCATTAGAGTTCATTTGGCTGCAGTATGTAATTTCCATGAGGGTGTCCAATACTCCTCTCTTATGTCTCACAAATTATGCAAGACCTTCATAAAAGGTGTGAATCATCTGAAGCCCCCTTTAGAGAACCTATTCAACCATGGGACCTGTCATTAGTTCTACAAGCTCTGACAATGCCCACCCTTCGAACAAGCTTCTTCTTGCGACCTCAAATGTTGTTCATGGAAAACCTTGTTTCTGGTCGCCATTACTTCTGCCAGACGTATCTCAGAGCTTCAAGCCTTATGCATCAAGAGTGCATACTTGATTTTTCATAGAGATAGTGTCTTTGAGAACTAATCCTTCATTTCTGCCAAAAGTGATCTCCGAAATGTCCATTAATCAAACCATTGAATTGCCAGTTTTCTTTCCCAATAATTCAAACAAAGGAGAGTATTGCCTACATACCCTAGATATTCACAGGAAAATTCGGTTCTACTTGAACAGGACTAAGGCCTTTCGTAAATCAGACCAGTTATTTTTGGCCTATTCTGGACCTAGAGTAGGATGTGCTGTTGCTAAGGTCACATTGGCTAGATGGTTGAAAGACTGTGTGACCTTCATTTATACACAGCGTAATATCCCATTGCCTACTACCATAAAGGCTCATTCGACAAGGTCGGTGGCAACTTCTGCTGCCTTCCATGCCAGAGCTTCTTTACATGACATCTGTGTAGCTGCAACTTGGGCTACACCTTATACCTTCATCAATCATTACAAATTGGATTTGGCCTCCAGGGGAAGAGCATCTTTTGGCTCTCTGGTGCTCAGGAATGTCCTTCCATGAGAGCCTCCCAGGAATAGAGGTAGCTGGGGACTCTGTCCCATAAGTAAGGAATGAACAAGGATTAACAATATCAGATAAAGACGTTATGTCTTACCATAATGTTCCATCTGTATTGTTGATCCTCGTTCAGTCATTACGACCCTCCCTCCTTCCCCCTCCTATGGCTTCTAGTGGATCTCCCCATCCGGTTCTTTTAGGTCATTTGACCAGAGGTAGCCTCTACCTTCTTTTGACTTGCAAATGCAATCTGAGGTAACAGGGAGAGGGGAATTCTGGGTAAGAGTTTAACTCGAGAGTTTGTAGCTGACGCGAGTTTGGAAGATGGCCGGCTCTGTTCCGAGGTTGGAACCGATACCCATACGTAATGACTGAACGAGGATCAACAATACAGATGGAACATTATGGTAAGACGTAACTTCTTTTCTTGTTCTTTTAATCTGTTTTAGAACTTCTTCAGAAAATGAAAACGCTCCCCATCACACTATTTAAATATGAATACAATGTCAATCACGATACCAATTAACCAAACAAACCAGTCTAATCAAAAATGTAAAAATCAAAATTGATATAAAGTAAAAAAAAAAAATATATATATATATATATATGTGTGTGTGTGTGTGTATGTGTATATATATAAACACATATTTACAATCAAACACTTAGTAATAAATACATTCACATGAATTAATTTTTTGAACTTGTAAAATACATTTAATATTAATGGCCTTATTAAGGCCTGGTGTATGATCTGTCCCAGGTGTAATTTGCCAGGCTGATTCACGATGCTCTGATAGAGTTTTGAAATCTCCCGACAAAAAACTATCACTTAATTTGTCCAAAATTGAAAAAGAAAACTTCTTAATTTCTGGACATAACAATGCATGCCTAGCCAAAGCATTATTAGAATCTTTTTTCTTTATAGCCAATATTTGTTCATAAATCCTTCTGTTTAATGTTCTTATAGTTCTTCCATATAAAAACTATTACACGAGTCACAATTTGCTGTGTAGACGTCACATTTACTGTGACCAGTATATCTGTCTGGCACACACCCAACACTTTTAAATGCTTAAACTCGACAGAAGAAGACTTAGTGATAAATCTGCACTGTTTGCAGTGTCCACAATAGAAAGTACCTAATACGGTAGAATTTCCTCCTTTATTTCTATGAATAGTATCCTTTCCAAAATGGTCTTAATACTGCACAATTTTTTTAAAGTAAAAAAAAATGGCCTGTCACCCAAAACTTCAACCAGTTCCACATTTCCAGACAAAATTTTCTAATTCTTCATAATAATATTTTTAACCAACCACATCTCATTAGAGATAGGCAAAGGGAAAGGTAAAAAGTGACCTACTACATTCACTGAATCTACAGTGATTGAGCTACACCTACCAATACCATTTTGTCGATTTGTACTTAAAAGGGGCCATGCTATAGTTCCTCTAAGTTTCACAACCTTATTTTCTGTGTTGATTAACCATGTTTTGTCATAACCTCTATCCATAAAAAAGGATTTGAGTTCTACCATCTCCTTCAAAAAAGTGTCTTGGTTAGCAGTCAAATGGCTTAACTGAATAAGTTGCCCTTTGGCTACCCCTATTTTGGTGTGTGTAGGATGTAAGCTATCACTATGCAAATACTGATTATTCTCAAATTATGATTTTTAGTCAACTCATTTAAGGTCGTTTTTTCACCTTCTCTTGAATTGTACACCTTAACCTTGGATCTTAGTCTGTTTCTGAAAACAGTTTCACAAGCATTGTTAAAAACTTGCAAGGTGGTTTTGATTGAAGGATTAAAGGTGCTGTGCCTTTTAGGGGCAGTATTGTGTGGAATGGAATTTGGAAATTCATGCAGTACATATTGCAAATTAAGATTCTTTAAATATAATTTAAAATCAATAATCAGTTGAGTACTGTTCACAGATACTGCTGGAATGAATGAAAAACCATTTTCAGCAATGAAACCATATTGTCAGACAATACCTGGTTACTCAGATTAAGTATGTCCATCTCAAACGTTAACTCTTTTTTCTGATTCTTGCCCTTGCCTTTCCTCTTGGTTTGAACATTTTTGGACCACTTTAGGGTACCTTTGTTTCCCGATTGGCCCACTAAAAAAGGCCTGTTTGAGAAGATGAAGGCAAATTATTTAAGTTCCATAACTTGTATTTAGCATGTTCCCATCCACACTTTCCATGGTGTTGCCAAGACCATTGCTTTGACCAACACTAGAAACTAGTAGTGTTTGTTCAGGTCTTGATGTGCCACCATCACGAAAGTTTGTGGAATTTGATTTTAATGGGTAAGCTGTTTTTGTTACATAGGCCCCAGTATCATAGCAAAATTTACCTTGTTTTCTATTTATAAATAGTGGCTCTGTGCCAATCAACTTTAGCACTAATACAGGAATATAAAGTGACCAATGAACCAAAGTTATCTGAGGGCTTAATCATATTATCTAGGGAGTGTATTTGTGACCATAAGGCAACTAAATATTTTTGATATTGTTTAATTACAACCTTCATCATTGCAAAACCTATGTTGTTAAACAACATGACCAGTTTGTTAAACAGCAAGTCTCCAAACTTAACACAGTTTAGAAATTTGGAGACTCTTAAGCCCTGCTGTACACATTCTTTCCTTAAACATTCCTTAAGATATAAAATGAAGTAACCTGATAATTTGTGACCTAGTCTATTATATCCACCGAGTTTATGCTATATAACTAGTATTTATAACCTGCTGCTTTGCTATTTGTGTTTATATAAAATCTGTTATTCCTATTTTTATCTTGTAAATGTAACATGTATTCTCATTATGTAACATGTATTCTCATCATGTATTGCCATTATGTTGGAGCTTTTCTCCCTGGGCCTCTACTGAAAAGGGATATGTATCCAGCTGGACTAGCCCGGTCAACAAATGTAAAATAAATAATAAATAAAAATCTCTAATTGCAATGAAACATATTTAATTGAGCATTGTTTTAATTTGAAAATGTTTGTTTTACACGTTATATCCGTTAATAGAAGCGGCACTTACAACAGAATCACCACTGTTCACACTATCCACAATGAAAGGATTGCCAGAATCTTTAAAGATGCTATCCAAAACTCTTAATATCAACATTTCCACATCCTTGTTCCACTGCTCCAATTGTCCCAATAGGTGTGAGTCCACTAGAACTTGAAGACAAAGCCATGTATACTGGAAATCCGGCATTCATCTCACCACACACGAGACCTGAATCTCCTGAAGGATGATTGAGTGTTAAGCCCTCTCGAATTGCTTCACCAACTACTTTCACTAGGTGATCTGTCAAATGGAAAAATACATCAGGAGTAGGATATATGCATAAATTAAGGAGAGTGTTTTGAGAAGAGTCTTCGTTAGACATGTTATGTCACTGTGAACACTAACAACCAAACAACCGAAAACTTAAATGGAAAAAACACAAAAAACAATAAAGTAAATAGTAATGAAATAAAACCAACTGAGACCTTGACACAAACTTAGCGCTTTCGTTCTTTTAATCCTTTTTAATTTAATTATTTTGTTCCTTCAATTTATTGGATAAAACTAGTAAAGGAACTAAGATATTGGGAGCAAAAAGTAGCAGAATGGGAAGACACCAAGATTTTATTTGCACCTCAAGTTAGAGATTCTTTATCAAGGATTGATGTCAGAGTATAAGCAAAGAGAAAGAAATGGAGGTGTCCTAAACAAAAGAACAGCACTGGTAGAGGTTTTAATAGAATCTAGAACAGAAGTTGCCATTAAAAAAAGAAATAATTAGTAGGGCATATAAAATATTGCATGGTAACTGTAAGAGTCAGAGGAGGTTAAAAAGGATTGAGAAGAGATTGGACAAGCAATTCACAAAGAAACAATGGGGGGTATGTGTGTGTCTCTCAAATGTGCAACAAAGTCTAGAAGATTTAGGATTTTTGCTTGGAAATGTTTACATTTTTGTACCCAAAGTAGACTCCAGGGAATTTTCCTCAGGTAGACAGCAAATGTTGGAGGTATGACAGGGAAGAAAGTAGTCATTTGGAACATATTTTCTGTGAGTGTAATGAGTTGGCAGAGTTTAAAGATTCCCTGCAGACTACTCTGTCGGAGATACTTGGTGAGCAAATTAGTGCAGCTTTTTTTCTGAGCTATGATACAGAATCAGAATTGCCTAGACATAGTAGGGGTTTGCCGAGTCTAATTATGTCTGCCAAGAAAGCAGTTGTTAGAAAAGGGAAATCAAAGTCTAAACTAACTGTACCAGAAGTAGTGAATATAGTAACAGAGATAAAACACCTAGAATTGGGATCTTTAAAAAAGGGTAGGAACAAATTACATAGGAAAATTGGGAATTGTGTGAACATTACAGAAGAATGAGGTTTAAAAGAAGGCAGGACTTGAATGAGTTGTGTAATGTTTGACAGTGATTAGGTAGATTATATGTGACGTATAATGTTTGCAACTAGGATAATATGAATATGGTTTGTGATGTAAAATGTTTGCAGCTGGGATTATGTCAGTATGGCTTTGTTTTCATTTGTATGATTGCTTATGTCATAAGTGATAATTTAATAAGGATATTTCTTGTTTACAAAAATGTGTCTGATTGGAGGGGTGCATCTCCTACATGCTAAGTGAAGCTGTTTTGTTTATCAAAATGAACTTCCACAATGGTAAATCTATTCCAGGTAAGGTTAAAGCTGACTCATCTAGGGTCTTATCCTCTTTGATGACATGTAAGACGTGTGTTTTAGAAGCATTCTAGCAGCAGCAACCTGGTCCCCTGTCCAGACCATCACAAATCACTGCAAACTGGATTCCTTTTCAAGGTCTAGACCAGGCTTTGCTAGAACCGTTCTCCTTTCACTTTCTATGTAGGGTTATCTTTGGGGAATCTACCGAAAATACCACTGAGGCAGTGGGAACGACCACCATAGTACAGTTGCATAAGTTCTACTTACCTGTAACAGTAGATGTTTGATTTTCTCACTGCTTCAGTGACAGCACCCACCTGCAGTCCTCCTGATTGTACTTAATTGAGGTGGGTTTCATCCTCTCTGATTTGGTGGTTGTTGGATTTGTTTTTTTTTAATATGGTATTGTGATTGGCTTCAGATTTACTCTTACTAGATGATTCTGGCTTTAGGTACTTTCCTGTTTCTTTGTGGAAGCAAAAAAGCCTAAACACTCATTTCCTCTGACAACTGTAAGGTTCCCTCTCAGGAAGTTTTCAGCCTATCAGCTGTCGCAGGAAGAGAGAGGGAGGTGAGTCTGAACCTTTGAAAACTGTCCAGTACTGGATTACCTTAATGCCACTGAGGCAGTGAGGAATTTGAATATCTACAGGTAAGCAGCACTTGGGCAACTGCCATTTCGTACGGTATGGGAAGAAAATATATTATTTTGATATGTGTGTTTTATGGCAGTCTTATAGTACCCTGAAAACGGCAGCCATCCAGTTTAAAAAAATACCGTACTGTGACCATGAATTATTCTTGTGTACTTTTTAACTGAGTAGATACTTCTGTGAAGTTTCACCTTCATTTATTTTTAAATAACTCTTGCATATTTAGTGCTTACTGCCATTGTCAGAAGAGAGAGCTTAGTAATGCAGTTTATTGTAAATAGATCCTATTAGACAGAACTGCACTGTTATATAAACTTAAGTGACAGCAGTACTGTTTTGAAATAAGTTATTTTCTTGATCTTAAAGGCCAAAGAAGCTCAAGTGAAGGTAGCAGCTGTAGAGTGTGACAAAGTGGATAACAAAGTAAAGTTGGAGGCAACACTGCAGGAAGAAGAAGCCATTAGGAAAGAGAACCAGGAACGGGAGATGGAAAGACTTGCTGAAGCTGCTGAGAAGGCAAAAGAAACTCTGCAGGTGGCAGCCCAGGTAAGATGAGTGACAGAATGAAGAAAACTGGTGGCTTTGTTAATTTTATTGGCTGCATTTCATGTGCAACAGAATGTGTGTTTTATGTAATTTTCATTGCTTTTTATAGTATAAAATGAATAGCTTTAATTTGAATTCTAAGTTTAAGTGATCATTTAAATATTGTGTAAAGTGGCATTCCTTTCCTTTTAATTACTTTGTCTGTGAAGTTACTTTATCATTGCAAATACAGGCATACGATGTGTGTCTGTATTATGGAATTGCTACATATTTGACAAATTAAGTGCCCTGTCTGGGCCCTGAATGCAGGTCCTTTGGAAGAACATTATGGTTTCACTACCAGTAGTGCTAATGAAGCAGCTCCAAAGCTGTCCATCCATTTTTTTACTTCACTTTTTTTCTGAATGCAGCACTAAATGACAGCAGCACTGCTGTGCATTAATAATAAGGACATGTTTGTGTAGCTGTTGAGCAGTGCACTATGGAAGACTTAGTTGCTAATGAGGAGCTCATCTCTTTAATTGTTGCTTCATTGAGCAGTCCTAGTATAATAGGAAAGTATTCTGATGGTCCTCTGTTCAAGTTCCATATAAAACATTCTAAGTAATTCTCTTTTTGCATATGTATAGTTAATGTACAGTCTAAATATTGCATCATACTATCTGGGAAACCTTTAACATTGAATATGACACAACATAGCACAAGGGGGTGGGTGGTTGGCATAATGGTTAAGGTGTTTACCTTAGACACAATGTGTATGGTTTAATTCTCACATAGGACAATTGGCTAGGCTTAAAATGATCCGAAAGAGCAGTTAGCCTAGTACTAATCTGTGAACCTGTGAACATAGTGCAGTACATTGAATATGACATGTACTGATCCTTACAAATTAGTATGGATTTTCTGGCAGTATTGTATATTCATATTAGCAGTCCACAACATGTATACCTGAGTTTGATTTTCAAAGTATCTTTTTGTGATATTATGAAACCACATGAAAGTCCATTACCCATGTGCTTTATGTAGTCATCAAAGACTGAATAAAACACATATTACTTCAGGCAGAAGTTAAAAGTTTCTTGTAATTCTGTATTTCTGGAATTGCCTAGGGACCTCGTCTTTTCCAAGATAAGGCTAATATTATAGAATACTTTCAAACACCTGCTGTCATCCTAAACATATGACACCTTGCATGTGTGTCTTAAACTCTTCTTACTAATCTTTTGTAGTACATTGTTTTTTATTTGTAAGATCTGTTGCAGTTCCAGCCTTCTCAGTGAATTTAGTCTGAACATTAAAAAATGTGATGCCAATACAAGTAGTGACGTACCCAGTACAACAAGAAATGAGGAAGTAGAGTAGTGTAACTGTAAATGCATATGATCCTTAATTAAATGCATGTCTGAATGCTAGAAAAATAGGATTCAGCTTTATAGATGCCCCTCACTGCAACCACATGAGATGTTTGTCATATTGGTCAGTACTGCAGTAGGCTTAATCTATGAATTATATCTTGCATAGGATATAGCAGCTGGCTGCTTCCATGTGCCAAGCCCTTCAGAGCTTTTCTGCCGTTGAAGAGAGTGCTTCTCTGTAGACTTTTGAGGCTCGACTTTCGGCTTGTGCTCTTCTGTTACTGAGTATATAAGTTCACTTTGAAGAAAAACCTTCCACATTTAATATTGTATTGTTTAAACTATATTTACTGTTAAGGAAGGTGTTTTTAAGCTAGGAAATGTGTTTTTGATGACTGTCTTGCAACTTTAGTGCATTTTTAAGCAGGAGCAAATGTTTTCTCTTGCCAGTTTAAAATTTATTAAAGCTATTTCCTCATCCTCTGTGGCTGTTGGGGTCACCTCAGTGGGCAAGGGAGAGCCACTCTTTTCAACCTTGTGAGAAGGAGAACAGAGGTTGCCCATGCTTGACCAGAATGTTGTGCCCACCTTGGGGGAAGTTTTTACTTCTATTAGTAAACCTATTTGCCCCAACCTTCCTGTCCAAAAGAAACCGAGACCTAAATGCTTATCTTCTCCTGCACCAATTCTACTGGACAAGAGTAGTTTAGCAGGTCTGGCTCAGGGTCTTGTTAAGCTATTGACCCTTCTTATAAGACAATTTCTGGTAAATGGAAAAGGGGATTCCACTTTTCCTGAAGAGATTCAAATTTTTGAATCTGAAGGAGTGTGAGTGGACAGATATTTTTTTTTTCTAGTCAGATTTCTGATTTAGTCTCTGAAGACAACATGATATCTAATTCTCCCTTTGAGGGAGCCTCTTTCTGAGAGACTGTTTTGAGAATGTGTCAGTGTTTTCAGTGGGAGAACACTGAGGTTTCTCAGTTTCTCAGAAATTATTGTGAGTTGCTACAACTAGAATTCCCAGAACCCCCCCCCCCCCATGCTTTTAGCATTGGAGAATGTGTTTGATGCAGCTTGTAGTTTCCCTGACAGACAGCCTGCTGCACCTAAGAAACCAGATAAGCAGACAGAATGTACTTAGTTCCTCAGTCTTTCAAGTATTTATACACTCATCCCAGTCCTGACTCAGCAGCTGCACCTTTAGTTAATCCAGTGGCTGCTAAACATTTTGATCCAAAGTTTTTGTTTTCATTTGGTTTTCAGCCTAAGGAACTCTGATCCAGCATGGATCCGACTCAGCCATATACTCCAGCATCGGTTCCAAAGTCCAAGCTCCTCTTCTTCCCATAGTGCCCCTTTCTCCCGCCTTCCCCTCAGGTCTCGTTTGGTGCTCGATATGAACTGCACAGATTTCCACTGCTCTAAGGCCCATAGTTCGTAAGTGTTGCTTTTTGAGTTTCTTTTCTTCTCCTTTTCTCTAGTTTTCTATTCTTCTAACCCCTACCTTCCCCTTGTGCTTCTTGGCATTGCCTCCCCGCCCCCCCCCCAAAAAAAATCTTTCTTTTCTATTCTAGCATGTGTGTACGAGTGTTTTTAGGCCTTCCTATGCCATGACTGACACCCTTAAGCTGGGCTCTAGGAATTGTGCAGAGTGTTAGCATAAGCTCCCACCTTCCAATGCCCACATTCTGTGTGTTGTCTATTTAAGAGTTTCCCATTTACATTCCTCCTGTTCGATCTGTGCCGGCTTCAACCCCCATGCTTTGTTTGACAGGAGGAACAAGCTTATTTTAAAGGGCCTTCTCTCCCCTCTTCCAGAGGCTCCTTCTTCTTCATCCTCCCTGGCTTCTGGGACTCAACCTCCTGCTAAGATCTACTCTAGAAAATGGAAGTGTTTTTCGATCTGGGCTTCTTAGCATGACCTGGATCTCTTTACAGCTCCAGTCTCTGCAATCTTGGATTTTTTGGCAGATATTTTTAATCGTGGAGCTAGTTTCTCTATTGTTAAGGTCCAGTTGGCGGTGATTTCCAGTTTCTATGTGGGTGAAAAGTTGGTCTCCTTACTTCTGCTAAATGTTGTAAGGTTTTTCTGAAGGGTCCAAGAAACCAAATTCTGTGCAGGTACAGTCACCAGGTGCTCAGTCTTCTCATAAAGTCCAAGTGTGTCTGATGAAGGCTTATGCAACTGAAACCAATATGTGAATTGTGAACATCAACAAATTATTTCCAGGAAGAAGGAGTGCTGTGTTGTATTTTGGTTTTCTGAAAGGTACCTTTCTTCTTAGGCCTCTGGTTAAGGACCCCACGCCCCTTTGTGATCTTACCTTTGTTCTGCAGGCTTTGGTTTCTCCCCTGTTCAAACTAGCGGCCTCAGTCAATTCGCAGTTTTTGTCGTGGAAGACTGCCTTTTTGGTGGCCATTACCTTGGCCAAGAGGGTTTCTGAGCTTCAAGCATTATCTATTAAGCCTCCTTACCTAGTTTTCCATAAAGACAGAATATTCCTGTAGAGCAATCCATCTTTCATGCCGATGGTGGCTTCAGAATCCAATATTAACTAGGTCATTAATTTGCTAGTCTTCTTTTTGAATTTCCAAAATAAAGAGGAGTACAAACTACACCTACTAGACGTGCACAGACAGCTTAATTTCTACCTGCATAGAACCAAAAGCTTGCATAAATCAGATCAACTTTTTGTCTCCTTTTCTAAACCCTTTTTGGGAAAGCCTGTCTCTAAGGTTAACATTGCTTGTTAGATTTCAGAGTGTATTTCTTTGGCCTATCAAGCGAAAGGTTTGTCTCCACCAGGACATGTCTGGGCACATTCTTCCAGATCAGTCTCCACTTCTGCGACCTTTTGGTCCAGGGTTTCTGTTGATCATATCTGTTCTGCTGTGACTAGGGCTGCATCACATACTTTAATTTCTCATTATAAATTGTATCTGCTTTCTAGGAAAAGGGGATCTTTTGGCTCAGCCATGCTCTGGAATATCATTCCATGAGGACCTCCCAGGTTTTTTTGTTGGTAGCTACAGACTCTGTCCCTCAGGTTGAAGACCAAATGAAAACGACAACTTCAGATGAGTAAGTTATGTACTTTCCATAATGTTCCATCTGAGTTGTTGCTTTTCATTTGTCTTCAACTGTCCCTCCCTCCTCCCCCTGCCTTGTTTTTGGGCTGCGTAGCCGACCAGACTTGAGAAACATAGACCCTCGTGTCCTAGGTACTTTTCAGTATGTGGGCCTTCATATAGTTGTGCCAGGTTTTATAGGTCGGTTGGCCTTTTAGGTTGGTGCTGTTTCTGCAACAAACTCTGGAGGGAGAGGAGGGCATTATGGGTAGGGGAGGACCTTGGACTTTGGATCTGATGCTGGAGTATACGGCCGAGTTGGATCAGTGCCGGATTGGAGTCCCTCAGGTTAAAGACAAATGAAAAGCAACAACTCAGATGGAATGTTATGGCAAGTACATAACTTATTTTTAATTCCTATCCTTCTACTGACAAGGATGGTAAAACTATTGATAAGTTTGGGAAAAAGTGTATGCTTCTATAACGTTGATTTTTTTTAAAATTAGTTAATTTATTTATTTAGAATTTTAAATTATTGGCTCATATGTTGAAGTTTATTCTGACTAATTGTGAACTATGAGGAATATTTTATCTGCATTTCCTTCCTGCGAGGAAATAATTTGCTTTATATGGTCTAGTTTCTTCTATTTTTCAGGTCAGTACTCATTGTTCAATGTGCATATATAACTCTGTAAATACTGCATCCAGGACAGTTGACACTAGTACTGTGTTGCAGAGGTCTTCCTGGCTGCATTCTCAGAGCCTCCCAGGAGATGAATTCTTCTTTATGACTGTCTGCTGCAAAGGTTACCAAAAAATGTGATTAGAGAGGTAATCTGATTCAGGGAATCTGTCAGCTTTTTTTAACACTGCTTCTTCAGATTTTCCAAAGGAGTTTCCATTCCCTCATCTAATTTTGCCAAGAAACAAAAAATAAACAATATCTACAAGATACAGCTAGTTAGCAGACATTTACAAAGCATTGTCAGGGAAGTTCCAAAAAGAAAACGGGGACCCCCCCCAGAAAAAAGGGCAGTCAAATAAGGCAGAATGTTTGTACAAGGGACCTCCCCCCTGGCAGTTCCTTAGTCCTTCCGGAAATTTTGAATCTCCATTTGTTTTTCTGGCAACAGACTCTTTCACACAAATGAGGTAATGAGGCTGATTCAGAAGTGCTACAAATGGCATTTGGAAGACATTTCTTCTTTCCTGGGAAAAATTCCATATCTGCCAGACAATATCATTCTTTTTCCACCTGTCGTACAGCACGTGCTGTCATGCGGGTAATAGAAAGCAGCTTCTCCTTGCTAGTTGTGAAAAAGGATTTTATTCATGCACGTTTTTAGTGACAAAGAAAATGCCTAAAGACCAGTTCTGGACCTTTATTTCCTAGACCAGTATGAGGTAGTGCCCAAGTTCAAAATGCTTTCACTTCACAACCTGTTAATCTTTCTTCCTAATTTGATTTTTTTAGGAACTTTAGATTTAAAAGATGCTTATCACATTCCTGTTCATCCAGATTTCATTTTGTTCTTAAGGTTTTGAGTGTCTGGATCACATTGTCATTTTTCTGCCTTACTCTGTGGGCTATCAAGTGCTCACAAAGTATCTAGCCCAATGCAGGCTTCAAGTTTCTTATCTTTGCAAAGTCTTTTTCAGAGTGTCAGGAATGTCTCATTCGCATGAGAGATCTTACAGAGGCTGGGATTGCAAGAGAACATTCAAAACTCATTTTGACTCCATCAGTTCAAAGAACTTTTATTTCTCAAGAAAAAAAAAATAGCTCTGTATTTAGATCAGTTCCAGGAGTTTTTTCCACTCAGATTTTGGTCACTGAGAAGGGAATAGCTCAGCAGTCTGGGTTTTGTGGCATCTGTGATTCTTATGATACCTCTTGAAAGACTCCACATGAGAATGATACAGTGGCATCAGAAGTTTCTCTGGTCTGAGCACCAGAGCCTATTATGTCTTCAAATTCCAGTTCTGGCATTTGTGAGAAATTTGGTGGGGACATCAAATATTCCTTAATCCCCTTCTTCCCTCGTGCTCCAAAGCAGTCAGTCACCACAGATACCACGAACTTTGCTTGGGGAGGAGTGTCGAGAAGAATAAAAGTGCAAGGTATCTGGAACAACAAAGACTAAAGTACATAAGTATTAAAGGATGCTTGTTGTTATCAGTGCACTCAACTGTCTGTCTATGATCCCTAGGACCTTAAGTAGTTACAGGCACAACCACAGTGATGTGGTACATAAACAAGCAAGGGATAATCAGGTCTTAAATGCAGACTGTCCATGTTAGTATGGAATAAAACCTGACAACCCAATCTCATGCTACAGGCATCCTACATTCGGCCAGAGCAAAATTGTGTGGCATACAAGCAGACCAGGACAAATGAACCCTCATGAATGGAAACTGGATCAGCAGTTTTTGTAAGAGATCCATCTGTGGGGAGTTCCTCAGGTAGACTTTCTGCCTGCCCTCTGAACAATCATTTGACAAAACTCTGCTCCAGGACTCCTTGCATGAAGGCCTGGAAGACTGATGCCTTTTATTTTCATTGAATGAGAATGCTCCTATATGCTTTCTTCCCTTTCCAGTGATATCCAGGATACTTCTGAAGATTTTGAAGGAATCCCCCCAAGTCATAGGGAATTCTTTCTAATCCAGGCAACAGTGGATGTTCTTCATGCTTCACTGTTGTAGTCCTGACTTATGGAATTTCCTTCTTCGGAATCCCTTGGTTGGCCTGACTATCAGAGTAAAAAACTCTGTCCTCTCTGAGCTGGCAGGCACCATTTCCCTGAGTTCAGGACAGTTGGGTATAAAGAGAGCCAGCCGATGCCATGACTTCAGACTTTCTTGCTATTGGAGCTTGCAGCAGTTGAGTGCATCAGTCGGTCCTCACCGGAGTGAGAGGTTCTTCTAAAGCTAACTACCCCTTTGGGGGAACTCTTTTCCTTACTTGTGGCTTATGTCAGATAAAGTTAATGACCGTCTCCATTGGGGTAAACAAATCCCACACAGAGACTTTTATATCTTGTGTGTCACTTGTTTAGGCCCAAACCACAAAATCCCAAATTGTAGTCTGTGTGCCCTTTTTACACTAAGACAATCACTTGTAGGGCTGCAATCTTGTTTAAGCACCTTAGTCAACAATCCACTTCCCATCATGTGATGGCATTTGTCAGCCATCCCAAGGTTGAGCTCCCTATATGAAAGAAGGAAAATAGACCCAAATTTAGGGTATCAGATGACAGCCCTTCTCCATCCGCCAGTCCCCCAAGGCTCATTATCGCAGAAGGAGGAGAGATGCCTTTGCAGCCCCCTTCTGTGAGCGAGGATGTGGTGGTGCAAGCCTCTGTCGAGACCCTTTCGGAGTCCGACAAGCTGTTGGGTCCCTCAACTTCGATGCGGGCCGTGGCGTTCAGTTTGTCAGTCAGGTCCGGAGTCAATAAGCAGACCTCTGCTTCTGGCAAACTATCCTCAACCGATGATGTCCCTTCGGGGTATCTGCCAAGATCTGGTATTTCTCTCAAGGAGACTGGTGTCCGAGTAGTGGCCGTGCACAGGACCAAAGCAAAAGTTACAACTAAAAAGAGCTCAACCTAAAGTACTGTGCCTAGGCCTACCGGCTCCCACCCCACAGGTTATTAGCAGGATACGGTTAGGTTGGCCAAGGATCTTGTCGGAGGCATGCACCCCCCCCCCCCGAATCTTCACCAGGTAAAAGGAACAGGGACCCTACTCCTGAGACCTTTTCAGAACACCCTGAGTCAGAATAAGACTGTGATCAAGAGGACTCTGCCCTTGAAGATGAACTCTTCCTTACCGCCTTTCAGGATTCTGATTCAGAAGAAATATTACCTTCTGCTTCACCCCATGAGGACATTACTTTTGGGGAGACACTGAATGCCATGAGTGAGATTTTCCAGTGGCAGGCACAGGAGTTACACCCAAGCTAAAAAGAGAGTCAGGGAGTTCCTTGATCTTCCACAACAGAAACCCTTGGCTATCCCTCCAGTTTTGGAGGTGGTAGAAGATGTCTTCATGAAATCTTCTCTCAACCCAGACTCTCTTCTCCCTGCCCCTTGCAAACCAGACAGGTTTTACAGGGTTCTAGATTCACATTAATTCCATTTTAAGAACCCCTCTGCTGACCCAGAGGTTGTCACCTCAGGCCCCAATGGAGTTATGGCTGCTACCTCTAAAATCCATTACCTACAGACAAAGAAAGCAGGGCCCTGGACAGATTTGGTAAGAAGGTTTACACTTCTTCTACCCTGGCCAACGAGGGCCCTCAATTGCCAGTTCCATGTGATAAGGTACCAGCAGTGTATTTTGGATAAAATGAAGCAAAAGATTTCCTCCTTGGAGGACAAGAACACCTCCAAGGAATTGCTGTATCTCTGCCATTACAGTTCCCTTGCATTGCAGATGTGATGCCCTAGAGGCATCTTCCTGAGCACCTATTTCTGACTCGGTCATCAGAAGGCATGCTTGGCTTAGAGAACAGACATTACCAAAGCAGATCACATTTAAACTGCTAGATGCACCCCTGGATAAGGACTCTCTTTTTGGACCAGAGGTTGTGTTAAAAAAGATGGAGGATAAGGCAAAATCCATGCAGATGGGCAAAGACTTCCTTCAAGTCCAGCCACTTAGGTTCAGTAGGAATTTTCCCACTAAGCATTGGTCCTTTCCCTTCCAATCAAAACTCAGGCAGAGGAAAACCCAAAGGGAAAGGCCTCATAGGCAGCAACAGCAACCACAGAGGGCACTGCAGTGGTCCTCAGGAGCACCCAGGCTGGGGAGTTCTAGGCCACAGGGCCCTAGCAGAGATCAGCAATGACTCATCCCTCAACCAGTCCCCTCAGCCCTGGTCAAGATAGGAGGAAGACTTTCCCTATTCAAGGAAAACTGGCCTTCATCACCTCCGACAAGTGGGTTCTGGAAGTGATCTCAAGCAGCTACAAGCTCACTTTCAAAGAACCATTGAGATTCTCAGGCTACCCCAATGTGCCACAAAGCCAAAGGGCAGAGGCCATTTTTCAGGTTCGCAGCCTTTGCTCTCAGGGCTCTGTGGAACCAGTACCAGACCACTAGATAGGAAAAGTTTTTTACTCCAGGCTATTCCTGATCCCAGCAAAGAAGGCTATAGGTGCCCTATCCTGGATCTGTCCATCTTCATTCAGCCCCAAAATTCAGAATGCTTACTCTTCAAAAGCTTCTCCCCATGATCACACCTCAGGCTGTAATGGTCACCCTAGACCTGAAAGATGTCTGCTTGCACATCCCTATAGAAGATTCCTGCAGAAGTTTTCTTTGCTTCAGAGCAGGTACCAATCACTTTCAATTCTCTGCACTTCCCTTTGGCTTGTCTACTGCTTCCAGTGTCTTCACAAAATGTCTGGCCCCTATAATCGCCTTCTGCAGAACAAGAGGCAGCCAAATTTACCCTTATCTGGACAACTGCTTCATTCAGACCACAAGTTAGTCCAAGCTCCTCAAGGATCTGGCCCTTCTCTATGGTTCACTGTAAACCTCAGCAAATCAAATGGAAACCCTTCCACCAGGATAGTTTTCCTGGGGGTTTTGCTGGATTCTGCCCTCTAGAAGGTCTTCCTTCCCCCAGAAAAGGCTTCCTTCTTAATTCATTACTTCCAGTACATTATGCAGAGGCAATGCCTTTCAGCCAGGGAATTCCTCACAGCACTGGGATACATGGCATCTTGTATACTAATGATCCCTCTGGGTGGGTTACACATGAGGAAGCTATAGTGGCACCTTAAGAATCTGTGGTGCCAGGACTCACAGTTCCTGGAGATGGAAATTCCCCTAATTCACTGTCTCATGGAGGACTTCTCATGGAGGGCACTCGCATATACACATAATACGGATCTCCCCTTCAGGTTCATCCCTCAGGGCCAAACCTTAACCACGGATGCATCAGACACAGCCTGGGGAGCCCATTTCTAGCACCTCCTGTCCCAGGGCAAATGGGAGGAGCAGTTCAGACACAAGCACATAAACTGGAAGGAATTGATGGCAGTACAGAAGGGCATGGTGGCCTTTAAGGGTAGTTGGAAACCAGGGGTTTTACTTATCAAAACAGACAGCACAGCAGTCATATGTGGTACATAAACAGACAAGGGGGAACCCCCTCCTACCCTCTTTCCTTGCTGGCAATACAGATCTGAGAGATGGCCAATGCTATGGGGTTGCCCCCATGGCTCAGTACCTTCCTGGGGTTCAGAACACTCTAGCAGACTGGTTCAGCAGACACTTAATGGATCTCCACGAGTGGCAGCTGCATCGGGAAACATTTCTCAGCATAATCCAGAAATGGGGATCCGCTCAAATAGACCTGTTTTCCACCAACAAAAATGCTGCATTAAAATTATTCTGTTCCAGTAGCAAACTTCACACATCCAGGAGGACAGATTCCTTCTCCTTACTCTGGAGCCACCTATTTCTTTATGTATTCCCTCCCCTGCATCTCCTTCCATGGGTCCTCCTAAAAATCAGGGATGAAGGACTGAAGGTCATCTTGGTAGCCCCAGACTGGCTCAGGCAGCACTGAGGTTAACCAAAGAAAAACCTTGGCAGTTGCCTCAGAGAGTGGATCTGACTCTGGCATAGGGAAAGTTTGTGCACCCCAACCTACAAACTCTCTGCCTGGATAATTCATCAAAATTCTACCCTGAGCAATCCCCCGAGTAGTCAGGTGATTAATATCCTCAAAGAGACTAGAAGACCCAGTACTAGGAAAACATATCTGCAAAGTGGAAAAGATTCTCTATTTGGTGTCAGCAGCAAGGCCCGAACCCTGTCTCAACCAACATTTCAGCCATTTTGGAGTACATGACTATCTTGGTGGGCAAAGGTCTATCTTTTCCATTCATTAAGATGCACTCTTCTGCCATTTCAGCCCGCATCCCTGCTCTTCCTCCTATCTTTTCCCACACCATAATGAAGCAGTTCCTTAGGGGAGTGCTGCATCTCAGACCTCCTAGGAGACAGCCCACCCATACTCAGGACCTCAACTTTGTTCTTTAAAAATTGGCCGTACCCCCCCCCATTTGAACCATCTGCTTCAGCTGATTTAAAATTCTTGACCTGGCAGACTGCTTTTTTACTGGCTGTCACCTCAGCTAGGAGGGTCTCTGAATTATAAGCCGTCATAGAACCCTTTCTTATCTTCCACTTAGACAAGGTTTCACTCAGACCTAATTCTTCCTTTATGCCCAAGGTGGTCATGGACACTTAACTGAACCAAGCCATGCACTTGCCTACCTTCTTCCCTAAGCCACAGAACCAAGTAGAAAGAATCCTTCACTCATAGGTTGGTACTAGGCTATCGGCCCAAGGTCCTATACAAGCCTAGCCATAACAATTCCCTGGCTATTTCTTCCCACAGTATTTACTTCCCTGGACCCCTGTCTAGCAGGGCGACTGACGTGATCCCTGGCGTGAATTTCCTATCTCCCATACAATCGTCAAGGTTCCTTTTGAAGAGGGCCAAAGAGGCGCTCTGCTTGACATGTATGGGCAGTCTGTTCCAGAGTCTGAGGGAGTCTCTGGGTCAGGAACCTATCCCTCCAGCAGGTTTTGTTAATTGTGATGACAAGATTTAGATCCCTGGAGCATGTGGCTCTGAGGAATTAGGATTTCTTTAAGTGTAGCATGTCCAATAGCTCTGGGTTTGACATGGCCTTATATGTTAAGCAGAGATCGCCTCTGAGTAGACAATATGCGACAGAGTATAGCTGGAGTTGTGAAGTTTTTAAATCTCGCCGTTTATTCTCACTGATGGGTTCTGAGCCAATCCTCGGCTCCGACACGGCCGATAGCAAAGCTCAAGGTTTGCCAGTAGCTCAAGACCAAGCCCCTTATCCCACAATGCACTGCTAGAATTACCTCAGGTCTAGTTTGCCGCGGCAAGAGAAATCTCAGTGATCCAGCTAGCTCGGACCATTTGTGAAAAAAGCAGCAAGTTTTATAAAAAAAAATTTCTTTTTTGTTTTTTATAGGCTATAGTTGTGTGTTAGTGTTTGAGATTAGATAATAGAATCTATAGTTTTATATAGATAGTGCCCTGTTGGGCTTAGTTGGTTTGTGTGGGCCTTTAGCCCTATTTAGAATTATTAATCCTTCTAATAGTCAGGGTTTCTTCTCTGTGGGTCTCTTTAGCCCTATATTTGTAATCTATAATTATTTGTTATAGATAGTGCCCGGATTGGGCTTAGTTGTTTTGTGGGTCTTACAAGTTAAGTAAGGACTTTATTTTCGTACTTTTGCAGTTTACTAGTTTGGTTTTCCTTAACTATGTTGGATGACAAGGAAAAATCCCATCCTAAATCGGGATTCAAAAAATGCCCAGATTGTGGGCAGAAAATGTCCGTCACTGACGGACACATTCAGTGTGTCTACTGTCTGGGGGCTAAACACCTGTAAGACACTTGCAGCATTTGCCATTCCTTTTCTTCAAGAGTTCTCTTGGAGAGAAGGAGGAAGCTTATAGACAGGGGATTACTACAGCATTCCTTTTCTGAGGTGTTGAGTAGCCCTGAGGTACTAGCACGTCCTCCAAATCCTCAAAATCCACAAAATCTACAGATCCTAAAATGGCTAAAAAGGCGAAAACTTCAGAGGGCGGGTCATCAGTTCCATAGACCTCGGAACCAGGTGTACCTTTGATTTGGAGCCAGCTCTCAGTATTGGAGTTGGTCTCTGAAGTTCCTTCTTCTCCTCTGCTCCAGTCAGCACCTTCGGTGCATTCAGCTAAGTCCTCAGTCAGCCTCTCAGATTTGGACAAGGATCGGCTAGTGCAGAAGCTTTTACAGGCACTAGGACTTGCCAAATTGTTGTTGTCCCTGACCAGCTCGTCCGTGCCGAAGACCATGGAACCGGATTTATCTACTCCTCCTCCAAGCCATACTGGACTCTCGGAGCTGAAGGAGACTGAACCGATGATTGTCAAACCCTTGGAGCTGATACCTGCACTGGTGTTATCGGCTCCATCTACTTGGATGTCCTCAGCGCCGGCCAAGGACTCTAGGAGCCAACGCTCTCCCATCGGGTCCGGGGAGGGTAGTCGAACTGATTTGTCGGTGCCGACTCTTCCTCGTGGGGCTTCGGCTCAGATGAGCTCAGCTCCTACCTTGGGTTCGGACCCCAGGGTTTCGGTGCGGGAGGATCGGATGGTACTCTCGGGTCTGTCCACTCCTTCTCGTCGGAGCCATGGTGCCTTCGATGCTATGAGGAGAGTTTTGTCTCCAAAGACAACATCAGCATCGGTCCAGCCTTCCCTCTCCCCTCAAGCTCCTGTGTCTGCTTCTTTGTCTACTGGTCCCTCTAAGCGTAGAGACCCCGAGCCTCAAGAACCCCCACAGGGCATCCCCTGCTCTTCTGAGACCTCCCCAGATCCCCCCCACTGAGGAGATGCCCAGGAAGAGACTGTGCAGGAGGAGGCACTTAGACTCCCCACAGGAGTCTTTGACATCTGACATGGACTTGGATGAGTCAGAAGGGTCCCCTCAATCCCCCTCTGAGGATATCTCCTTTGCAGAGATACTAGAGATCATTAGTCAGAGGGGCGATTGGCAGTCCAAGACCCCTACTGAGGACGAGTCCGTGCTCTTGAAGGCTTTTGGGTCTCAACCTTCCACTTCTTGGGTGTCTCCACCTTACGACGAGCTCATGGAGCTGATCTCTCGTAAAGCGTGGGAGTCACTGGAGGCCATGGAACCTGTTCCTCGTAAGCCTAATAAATTCATGTCTGCCCCAGTGGACAAGCCATTTTTGACAAAGGGAGTGCCTGTTGATGCCATGGTGATAGCTGCAGCCACCAAAAAGGAAGTGTCTGAGACATCCACATCTATCCATCCTCCTAACAGAGATTCTAGGGTTATGGATAGATATGGGAAACGCATGTTTAATTCAGTGACTTTTTCTCTGCGATCACTGAACTACTTAACCCACTTTACGAGACTACAAAGAGATCTCCTGAAAGAGCTAGGAGATGCTCTCCAGGGTACGGTAGCTGCAGGGGTGGCCGACAAAGTCAATGCCCAGCTCGCTACCCTAAACTCAGTGGTAAACTCGTCCATGCGTCTCATATCCTATGCAGCTGATGGTTCGAGTAGAGCCGCTAGATATTCATCGTGCATACAGCTGCAGTCATCACAGTTGGGTTATCCTGCTGTCAGGCAGGTCCTCGGTCGGCCGAATTCCAAAGTCTAGGTCCGGTGTCTGTTGTCATCGCTTCTTCCCTGACGTCAGCGCGACAGGGGTATAAAAGAGGCAGCCGACGCCATTTTCTTCAGTCTTTCTTGCCGCGCGGTGCCCGAAGCAGAAGCAGTTCGCAAGTGCCGGTCGGCCAGCTCCTGAGATTTACGAAAAGTATTTCAGCCGAAGTCTTCTTTAAAGCCAAGTACCCTGTTGGGGAAACTTTTCTTGCCTCAGACCGATGTCAGACAAAGTTAATAATTGCATTTCTTGTGGGAAGCAAATACCGCATAAGGATTTTCACTTTTACTGTATACCTTGCTTAGGGCCAGACCATGACGTCTTGGCCTGCCGTTTTTGTGCTAGGTTTAACAAGCGCACTATTAAGCGCCGGGCGGAGTTCGCCCTTCATTATTTTGGCAAAAAATTTAATTATATCATGTCGTCGGATATACCGACGCCAGTTTTAGGCAAAAAACGCAAGGATAAGGACAGACATCCGAGGCCTGCACCGAGTACTGAGATCACGCTAAGGCCTACTACCGGTTCTCCGGTTCTCAGCGAGGCGCCTACGCAGCCCCTGACTACCGATGAAACTATTTTACCGGCGACTTCAGTACCCGAGGTCGCAGGTTCCTCGGTCTCCATTCCCACTGCAGATACCGACGCCACTCTTGGCGGAGAAACGGAAAGTTTAGCGAGGCCTGCCATTTCTGAAGGCGTTTTCAGGCCTACCACCTTCTCTATTAAATCGTTCACAAAATCTAAAGCTCCAATGAAAATTAAAAAAACAGGGTCCTCAGACCCCCTCTCAAGGCCCCATGCCTAAAAAACAGATGCTTAAAATGGCTGAGGATTTGATTACACTCATCAGGGGTTCTCAACCCCCCTCAGACAAAAGACCCAGGTTGGAGGAAGACTACCCTTCCTCAGACCAGGCTTTTATTACCTCAGACCTTTGAGGACCAGGATTACGCCTATTCCACTTTTGAAGGCTGTGATGCTGAGGAGTCTATTCCCTCGGTCTCCCCCCCTGAGGACTACTCTTTTGGGGAAACCCTACATACCTTGAGAGAGCACTTCCACTGGGAAGGCCAAGATTACTCAGATTCCAAGAAAAGGCTCAGGGAATTTCTGCTGCTTCCCCAGCATAGGCCCCTGGCTATTCCTCCTGTCTTAGATATTTTGGATGATGTGTACGCAGAAGCCAGTCTTAATCCAGACTCTTTACCTCCTGCCCCTGTTAAACCAGACAGATATTACCGGGTTCCTGATTCTCACCAGTTCCTTTATAAAAGCCCTACTGCTGACCCAGAAACTATTTCTCAGGGTCCCAAGGGGATTAAGGCCTCTACTGCTAAAACCCTTTACCTTCAGAGAGAGATTCTAGAGCATTAGAAAGGTGGGGGAAAAAGGTGTATACATCAGCCACTTTAACCATGAGGGCATTAAACTGTCAATTTCATATGTTAAAGTACCAGCAGTTCTTGCTATCTCAGCTGAAAAGCAAAATTACACAAACAGAAGAACCAGATTTGAAAGAGTTGCAGGATTTGTTGCGTGGAGCAGAACAAGTGGGGAAACATACCTTACAGTGTGGTTTTGATGCTTTAGAGGCCTCATGTAGAGCTGCTGTCATGGGGTCTGTCATACGTAGACATGCTTGGCTCAAAGAGCAAACCTTACCAGATCATGTCAAAGCAAAGTTATTAGATGCACCACTACAAAAAGATGTATTGTTCGGTGTTAAAGCTGTGGAGGTACTAAAGAAAATGGAGGAAAAAGCGAAATCTATGCAAACAGTTAAAGATTTCTTGCAGGTGCAGCCTCCACGCTTCAGCAGAAACTGGCCTTCAAAAAAATTGGTCCTTTCCAGCCACGGACAGACCCCAAAGGGGTAGATACAGACGCCCAAGGGGTAGAGGACAAACCACAAGGATCTTACAGAGCTAGGCAGTGGCAAGCACCCGCCCCAAGAGGCGGAGAAGATAGACCACAGTCATTTAGAAAACAGCCTGCCAAACAAAGCTATAATGGCAGCACCTTTGGGCGGAAAACTGGCCTTATTTTCAAAAAACTGTTACATTGTTACAAAGGACAAATGAATTCTGGATATTATAGACAGAGGCTACAGGTTCCACTTTCACACCCTTCCAAAAATGAGAGGCACGCCAAACCTGCCACAAAATCAATGGGCAGAGGCACAAAAACAAATTTCCGCTCTCATGGATATGAAAGCAATTCAAGAGGTACCTGCAAAAAAACAAGGTCAAGGTTTTTATTCAAGGCTATTTCTGGTACCAAGGAAGGACAAAGATTGGAGACCCATCTTAGACCTATCTATTCTAAACACATATCTAGAGGTACCAAACTTCAGGATGCTCACATTACAGCAGCTTCTTCCCATGCTGGGCAAGGAGTCTTGGCTGGTAACGTTGGACCTCAAGGAGGCATACCTGCATGTCCCTATCAGACAAGATTGCAGAAGATACCTCAGATTTCTTGCAGGTTCAACCCATTATCAATTCTCTGCATTGCCCTTTGGCTTGTCTACTGCGCCCAGAGTGTTTACGAAATGCCTGGCATCAGTAATTGCTTTCTGCAGACAACGAGGAATACAAATCTACCCATATCTGGACGACTGCCTGATCCAAGCGGATAGCAAGGACATTCTATTGCAGCATCTGGCATTTGTAATAAAACTGTTAAACTGCCTGGGGTACACAGTGAACAAAAAGAAATCAAAACTAATACCCTCTCAACAGATAATTTTCCTGGGTGCCAGCTTAAATACAATGGCCCAGATGTCTTACCTCATGCCAGACAAACAAGGGCAGCTGTCTCAATACTTCAACAAAATGGCAACTTTAGCCAGGCTAACTACAAGGAAAATCCTGCAGGCTCTGGGGTTCATGGCATCTTGCATCCTACTAATACCATTTGCAAAGCTGCATATAAGGAAACTACAATGGTACCTAAAAAACTTATGGTCTCAACACAAACACAGCTTGGAAACGATTTTACCACTCATTCCATGCCTTCAAAAGGAATTTTTGTGGTGGGCTCAAGCATGCCAAAGAAACACGGGTCTCCCTTTCTGTATACGACAAGCAAGTCAAATCATCACAACAGACGGCTCAGACTATGCCTGGGGAGTACACATGGCAGATCAGTGCTTCCAGGGAAAATAGTCCCAAAAACAGATGCACCTACACATCAACCAAAAGGAGATGCTAGCTGTGCAAAATGCTCTTATGACCTTCAAAGACCTACTGCATCCGGGCCAGCTATTAATAAGGACAGACAACACCACAGTCATGTGGTACATAAACAAACAGGGAGGGACGCATTCATACCCCCTGTGCAGGCAAGCTATAACCCTGCGGAACACAGCATTGGAATTACAAGTTCAACTACAGGCACAATTCCTGCCAGGGAAGGAAAACACACTGGCAGACAACTTAAGCAGAAATATGACAGACCTACACGAATGGAAGTTGCATCCTCAAGTCTTCTCAAAGATAACTCAAGCATGGGGACAGCCAGACATAGATCTATTTGCTACCCACAGAAATTACCAGTTGGAAAAATTCTGCTCAAGGACCTATCATCCACAGGCCTGGAAAGTGGACGCACTCTCTTTCAATTGGACAGCATTGACAGTCTATGCCTTCCCGCCTCTACCTCTACTGACCAAAGTCCTATTAAAAACCAGAGCAGAGAGGCCACAAATGATTCTCATTGCTCCAGACTGGCCACGACAGCACTGGTATCCTCTCCTAATGAGCCTGTCACACTCACCACCATGGATCCTACCTCAAGTTCCTCTTCTGTTGTCCCAGCACAACTACAATCCCCTTCACAGCCAGCTCAGAACTCTAAATCTAGCTGCATGGAAAATACCTTAATTTGCCAACAGACTCTCCTCTCCAAGGACGTACAGGATGTCATCTTGGAGGCCAGGAGACCCTCTACTAGAAAAACCTACTCCACCAAATGGAAACGATTTTGTTCCTGGAATCGAACAAAGGGCCAGAATCCTTGGGTAATAAATATACCTCAGATTTTACAGTACCTAGCTGAGATGTTAAACAGTGGCCTTTCCTTCACTTCCATCAAGATCCACGCTTCAGCCATTTCAGCACAATACAATACAGATCCTCCTTTATTCTCACATCCTCTATTAAGGCAGTTCCTCAGAGGGGCAAAAAATATAACACCCCCACGGAAACCACCAGCTCCAGCTTGGGACCTCAACTTTGAATTGGAGAAGCTGACACTGCCTCCTTTTGAGCCGGCTTCTTCAGCAGAGCTACAATACTTGTCGTGGAAAACAGCCTTGCTTCTGGCTATTACCTCAGCATGCAGGGTTTCGGAGCCCTCATGGCTGTGCAACCATTCATCATTTTCCATCAGGACAGGGTTTCCTTACGAACCAACCCTACATTCATGCCAAAGGTAGTATCCAGTGTGGCTATGAATCAGGCTCTTCATTTACCTACCTTTTATCCAAATCCACAGAACAAAGGGGAGAGGCTACTACACTCCTTGGACAGTCACAGGCAACTTCGTTATTACTTGGGCAGAACAAAGTCATTCAGGAAATCTGAGCAGCTCTTTGTGTCCTATGCTACAGGTGCTCAAGGAAAGGCTATTTCCAAACAGACTATTTCAAAATGGATAGCCCACTGCATACGCTTTTGTTATTCATTTCATGGAAAATCAGTGCCTGTATACATCAGATCCCACTCCACCAGGGTTACAACTACCTCAGCAGCTTTCCTCAGGGGGGTCCCTACCAAGGACATTTTGGAAGCAGCTACTTGGAGTTCAGTGTACACTTTCACCAAGCACTACCACCTTCCATTATACTCAAAATCTAGAGCGGGCTTTGCCACAGCAGTCCTGCAGGGCATTCTAGCCCCTCCTAATTCCGCTTAGTGCCAGCCACCCTTACTTAGCTTTGGGATTCTACCCAACTGTGATGACTGCAGCTGTATGCACGATGAACATAGTACAGTTTTGTACCTACCATAAATGTAGATGTTCGAGTGCGCATACAGCTGCAGTCCAGGTTACTCTCCCTCCATCCCATCTTAGGACAGGGCTTATGACAAACACCTTTAACATACAACCTATTTGGGGTATTCCTTTATGGTGTATTTGCTTGCAACTACTGTTTTGATTTATCTACTTATGTTTGCATAACATCATGTATTGCCTTCCTTTCTGGGGGCACCTGACATCTGGGGCAAGAAAAACTGAAGAAAATGGCGTTGGCTGCCTCTTTTATACCCCTGCCGCACTGACGTCAGGGAATAAGCGACGACAACCAACGCCGGACCTAGACTTTGGAATTCAGCCGACCGAGGACCCGCCTGACGGCAGGATAACCCAACTGTGATGACTGCAGCTGTATGCGCACTCAAACATCTACATTTATGGTAGGTACAAAACTGTACTTTCGGGCATTGCTCTTCGAAGACAAGCCTGGATGCATCTCTGTTCCTTTGCAGAACCCTTTAAGTCTTCCTTTATTAATACCCCATTCGATGGCTCATCACTGTTTGGGCCCAAAGTAAAGGAAACTTTAACCAGGTGTGAGCAGGAAGGCAAGACCTTATCTGCCGTTGGAGTCTGTTTTTCTACCTCTACTCAGCCCTACCCCAAGGGCCCTAGGGGAGGGAAAATGTGGTTCTGAAAAGCACAGGGAGCATTTCAGGACACACGTGGAGAACCCCCTTCTAGAGGCAGAGGAGGGGGTTATAACGGAAGACACCACCCCCGCAGCAGAGGGGGTCCGCAGCAACAGGTGACAGGGTCCATTCTCCGGTCAACCCTACCAGCGCCCCTGAAAGAGCACCCAACTGTTTGGCTCTGGAGGCAGTCGGGTGTCGCTTGTCTTTGTACCCAGAAGCCTGGCTAAACATAACATCAGATACATGGGTACAAAGCATCATTTCCAGAGGATATTTCATACCGTACTCTTTCCCTCCCATACCTGTAAACAGAATCCCAGATGTTCCACCCAATCTCAGGGAACAAGCAATCATAGAGGTCCACAGATTGCTAGAAAAAAAAAGAGTCATCCAACCAGTCCCAGCAGACTGAGTTGGATTCGTAACTTACTCAAGATTCATTTTGGTACCAAAGAAAACAGTGGACTGGAGACCTATCTTGGACCTCAGCAGACTCAACCAGTTCATAAAGAAAGAGAAGTTCCGAATGGTCACGCTTCAGTCCATTCTTTCCTTCCTAGGGAAAGGCGATTGGATGTGCTCCATAGATCTCTCACATAAAGATGAACATACGCTCCAGAGATTATCAGCGTTTCCGGCTGGGAGCCAATCATTACCAGTTTCGAGCCCTGCCCTTTAGTCTCACTACAGGCCCCAGAGTGTTCACCAAATGCATGGCAGTGGTCACGGCTCTCCTGAGACATTTAGGATTCCAGGTGTTTTCATACCTAGATGATTGCCTTCTCACCGCTACCACCAGGCATCAATTGACTCAGGCAACACAATACACTCTGACACTCTGCCATCAATTAGGCATTACAATCAACTTTGAAAAGTCTGCCTTATCGCCATCGCAGCATACCGTTTTTATAGGAGCAGAGTTAGATACCTCAACCACCACACAATCACTTCTCCGCCAACACGTCAGCTCACTGGTGTCAAAGAACAAAGCTACAACAGCAGAGGTATTGAAGGTGCTAGGTTTGATGGCGGCAGCAATCCTGGCTATACCACTCGCAAGGATGTATATGCAAATTCTTCAATGGCTCCTCTTTGCTCAGTGGTCATACCAGAAACTACCGATGCAACACATGATTCTCATTACGGATTCTTGCAAGAGAGACCTTCGGTGGTGGTTGACATCTCTTCATGTCACAATCTGAAGACCCTTTGCCCCCCCCCCCCCAGTAGCCACTGTGACCACGGACACTTCCTTAACAGGGTGTGGGGGGGGGGGACATTTTCAGGGAAAGACTGCCCAAGGCACATGGACAGATCAAGAATCACATCTGCACATCAGTGTTCTAGAGTTGAGAGTGGTACTTCTGGCATTGCAGTACTTTCAGGACTCTCTCCCTCTAGGAACTATTGCAATTCAGATGGACAACATGTCAGTGGTCTGGTACTTGAACAAACAAGGCGAAACCAAGTCTTACCCCCCTTTGTCGAGAAGCCCTCAGGATCTGGCAATGGGCTGTGTCGTCCTAGCGTTTTCTGTTAGCAGCGCACATCCCGGGGAAATCCAACGTGATAGCGGACAAGCTAAGCAGGGCGATATTGCTCCCTCATGAGTGGTCTCTCAAACAACAGGTTGCGGAGTTGATTTTCTGCAAATGGGGCCAGCCTTTCTGCGACCTCTTTGCCAGTCACATCAATTCAAAATGCAGAAGCTACTTTGCCCTAATACCTCCTCCCAGTCATCCCCCGAGAGATGCACTTTTACACGATTGGTCCCTGGGTCTCCTTTATGCATTTCCACCCTTCCCATTGATACCCAGATTTTTACGGAAAGCAAAATCGCTGGGAAGGACTGTTATTCTCATAGCCCCCTACTGGCCTCGACAGATTTGGTTCCCGTTTCTCCACCATCATCTGTTGCAAGATCTATGGATCCTGGACCCAGTTCCGGACCTTCTGTGCCATCTCCATCCTTCACTGCAGTCCCTGAAACTGACTGCTTGACTAATCCACTTCCCCTAATTGCCAGGCTTCATTCAATGTCAGAAGATACAAGTCAAATTCTTTTGTCTTCTCACACGCCATCTACCAGAAAATTATATGGCAGTAAATGGAAAAGGTTCTCAATTTGGGCCAACACGCAGAAAATTGACCCTTTCTGAGCTCCGCTATCATCTATTTTAGAATTCTTGACAAAGATTTTTAAGGAAGGGGCAGCAGCTGCTACAGTTAGAGTCCAGTTAGCTGCCATCTCAAATTTTCACTTTGGGTTTGTTGGCTCAAATCTTATGGGCTGTAAATTATCTAAGACTTTTCTTAAAGGCGTTCTTCACATGAGACGACCTATCAAAACTCCCTATTCTCCCTGGAATTTAAACTTTATGCTGTCTCAAATTATTCTTCCCCCTTTTGAACCAGCATCTTCTTGTGATCTCAAATATTTATCGTGGAAAACTTTTTTTGTGGCCATTACTTCTGCCCGCAGAGTGTCAGAACTTCAAGCATTATCTATCAGAGCACCTTACATGATTTTCCATGCTGATAGAGCATCTCTCAGAACAAACCCCTCATTTTTACCTAAATTCTGTTCTGAATCAGATATCAATCAGGTCTTTGAGCTGCCAGTCTTTTTTCCCAATCACTCTAGCAAATTGGAATACATGCTGCACAAACTTGATGTACACAGCTCAGATTTTATCTTGACAGAACTAAGGATATTAGAAAATCAGATCAACTTTTTGTATCCTTCTCAGAAGCCAGAAAAGGCAATCCAGTGGCTAAAGCAACCTTATCTAAATGGTTATCCTATTGTATATCCTGTGTTTATGAGAATGCAAGCATGCCATTAACACACAAACCTAAGGCTCATTCTACCAGAGCCGTCTGTACGTCTTCTGCTTTTCAAGCTAAATTGCCCCTTGACAATATTTGCGCTGCAGCCACTTGGTCTCTAAGCCTCATACCTTTATCACGCATTACAAAGTAGATAAGGCTTCAAGGGACAGGTCTTCCTGTGGTTCTACGGTACTGAAGAACATACTTCCATGAGCCACCCAAGATTGAGGGTGCTAGGGACGCTACCCATTAGTGAGAATAAACGGCGAGATATAACAACTTCACATAAAAAAGTTATGTACTTATCATAACGTTCCATGTGAGTTGTTTATCTCGCCTTTATTCTCACGTCCCTCCCTCCTTCCCCCTCCTGGCTGACTGTTGACTTAGAGGCTAGTACCATCCTGGTTATTCAATACTTCTTCTTCCCCTTCTGGAAGTGTTCTTGGTAGAAATAAATAAAAGGGTGTGTGTATGTATGTGTATACATATGTGTGTGTGTATATATATATATATATATATATATATATATATATATATATATATATATATATATATATATATATATATATACACACACACACACACACACATATACTGTTACTCGCAGCAAACAAGATCTGAGGTAATTCCAGCAGTGCATTGTTGGATAAGGGGCTTGTTCTCGAGCTACTGGCAAACCTTGAGCTTTGCTATCGGCCGTGTCGGAGTGGTAAGTACATAACTTCTTTTTTTTTTTTTTTTTTTTTTTAAGACTGTCAGCATAGGGCATCTGCTTTAGGCCTGTGATTCTCTTAGTGAGGTATTTCTGCGGCCTTTCCAGTTGCTGCAGATGTCTTGAGAAGTACATACCAAACAGGGCATTGTATTCTATAATGGGTCTAATGAGGGATGAGTACAGTGTGACATTGACCTTCTTTTTTCTAGATGAAAAGCCCTTAGTGATGAGGTGTGCCACATAGAAGGATTTCCTGACTTGTGGCGATGTAGTTATCGAAGGTGAGACCACTGTCCACCTGTGTCCCTAAGTCTCTTAACACATTTTCGGTGTCTAGTGTACTGCCACCTATATGGACCTAGTGGATCTCCCATTGTGTCTCCTTTTGTTACACCTACAACTGCAGAAAGCCCTCTGAATTGGTCTGAGGCAATTACCAGAAGCTTCTTCACAGACTGGATCTACTCGCTGATGAATTGGGAATTTTAGATGTTTGATACATCCCAATCCCAAAGAAATTCAGCTGACTGCCTGGATGATAGGGTCTTTAATGTCTTGCAGGCACATATTTACTGAGGATGTGCAACATGTACTAATGGAGGTAAGAAAGCTTGCTTACCAGAAAAACATATATAAACAAATGGAAAAGGTTTTCTAGTTGGTGCCCCCCCCCCAAAAAAAAAAAAAAAAAAGATAGTGTTTTTCTGGTTTTGCAAAATGTGTGTGAGTTACTTTGCTGTGGCCTGTCTTACTCCTGTGTCAAGGTTCATTTGTCAGCCATTTCAGCATGTCTAGCACTCTCTTTCGGTGCATTCTCATGTCAAAATGTTTTTGAAACTGGTTTTATGTAAGAGACCTCCAAGAAAAGTGGTGGCTCCTCCTCATGATCTTAGTTTTGTGTTAGAGAAGCTACCATTTGCTCCATTTGAACCAGCGCATCAGTTTGAATTTTGAGGTTCTTAACAGGGGGAACACTTTTACTGAGTATTCTGACCTCTGTAAGAAGAGTTTCTAACTTGCAAGCTCTTATGGTGGGTCAGACTTATTTCATTTTTCACAGAGACAAGGTTTCTTTGAGTTGTTATCCTTCTTTTATGCCTAAAGTGGTATCCAAACTTACTTTAAGCCAAAATATACATCTCCCTGTGTTCTTTCCTGAAGTGAAAAATTAGGAAGAAAAAATACTTCTTACCTTGGATGTCCACAGACAACTGTGGTACTATGTTGACGAAGCAAAAATCTTTCAGAACTTCTGATCAGTTGCTAATTTCTTATGAAGGTAAGAAGAAAGGAACGTGTCAAAAGCAGACTTTCCAAGTGGTTGTCTCGGCTATTACTTTTTGTTATTCTCGCCACAACAAAACTATTCTCAACAGGGTCAAGGCACACTATACTAGGGTCTTGACTTTGTGGTATTTTAGAAAGGGTTGAAATGCTGATATATTCTAGAAACAGCAACATAGTCACATGTACCTACTTTTACAAAACACTACAGGCTACATTCCATTTCCAGATGTAGGTCAGGCTTGTCTTCTGGACCCTTTTCCTTCCACCTCCTAGATGTTTTAAGCTATTGGAATGTACCCATATACCCTAGGCTACTGCAGCAGTGATTAATATGATGGACATAGTACAGGTGTGTAAGTCAACTTGCCATAACAGTAGATGTTGGAATGATCCCTGCTGTAGTAGCCACTCCCTCTCTCCATGTGTCTTTTATGCCAGAGTGCGGACATTTTTTTTTTCTTCTAGCAGTGTCCTCACAGGGCTTTAGCCTCCCGTCTCAGTTGGCATGAAAGGTCTGAAAGACTTGGCACCCAAACTTGACTTTTAGTAATTTCAGCTCAAGCTCAGTAAAGGTTTGTATGCATTGAAGGGTACCCTGAAGTTTTTGATGCAGGTCAGCTTTTATATCATATGCACACTGTAACCCATATAGCTTTGGCTGCTGCATTAGCGATCATTCAAATATCTACTGTTGTGGTAAGTTTACTTGCATAATTGTGCTTTCCTACACTGCCTTAAGCAACAGAATGCTGTAAGGCTGGCAGTTGAAGGAGGGTTAGTAAGACATCTCACCATGCTGACCCAAGGCAGCCATGTACTGAATGTCAGTGAGGGGAAGTTACTGGGCTATGTGAGAATACTTAGAGGGAAAAGTTTGTGTTCAACAGCTGTTGCTTCATGCTTCTGTGTATACAGATAATCATAGCTGGTAGCTGGGCTACACAGACAAGCTCAGGGAAAAGGAAGCCCATATAAGTAAGTGCAAAGTGTTTCCACAGAATGCCTAACTTAGCAGGATTTAGAGGAAGGTATATTTCCACTAACAGAATGTAAGAGAGAAGGGCCTTAATTGCACATATTGCATGCTATAGAAGCAAATAGTAAAAAACAGAAAATAGAATCAATGGAAAACACTCAAGTAAATCCTACTGAAACGAACAGTCCAATGACAGCAGCTGTACTTGATTCATAACCAGACAATAAAGCCAATCATTGTTGTAAAATGGTTTAACAAGTCCGTTTACAGCTTTCGTCCATCAAAGCAGATTTCATCAAAACAAACAGAATGAAACATTGCGCTATTTTATATAGCATTAACAATCAAATCAAGTTATGTCAGTTCTTGTTGAGTTCATCATATTACATCACTTCCTGTTAAAAATAAAAGAGGATTGGTAGCACCGAATCTTGGTTACCAGTAAAAGGTCTTGATATTCTGTTTGTTTCCCATTGGCCCTCTCTTGGGTCAATGGGAACATCTAAAAGTACTGATCTAATGTTGTCAGTCTTCATTCATTCTTGACAGATGGGTTCGGTTCTGAATACTTGGAACCGACTCGGCCGTTACACATAGCTTGCGCCAGCCAAAAACTCTTGAGCTAAGGCTCTACCTGCAAAATCCCCCTCTTCCATTACCTCAGATCTCGTTTGCCTTGCTGAAATTTGGAATCGTCAGCCAGTACTCTCAGCTAAGTGCTTTAAATTTTCTACTTCATTATTGTCTTTTCTAGCAATTTTTGCTAAGAGCTTTCTATATTCCTTATTGGATAGTTTTTTGCTCCTTTTTGTGAGTGTGTGACTGTTTTCTGACTTTTTCTACCCACCCCCTTTACCTAACGGTATTTCATCTCACCATTGTTGGTATTAGGCCGTTCCTCTCCTTTTTCTTATCGTTGGTAGTCTTTAGATACCGTTGGTATTCTCTTTCCTTTCTCTCTCCATACCATGTTGGATATTTCTACATTACCATTGTTGGTAGATCTGTTTAAAAAAAGAAAAAAAAACTCCTTTCCTTCCTTTTACTACTTGTGTGACGTGAGTGTGTGTTAGAGTTGTTTTCGATATGACGGAAAAACATAAGGGAACATCGTGCTTCAAACAGTGTCAGGACTGTGGCAGAAAGATGCCCAATTCAGATGGGCATCTTTCTTGCATGTACTGTTTGTGTCCCCCTCATTTGGACATAACTTGTAAAATTTGCCAGGGCTTTAGCTCCCATGCTTTAGCAGAGGCGCATAATAAACTTATATTAAAAGGCTTGTTGAAATGTTCCTTCAGTGAAGCCCTATCTAAGGCTGAGACTTCAAAATCTCTGAAGCCAGATGTGAAGAAAAGAATCCACTCTGTGCTGACCTCTCCTTTGGCACATGAAGTAAAGTCCCAAAAGCTTCAGGTTCCGACTGTATCTTCCGGAACCAAAAGCTAAAGTATCAAAAGTGACAGTATCAACACCTTCGGCAATGAAAGGGACTCTATCTTCATTGGTGCTATCTTTCATTGGACCGATTCGAACCTCTTCTGCACCGGCAGTAGTTTCTGCACCACCATCACTTTTCTCCCATTCAGTTCTGATTTCCCCTTCCGCACAACAACCTATGGTGCCGAAAGTCGATCCAATAATAATTCCCAGGACTAGATATTCCCCTTCAGTGGACCCATTCTTGGGTCAACAACCAAGTCCCTTTCTGGATAGGCCTGAGTCCCCTTCAGGAATGTCAATCCATTCTTCCAGGAATCTCTCCGAATTGGACTTAGATTGGTGGACCTTCTTGGAGCAACCAGGGGTCTCCCCGTACCTTCACAGACACCTCTCCTGCCCGGAGCCAAGTCTTACTCTCCAAGGACTCCACCAGTTTATCTTCCTTCAACCTCCTTTCAAGGTTTGGAGCCCTTCACTTTGCTCCCGGTACCAGCTGCCTCAGTGCCGGAGTCACCTCTGTGATCTTTGGTTCCTTCTGATCCATTGAACATCCGGGACTGTGATTTGGCTGTCAGTTCTGAGACCCTCAGTATGGTTCCAGTTGTTTCCACGGTGCCATCTACAGCTCTGAGCCATGGCAGTTTTGAGCCCTCTCTCAGCTCCTGCTCTGGGTGGCGGCTCATCGGAGTGTAGTGTGTCCCCGGTTCTGTGGTGGTCTTTCTCGGTTCTGAGATCCCATCCCTCTTGGGCAGGCCTGCCTTCCAGATTATGAAAAGAGCTTTGGCCTCAGCAGGCTCCTTACTGGCTCCATCCTCGTTGGAGAGCAATATTTTTGTATCCTCTGGTTTGCAGCTGTCACAGTCTATGTCTTGACAGCAGGCACAAGAGCTGCAAGACTCCCCAGTTCAGAGTCCCCCTCTTCGGAGTCTTCTACAGAATTTCCCCTGAGGAGCCACCCTGTAAGAAGACGTACAAGAGGAAACTCATTGATTCTGTGGAAGAATCAATCACCGAAGACACAGATTATGATGAGGGGAAAGGTTCTCCCTTGTCACCTCCAGAAGATGCCTCTTTTGGACACATCCTGGAAATACTGAAACAGAGGGGTGATTGGAAGCCCTCAAACCCATCCTCTGAGGAATCTATGTTCTTGCAAGCTTTTCGTGCCTGCCCCTCTACTCCCTGGGTGATCCCACCCATGGACGATCTAATTAAGCTGATTGTCCAGTAGGCGTGGAAAGCTCCTGATTCCATAGTGCCCATTTCCCAGAGGCCGGATAAAATTTTAACAGCCTTAGAGGATCATCCCCATTGGTTTAAGGGCTTAGCAGAGGATGCCATGGTGGTGGCAGCGGCCACCAAGAAAGAACTCACTGACAAGAGTTCTGCTGTCCATCCTCCTAATTTGGGAGTATTGGATGATTGACAGATTTGGGAAGTGATGTTTTGCCTCATCGACCTTTGCTGTTAGGTCCTTGAATTTATTGGCACATTTTACTGGACTCCCAACGGGATCTGATAACTGAGCTTTGAGACATCCTTACAGGAGCTCTGTCTGATGAGGTTTGGGACAAGGTTGCTTCGCAGCTTGGCACTCTGGAGTCTATTTCAAACTCATCCATGCATCTCATTGCCCATGCTGCCAGAGGAACGTTTAGAGCGGCTGGTAGAGGTATTGCCATAAGGCATCACACCTGGATGCACTTGTGTGACTTCTCAGAATCCGTTAAGTCTTCTTTTGTCAAAGCTCCAGTTGACTCGTACTCTTTGTTTGGCTCAAAAGTTAAAGACACGCTAACCAGGTGTGAGAAGGACGGAAAGACCCTTTCTGCCATGGACGTTTGCTTTTCTGCTCTTCAACAACCCTATTCTAGGAATCAAAGGAGTGGGAAACTGTGGTTCAAAAAAATCCCAATGGCCTTTTCGTGACACACGTGGTGAGTACTCCCCCTGGGACAAAAGGAGGACCTCTTTTGGAAGACGTCTCTCTGTGGCGGGGGGGGGGGATCTGTGTAACCAGGGCTCCAGAGATACCTTTCCTGGGTAACCCAACCAATGCTCCTGAATGGAGGCCCGATTGTTTACCACTGGAAGCAGTCAGGGGAAGATTTTCACTGCACCAATCTGCCTGGCTTATGATAACTTCAGATTCCTGGGTGCACAAAATTATCATCAGAGGTTATCACATCACATTCAATCTTTTTCCAAGACTTCAAAAACAAATCCCCAATGTTTCACCCAGTCAGAGAGATCTAGCAGCAGTAGAAATCCAAAAGCTGCTTCTAGAAAGAGTTATCTAAGAAGTCCCACTAGACCAAAGAGGATCTGGATTTTACTCGAGATTCTTTTTTGGGCCAAAAAAGATAGGGGACTGGAGACCAATTCTGGATCTCAGCTTATTGAAAAAATTTGTACAACAGACAAAATTCCAGATGGTCACGGTTCAGAGCAGGCTCACAACACTTTCAGATCTCTGCGCTACCCTTTGGCTTATCTACTGCTTCCAGGGTATTCACCAAATGCCTAGCCCTGGCCACAGCATTTTGCAGACAGATAAATATACAGGTTTACCCGTATCTGGATGACTGCCTCATTCAGACAGAGTGCAAAGAAAAGCTGCTCCAGGACCTCCTCTTTGTCAAAACACACTTAACTTCTTTAGGGTTCACCATCAATGAGAAGATATCAAAGCAAACACCTTCTAGGAAGATCATTTTCTTGGGAGCACTGCTGGGTACAGCATCCCAAATGGCCTTCCTATCCCAAGAAAAGTAGAGCTTCCTGCCTCTCTACTTTACCTAGCTGACTTCCAGAAGTCACCTCACTGCGAGGAAGTTCCTGCAAGCCTTGGGGTACATGGCATCTTACATCCTCCTAATTCCCCTGGCCAGGCTTCACATGAGAAAACTTCAGTGGTATATAAAGAACCTTTGGTGTCAGCACTGTCAGCTTCTAGAGACCTCTCTCTCCGTTTGATCCACTGTATAAGGGCTGAGTTTCTCTGGTGGGCAGGGGCCTGTGCCAAGAACAAGGGTCTTCTCTTCATCCTCTGCCCAACCGGGCAGACCATTACCACCGACACCGCAGACTTTGCTTGGGGCACTCACCTAGCAGGCAGGTGCACCCAAGGTCGTTGGGATGCCCATTACCTACCCTTACACGACAACCAGAAGGAAATGATGGCAGTACAAAAGGCTCTGACATCCTTCAAACTCCATCTCAGGCCAGGGCTTCTCCTTATCAAAACAAACAACACCACAGTAATGTGGTACATCAACAAACAGGGAGGGTCCCAATCTTACCCTCTGTGCAGGCTAGCCATGAAACTCTGGCTCACAGCCTCCTCCTTGGGATTGCACCTAATAGCCCAATACCTACCAGTGATCAACAACACCCTGTCAGACCACTTAAGCAGAAACTTACTGGACCCCCATGAATGGCAGCTCCACAGAAAAATCTTTTTGCAAGTCACTCAGGAGTGGGGAACTCCGGAAGTGGATCTCTTTGCTTCGCACCTCAACCACCAGCTGAAAAAATTCTGTACCAGGGAGTATCACCACATAGTGTGGAAGGTGGATGCCTTGACCTTCCCCTGGAACTCCCTCTTTGTGTATGCTTTCCCCTCCTCTGCCTCTTATTCCCAAGGTACAGATCAAGATAAGGGAGGAGAGACCAAAGGACATCTTTATTGCTCCAGATTGGCCCATACAGTATTGGTACCCTTTACTGTGCAGCCTGACATTACAGCCTCCCAGGCAGCTTCCCCTGATCTTAGACCTCTTGACTCGGGTGGTGGTGGGGGGAGGATGCGGCACCCAGACTTGCAGACTCTCAAACTGTCAGCATGGCTAATGCTCTAAAGGCTAACAGGGGGCCCCTGTTAAGCAAACAGGTCCTAGACATGATCTCAGAGGCCAGAAGGCCCAGCACCAGAAAATCTATTGCAGGGAAATGGAAAATATTCTGCTCCTGGAGCCAGTCCAGAGGGGGCAGTTCCTCACAACCTTCCATCCCTCTTATCCTGGACTACCTAGTGGAGTTACTCAATAGTGGCCTCTTCTTCTCTTCTATTAAAATCCATGCCTCAGCCATTTCAGCTCATTTCGATACAGATCAGCCCCTGCTCTCATGTCCTTTTGATTAAACAATTCCTCAGAGGGGTTTCTAATATCAGACCTTCCAGAAAGCCACCCGTGCCAGCCTGGGACCTGAATTATGTTTTGGAAAAACTAACCTTACCACCCTTTGAACTTGCTGCTTCAGCAGAACTGAGATACCTCTCCTGGAAGACTGCTTTTCTCCTAGCTGTCACTTCAGCCAGAAGGGTTTCAGAACTTCAGGCACTGATGGCCATTGAGCCCTTCATCGTGTTCCATGCACACAAGGTCTCCCTGAGGACTAACCCCTCTTTTATGCGCAAGGTGGTATCTGATGTGACTATCAACCAGGTCATACATCTACCCACCATCTTTCCTAACCGTTAGAACAGGTGGGAAAGAATTCTGTACTCACTAGACGTGCACAGGCAGCTCAGATACTACCTGGACCGTACTAACCCTTCAGGAAAACAGACCAACTTCTTGTCAGCTTTGCCCCAGGGGCAGAGGGGAAGCCCATTTCCAAGCAAACCATTTCCAAAGGGATATCACACTGTATCCATTTCTGTTGCAGATTACATGGGATACCTCCCCCTAAGTCTATTCGCACCCATTCCACTAGGGCAGCTTCCACTTCCACAGCATTCCTCAGAGGAGTTCCCACCAGGAACATCTTGGAAGCTGCCACCTGGACTTCTGTCCATACCTTTACAAAGCATTACCACCTACCTATTTTCTCTAAGACTAGGGTAGGGTTTGCCTTTGCAGTTCTGCAAGGCATGCTGACCCATGCCTAGGTATCTTACTAATCCTGCCACCCCTCTCCTCAGCTTTGGAAATCCTCCCACAGGTGATGACTGCAGCAGTGAAACACGAAGAACATAGTACAGTTGTGTACACTTACCATAAATGTAGATGTTCAAGTATATTCACTGTTGCAGTCCTGGTTTCCTCCCTCCTTCCACCTTATATCCTCTTTTTTTAAGGAGACATAAGCTTCTTACTGTGGCTTTTAGCCACCAGTACCACTTTACCATATTTCCTTGGGCTTCTGACTGGTTAGGGCAAGAAAAACTGATGTAATGGTGTCGGCTGCCTTGCTTTATAGCACTGACGACCTGACGTCAGTCACAAGCGACAGCAGCCAACGCAGAAAAACATTGAGACTGGTTTTTGGGCCAGCTTAGGGTTACCACAGCAGGGATAACCCACAGGTGATGACTGCAACAGTGAATACAATTGAACATCTAAATTTATGGTAAGTGTACACAACTGTACTTTCTTGAGGAAAGCCCTAAGGTTGAGAAGCAAGATAATTCTCATAGCACCCTATTGGCCACGCTAAGTCTGGTTCCCCTTTCTTTGGTCTCACCTAGTTCACTGCCCTTGAATTTTGAACCCGACTTCAGACCTGTTATCTCACCCTCAGGGTTTGGTGCATTTCAATCTCCAGAACCTCAAGCTGACAGCTTTGTACCACCAATTCTGGTAATTGCCAGGCAGAATAACTTATCTTCTTCTGTACAAAGAGATTCTTCTGGCTTCCCATAAACCATCCACCAGAAAACTTTACCAAAGCAAATGGAAATGTTTTTCAATTTGGACCTGTTCCAACAACATACACCCTTTCTCAGCATCAGTGGACAATTTCCTAGAATATTTAGCCACTCTTTTTGAATTGGGAGCCTCTACTTCCAAAATTAGAGTCCATTTAGCTGCTGTTTCCAATTTTCATGACGAACTTAATGAACATACCCTGATGGCTCATCATTTGTGCAAAATTTTTCTTTAAGGTGCCTTACATTTAAAACCCCCATTCAAAGACCCAGTAGCACTATGGGATTTGACCTTAGTCTTACAAACCCTAGTTCAGCAGCTGCTTGCAACCTCAGGTTTTTGTCTTGTGATAGCCACCAGGAAGAGGTTTCCCATCGGCCATAAGAATTTCTGAATTGCAAGCTTTATGTGTAAAGCATCCTTACATCATTTTTCACAAGGAGCGAGTGGTGTTAAGAAACCAACCTGTCCTTCCTCCCTAAAGTGGTGTCAGAATTTAATGTTAATCAGTCCATAGACTTGCCAGTCTTCTTTCCAAATTTTTCAAACAAAGGTGAATACTGCTTACACCTGCTGGACATCCATAGACAATTATGTTTTTACCTGGACAGAACAAAATCTTGTAGAAAACCGGACCAGTTATTCGTATCCTTTTCAGGACCTGGATTGAGTAAACCAGTATCAAAAGTTGCCTTATCAAGATGGCTTAGAGATTGCGTTACCTTTGTTTACAACTGGAATAAACTGAAATCGTCTGCTCTGGTTAGAGTGCATTCCACTAGATCTGTTTCCACTTCAGCTGGCTTTCATTCCAAGGTTTCCATGGAAGACATGTTGAGCTGGAACATGGGCTACTCATCGTACCTTTATCATTCATTACAAATTAGATATGGTCTCCAGGGGAAGAGCAGCTTTGGCTCTATGGTACTCAGGAATATCCTTCCTTAGGTCCTCCAAGGGCCACCCAGGACCTAAAGTAGGTGGGGACACTGTCCCATCTGTCAAGAATGAATGAAGATGGACAACATCAGAGAAGGAAGTTATGTCCTTACCATAACATTCCATCTTTGTTGTCAATCTTCATTCATTCTTGACATCCCACCCACCTTCCCCCACCAAGAGACTTCTGGAGGATCGGACCTAGTCCTGGGATGGTACAGGATTGTTCCTTAGACGGGGCTTCTGTATTTTCTCTACTTCTCTGCAAACGCGATCTGAGATTATGGAAGAGGGGGGATTGTAGGTAGAGCCTTAGCCTGAGAGTTTTTGGCTGGCATGAGCTATGTATAATGGCAGAGTCTGTTCTGAGTGGTCGGAACCGAACCCATCTGTCAAGAATGAATGAAGATCGACAACACAGATGGAATGTTAGGATAAAGACGTAACTTCTTTTTTCATATTAAACAAACGAAAAAAGAAACTCAAGTCTACAAACAAATGAAAACAAAAAGGATGTCCAAACAACCACTCGCAAGGACTGCTTTAACGTATAAAAAGTTTATTACAACTAAACATGTTTTCGTCACTCTACTAGAGTAACTTATTCAGAAACAAGCCAACTACAATGTTGCAGTTTATTTAAAACTGGCCGCGATAAGTTACATGTGATTGCGCTGGTCAATCAATATTCTCCATTTAGTGGAAAACAAGTTCAAAGCAACAACACATATCTTAATAATTGTTTTAGGTTATTCAAACCATCAGCTGAATAAACGTATATACTAAAAAGTGAATTCACAGTATCAGACTATGTCAATGCATTATAAAAAGCTTTGTAAAAGCTACAACTTTAATAACCACAAATGTCCGTGCATAAAGAATTGTAATTACTCACGGACCATTTAGTGTTAACATTACATATAAGGACCATAAAAACAAAAAGACAGAACTCATACTTGGTACTCAGTAGTAATGTGTTAGAAGTTAAAGTGTACTAGCAACATCTCTAAATAATCTTTTATCTCATACAACTCTTAAGTTTCAGTAAGCAAGCTATGTTGCAATTGTCATTGAGACCAGGATGGGAAAATGCATTCAATGCCAGTTGCCATTCAAGTTCTCGAGTTTCTAACAGTAGTGAAGTAGGACCTCCCCTAATGCCTTGTGCAAGTTGGTCTATCGCTTGAAATTGAAAAGTGTGACCTGCTTTCAAATTAATGTGTTTAACGAGAGCATTATCATTTTTATTTTTAGAAATAGTGTAAATATATATATATATATATATATATATATATATATATATATGTTCATAGATTCTCACAAAATTTTCAGTCTGTTTTATCTATGTAAAACGCCGAACAGTTTTTACAGTTTGCTAAGTAAATAATACTTTTGGAATTACTGTTAAGCTTGTATGAAATGTACTGCTTTTTATCCTCAATTTCAAAGGAGCTCCCTACTTTTATATACTTGCACATCTTGCAAGCTCCACAGGTAAAGCAACCGTTAAGCCTTGTGTTGAGTCTAAACTTTTTAGCTTCAAGTAAACATTTCAAATTGGCACCTCTTCTATAAACAGTTGTAGGGTGGGGGCTTATTCTCTCCATTAAGTTATCCTTGTGTAAAAAGTACCAGTTCTTATATAAAATAAATCTAACTTAGTCACTATCATTATTGAAAGTAGCGGTGAAACACGAACTATAAGAGTGACTATGGTCATGGTGATTAACCATAACTGTATTGTGTCTTAAAGGTGTCATCTCATTAATTGCACTTAGAAATTGGTAATCATTCTTAGTAGTGTTAACAATGGTCGTGAAGTCACCTTCCGAAAGTACCATATGATTGGGAATCGTCGGGGTTAATATAGGAATAAGGGTACCCACACTACATTTTTGTTTTACCTCCAAAGTTAATTCCTCAATTAAATGGATGGGATATCCCCGATTCAGAAACATATTTCCCAATAATAATAATGTTGTTACTTTTTACAAAAAAAAAAAAAGCATCATACTCTGTCATCCAGGCTGCTCAAACCAATTTCCCTTTCACAATATTCCCTTTTTGATGCATGGGACAATCACTAGTATAATGTAGGTATGAGTTAGAAAAATTGTCTTTCCTATATAATTTGGACTTAAAGGCCTTTTTATCTTTGTTCCTCTGTATAAGTACATCTAAATAGGCCATCCCTATTTCGGCTGCATTGTAGGTGACCCTAAGAAATGCAGTCTGATTGAGGTAATGAGTAAAATTTAACAAACTGTCTCTAGTGTCCATCTATAATGTAAAGATGCCATCCAAAAATTCGGTGTATATACTGCAGTGTTTAAAAAATGGTGAGTTTAATGCAAATTTTTGTTCCCATATCCATAATGCAGTAATTTGCATGTATTGGGGGGGTACATGCCGCCTCCATAGCAACTCCACTTGTCTGCTTGAAAGACTCACCTTCAAAATAAATAGTTGTTCATAAGCATTAACTCCATGTATTCCAGAACTAACTTCACACCATATTGACTAAAAACTCACATTGTATCAAACCCTCTTCAAATCATTTTTAAACCTTGTTCACGGGGAATAACAGAAAAAAAGATCAGCTATTTCTGTAGTTACAAACAGAAGTTCTTCTCTGTATACGTCCTGATTTAATCTTCTAATGAAATCCCAGGAATCTGCAAAGATACGGCTTTTCATATTAACAAAAGGCTGTAATGTCCTATCCAAATAGACAGTGTGTTTGTTTTTGAACCTCTAGATGCTACTGTAGGTCTAAGGGGTGGGTCTGAAATGTTTTTATGGACTTTTGGCATTTCAAATATTGTTGAATGGCCTTTTCAGTGTAAAGAAAGTCAAACAAGGTTTTATCGATAAACTGCTTTTAGATCAGAATGCATGTGCTGTGTCTTTAAGAAGCCTATCTAGACTGAGCGTGCATGTAGAAATGCCAAGCATGTGCTATATTCCTAGTGCCATTTTGAGGGGGCAGCCAGAGGGTGAACCTGCATGATTGCAGTAGTTAGTTTGCATATAAGTTATTTAAGTTAAAGTCAGTAAACTTCTATCGTGATGTGTTTGTATAAAGTAAAGCTGGTTGAAGAATCCACATCCAGTGGTTTGAGCAGCCTGGATGACATCTGAGTATGATGCTTTTTTTTTGTAGAAAGTAACATTAGAGCATTTTGTGTGCACAGAAGTTATCCTGAAGACCTTATCCAGCAGTGTATGGATAAAGGGGTTCATATTAGAACGACAAAAATGCATTTTGTCGAATGCGTTTTCATCGATACATGTAGGGCGAACAGGCAAAACAGCGAAGCGGCTGTTCAGAGAATTCCTTCTCTGGGAAAGAAGTTGCTTGACCGCTTTGTTGCTTTTCCTGTTCTGGAGTGTAGTGTGGTCCCTTGTCCGGTATAGCTCCCGAGCGTGATTGTGCAACAGTTACTGACCTTAGGGTTAGGGTGCGGATTAAAGTAATTGCAAATGTATGAAAGTGTGTACTGCTTTTTGTTTTGTGTTAGATGTATGGTTGAGTTGCGTGTGTGTGTGTGTTTTGGCTGTTTACTTTTGTTTTGGGGGGGTAGGATTAGAGTTAAGGTATGTGTGTTTGTGTTTGGAACTGTTTATGTAAATGTGCAAGAGTTACTGACCTTAGGGTTAGGGTGCAGGTTAAGGTAAGTGCGTATGTTTTAAAATGTTTACGGTTTTTTTTTTTTTTTTTTTTTTTTTAGATGCATCGTTGGGTTACATGCATATGTGTATGTACTTGTTTACTGTTTTTTGGGGTATAATTAGGGTTAGCGTATGTGTGTATGTGTTTGGAAGTGTTTTAATATTTTTTTTAGGGGGGGGGGGTTGGAACAGCGATTTCTTTCCCTAGGAAAGAAATCACTGTTCTGTGGTTTCAACATTTTCAGCGTTCGCTGAATATGTGTCGATGTAACACCGTTCACTGTTTTCAGCGTTCGGTGTTATAATATGAAATCGGATAAAGTAAGGTCAGCTTGGGGTACTAAATTTACCCCTTTATTGGGTACGGGTAAAAAAAAGGGCAGGAAGATGTATGTTCCATAGGCAGTGTTGTTGGCCATTTAGTAAATCATTTATACTGAAGTATATGTCCAAAGTAGGAGAGCGACATGGTGTCAGAAGTGGGATTGCAGAGAATCAGATTCTGAGCCATGAGGTACAGAGATGACAGTGAGGGTAAACTAAGAGAAACAAGCATGAAAAAGAGCCATAAAAGAATCAAAAGGTAATGGGAATTCACACAAACAGCTTAGTTTATAAAAAGGACAGAACGGGGCATTAAATGGGCATAAACCATATTATTAAACAAGCAGGAGGCACAAAAGGTTTATTAACTAAGGGAAATGTTTAAAATAAAGATATTTGAAGAATCAATTAACAGAAAAGCAAAACAAGTATGTTTAAAGCAAAATGAGTGTTTTAAAGTAAAATGGGCATGTTTAGAGTAAAACGAGGACAAGGAAAGTGCAGTGGGCATGAAAAGAGAGAAAACAAGCAAAACAAATATAAGGACAAAAAGGGCATATTAAGCGTAAATAAAGCAAGGCAACTATATTTTGGCATACCTACGACTTCATATTGTATCAAGGCATAACCAAAGTTATTTGATATATCTCAAAGTGTGTAAAAGTGCTTACAGCGTGTGCTTATTACTGTGTATGTATTCCGAAAAGTTTATTTGTGTGCAAAGTGCAACTATTTTGTGAAGTACAGTCAAAGTATAGCCATTTTGAAAAGTTTCTTGTGCTGTGCGTGTCTGTTCACAAAGTGTCGCCATTACAGAGTGTTTCTTGCACTGTAAAGAATTGCCTAGCAAGGTACCGCCATTTTGGGGAAATTTCAGTGTACTGTGTGCAGTATATTCGCAAAGTGGAGTTACTTTGAAATGTTACTGACTCTGAGCTTCTCTTGCCCAGTTCATTCGCATTGTGCAGTTATTTGAAATGTTTTTTAAAACAATGATAAATTACTTGTGCAAGACAATAATTTCAAAAGTATTACAGTGTCCTAGAGACTTATTTTGCAAAGTCCAGTTACACAGAGGCTTGCACTGAGCAGTTATTTGATATGCTTCTTACACAGATAAGAGGTGATTTCTTGCAATAAAGTAATTTCAAGAGTATTACAGTGGCCAAGAGACTTATTTCACAAAGTTCAGTTATACAGAGGTTTGTTGTGCTATTGGGCAATGTTACAAATACTGGCATAAATTTCTGGCATATGTGTGTGTGTTCGTGCTTATTTGCAAAACCCTTCACTGGTATGCATTAATATGGCAGACAGATTTCAAAAGCCCATACCTGTTGTATTTGATCAGAATATTGCAGAGTACTGGAGAATATTTGAGCAAGAGCACAATGTTTTTATACAAGCAGCTTATTCAGATAAAGATGCCGCACCAGGCCATTCATTTTACTAAACCTAGCTGGCTCAGAGACCATAGAAAGAGAGCGTTCATTTGTGTATGCACCAGCAGTATATGAAGGAGAAGGTGAAAACCGTGGAATCAAGGGAAGACTCTTGAGTGTTTGAAGCACAAGTTCAGAGAAATGTGTAACCCCCAGATAAATATTACACTAGAGAGGCATTTGTTTTACATGAGACATCAGAAACCAGGGGAAACTTTTGCAGCTTATTTAACTGACCTGAGAAACAAAGCTAAAACCGTGTCACTTTGGTGAATTAAGGATGAGTTAATAAATGACATGCTCGTGTGTGGTATTAATAATGCTGCTGTGAGAAAGATTTTGCTTCGTGACAGTGATTTAACATTGAGTAAATCCATAGAGATTTGTCAAAGCCATGAAGTGACAACAGAAGCATACAAGTATGCTTACAAGTGACAAGAACATGGTTTCAGTAGGCTCCAGAACAAATGTAGATAGCATGGAACATGTGGCAAACAGGTGTAGGCCTAAGCACATGTCAGCTATGACTCCACTTAGTTTTCCAGCAAGTTATGACTAGTCCAGTTAAAGGAGCATGTTCCTCAGTGCAGTATGAGCTTGAATCAGCAAAACCCAAGTCTAGCTTTATTGTTAACTGTCGCAATTGTGGTGCCAATCATGAGTCTAAAAGAGAGAAATGCTTAGCATTCAGTCAGCAATGTCACAAGTGTAAAAAATGGAACCATTTCCAAAAGTTCTGCAAATCAAGTAAACCTCAAACAGTTGCAAATAAAGGTTACACAAAAAAGCAAGTTGATCAAGTATAGAACCGCAGCAGTTGACTTTCTCAGTAGATGGTGCATCAGTAGTTGGTGAAGGAGTTGATGCAGTGAATTTATTGACAAAGAGCTAAGTGTTTTGTACTGTCCATATCAGTGGTAAATCCACAGAGCTTAAAGTAGTGTTGTGTTAGCTTTTACCTTAAATAAAGACAAGAAACATTTTCCTGTCTTTCAGTGGTATTTATTACACACGTGTTGGAGCCTCATGGAAAGTACCAGGGAGACTCCCAGAACAAAGGAATGCATAAGCTTATATACTAGTAATACTTGTTGACAATACAAAAATATTGACTGGACCAATTAGATCAGTACAAAAGACAATTAACCGATCAGTGGTTTACCCATAGGCTTAAAGAAGTTCACATTACTACATCTGTAGGCAGAAAAAGAAAATCGGATGCACTTCCATATAAGGCACATTTCCTGCTTTCAAGCAGGCTCTTGTTTTTAAGTCCTTTTCCACTATTCACAGTATACTCAAAGTTCACAGTACAAAGTCCATCTTAATGCAAGCAGATTGTCCCGTACTCAATTTCCTTAAACACATGCTTTGGCCGTTCATATTCTACAATCCCCCATTTGATACTGTGTAAGCATCACCAATTAATCTGTCATACATTTGCCCTAAGTCTAACATGACCATGTGGCTGGTTCCTTCAACATTGTCACACAGTTTTATTTCATCATCTATATTTATAGCTGCAGGCATATAAAACATTGGTACCTTTTTAGTAGTCTTGAAGGACATTAATTTTAAAATCAACGTTTTGATTAAAAACACAACAAGAAAGGCAATAATAGCTAATACTGCAATTAATAAAATTAACTTCAATAGTCCACCTCCCCAACCTGAAAACAGGTTGGTTAACCATGCCCATGTTGAGTTATCGGCCTCCTTGGCCTTGGAGAGTTCGGAGACTCTCTGAGTTCAAGATGACTTTCAATCTCGTGCTGATTGTCAGGAATAAATGTACAACACTCCTCCTGGATTAAAGCGCAAGTTCCACCTTTTGCCACTAGGGTGAAGTCGAGAGCCATATGATTTTGGAGGACTACAGCTCTCATAGCAGTCAGTTCATTAGTCACTAGTTCCAAAGCAGAGAATGTGGCATTGCTTAGTATTTCAAGCAGTTTAGACAGCTTTCTCAATTCCCAAATTGATTTTACTGCTTCGTATGCTGGAATTATTCCGGCCCATGATGTGATGTCATCACCCAAGTCCATATGGGATAGTCCTTTAGTGCCAGCATGAGCCAAGTCATGATGATAAATCCATGAAGCACCAACTTGGCCTGCCGATTGGCAGGCTTTTTGATCCCTCGAACGTTCCGAATTTTTCCTTGTAAAGCAGATACATGTTGGATAGCTGGGACTAAACCTAAGAAACAGCTACCAGACCAGTTTCCTGGTAGCCATTTATAGGCTTTTCTACCACATATAAAATACAATCGTTCTTCCAAGAGCATAGTGGAAATGTTTGTAGTAACATTATTATTATTGAACACTACTTGGGAGAATACATCATATAAATCTAACTTAAGTCATGAGAGTTGTGAATAATTTGTCATTGTAGGGCTATTTTCAAAGATCCATACCTCTTTTGGCCCCAGCATCATTCCAGTCACATTACAGGTCTGCCAGTCTGAATAATTCTTGAATGGTGCAGATACAGAGGCCCACCACACTGAATAAGAAATAGACCCATCCCGTGCCGTAACGTTAATTGACTGTAAGGCTGTGTAGTTAGTAACGGCACATACTCTCTGAATTGTTATAGTGCAATTACTTGAGACGACTTTATTCCCTTTTGTTTTGGGCATAAAATGCCTTGCTGTCGATATGCCAAAGTCAGAGCTACAGTTTGATTTGAATGTATCTTTTTACACAATCCCCCAGAAATGTTAAAGAGGATAGTGGAATAGTTTTCAGTAGGTAAAGGACTATCTGTCATTGGCAGGCCGTCATGCGAAGTGGGAAGAGCTGCACAAATCCAGCAATCAGAAACGCTGAAGGTAGAAGCGTAAGCATATTTGATGGCTTGATAGGTGTTGAAGGGTGGATGCCAAATACCTCGCTTGGTTTGATGCGTCAATAGAGCAGGAAATAGAAATGGCCACATTAAAAATAATAGTACAACAAGAATGACCAGTAGAATGCCTGTCCAATATTTGTGTGGAAATGGTTGTTGCGCCTGCGTGCTCTCAGGAGTTTGAAGTTTTCCAAAGGGGTAGATGTTAGGCATCGTCAGATACTGGAACAGTTCTGCTTCGAGTACGAGTGGCAATGGGAGGAGAATCTGGAGTTGAAAAAGGTAAAAGCTGTTGGTACAACTTTTTTGACGTGTGCAATGTGGATCCAAGTAGAAGATCCTTGTAGTCGCACAGCAGATGATGATGTCAGAAGAACCAGGAAAGGCCCCTACCAGCACGGGTGGAGCGCTGATTTTCTAGAAAAGGACTTAACGTATGCCCAATCACCTGGTTGTAGGGCAGATGACAGGAAAGGATCTGGAAAATGCTGAGCAGCTGCTACTTGATGGTGAAACTGTAAAAAGGAAACGAGATTTGCAGTACAAAAGAATATCACTATCAAATGCATCATATTCAGAAAGTGGTGGCGGTGTCCTGGGCATACGCAGAGGGCGACCTATGAGAATTTCATGAGGAGAAAGACCCTTAGTAGGATGCGGTTGTGCTCGCATAGAAAGTAAGGCTAGTGGTAAGGCCTGCACCCAAGTTAGGCCCGTTTCTGAAGTGATTTTGGCAAGTGTAGTTTTCAAGGTCTGATTCCATTCGTTCAAGTAATACCTGGTGCCTGAGGCTTATACGGGCAATGAAATTTCAAAATGATGCCTTACATTGTACACAATGATTCAACTAACTGAGCAGTAAAATGCGTTCCACGGTCAGAGTATATTTGACAGGGAACACCAAAACGAGGCATCAGTTCATAACACAATTTTTTTGCAACTGAAATAGCATCATTTTTAGCACATGGGTAGGCTTCTAACCACCCCGAAAAAATATCAATAACTGTCAAAACATATTTAAAACGAGTACAAGGTGGAAGTTCAATAAAGTCCCACTGTAAGGCACAAAATGGTCCCATTGGTTTGAGCACTGGTTGAGCTGGGGCCATAGTGCCTTTCAGAATGTTATGCTGTAAACAAATGGAGCATGAGCTCAAAAAATGTTGAACAGAAGCAGAACGTCCCAGGGCGAACCAGTCCTTTTGGATTTGTTTGATTAATGCTTGTACCCCTACATGAGCTGACAAATGATATGCTTTTATAAGAGAATTTAACATAGATATGGGGCAAATTAATCTGCCATCAGGATGCTGCCAAATTGAATCAGAGCGTTTGAAACAGCTTTGAGCCAGCCATGCTTTTCTTTCTGATTCCGATGCTTCGTCTTGTAAAGTTTTTAAAACAGTAGTGTCAAAAGTAACCGTTTGTAAAATGGGCTGCAGAAATTGTCCCTGAACGGTGTGTGAAAGAGCAGCCTGTTTGGCAGCCCAGGCAGCCAAATTATTTCCCTTAGCTACTAGGGAGTAGTTGGACTGGTGAGCTGCACACTTAACAGCAATTTCAGAAGGTAGTAACAAATCTTGTAATAGGTGATCAATGTACAGGTGATTTTTAATAGGTGCCCCAGAGGATGTCAGAAAACCCCTTTCCTTCCATAAGGTACCAAAATCATGAACAACACCATGGGCATAACATGAATAAGTATAGATAGTAACAGATCTGTCTTTGGCCATTTTACATGCATGAGAAAGTGCCACTAATTCTGTGGCTTGTGCAGAGGTGCCAGGTGGTAATTGTCCAGTTTGTAAGACCTCAGATGGTGAGCAGACTGACCATGCAGCCTGGAGTTCACCAGAATTGTTTCATAAGGAGGATTCATCCACGAAAAGAACTAAATTGGGATTAAGCAAAGGAACATCTTGCAAATCTAACCTGGGAGAAAGAACAGTGTTAACTACAAGCACACAGTCATGTGGTTCGCCTTCGTCACTAGTTAGACTCAATGAAGCAGGGTTTAGTGGTGAGCAACGTGTAATTTGCACAGCAGGATTACTTAATAAACTTAACTCATATTTAGTGAGGCGAGCATTAGAAAGATACTGTGTTTTTGTTTTTAAGAGTAATGCTTGCACTGCATGAGGTACTGCTAGTATAGTATCATGTCCTAAAGTCAATGGTGCCGCCATATCGATCAAAACAGCAGTGGCAGCCACCGCTCATAAACAGGGTGGATAGCCAGAAGCAACAGGGTCTAACTGAGTGCTGTAATTTGTTATAGGTCGATAGCCCCCCCATGCGTGCTTTAGCTAGCAAACCCAGGGCAGTCTTGTTCCTTTCACAACAGAAGAAAACAAATGGTTTAGAATAATTGGGGAGCCCCAGGGCAGGTGGGTTTATCAGTACTGCTTTAATAGCCTGAAAAGCATTTTCATGTTCAGGGGACCAAGGCAAAGGATCTGTGACTTCCTTTTTTAGAAGCTGTAACAGAGGGGATGACATTTCTGGAAAATTAGGCACCCACTGTATAAAATAACCTGCCAAGCTGAGGAACTCCCTGAGTTGTCTCCGAGTTACAGGGCGAGGGGCAGTCTGAATGGAAGTGATCCTACTTGGAATAATTTGACGTGACCCCATAGAAATGATGTGTCCAAAGTATTGTATCTTTAGTATCTTTTCTTGACAGAACTGCATTTTAGATTTATTTACCTTAAAGCCTCGATCAGCTAAAAACTTTAAAACTAGAAGGGAATCCTGTGTACAAGACTTAGTATCTTGTGAAGCTATAAGAATATCGTCTACATATTGGACCAAAACTGAACGTGGTGGTAACTGTAAATCCTGTAGTTGTCTGTGCATCTCTCTAGAGAATAGGGTTGGAGATTCTACATATCCCTGGGGTAGTCAGGTCCAAGTATACTGTTGGCCCTAATAAGTGAATGCAAACAAATACTGACCATCAGAATGTACCGGAATAGAGAAGAAAGCTGATGAGATATCTATAACCGTAAAACAACGTGCTGTAGGTGGGATACAGCTTAAAATCGTAGCTGGGTTTGGTACGATTGGAAAAATAGGCAAAACAGCTTTATTGACTTATGACTAGTCTTGCACAAATCTGTAAGCTTGTTTACCAGGTTTCCTTACCGGTAGTATTGGAGTATTACATGGGCTTGTAGGTACGACGATTCCTTGCCGTATCAAAGCAGAAATGACGGGTGCAATACCAGATGTAGCCTCAGTCGTCAAAGGGTGCTATGGCACCCGAGGTAACTTTGCCCCAGGTTTTAAGGTTATTTTTACAGGAGTGGCTGAAGTCAGAAATCCAACATCATTATCATGAGTGGTCCATAGATGAGAGGGTAATGAATTTAAATGCTTATTTTTATTGAGGTCAGACTACATACATATTGTTTGCTGAGTGACAGTTTTGTCTAAAGTAGCCAAAATACTATTTTGTTTATCTGAAGGTACTTGTAAATATACTCCATCAGCTGTGCAGAAAATGGTTGCTCCCATCTTACAGAGCAAATCCCTCCCCAATAAATTTAAAGGTGCTGAGGGTCCTACTAAGAATGCATGATTGTCCTGTAAAGGTCCCAAAGTTACTGGGACTGGGACGGTTTCAGAATATTGAATAGGGATACAAGAGACACCTACCCCTCTAGTTGTGTTATTGGAGGGGGGGGGGCATTTATTGCTGCTTCATCAGCCAACATAGATTTAGTTGCTCCAGTGTCAATTAAAAATGGGTATGGTTTATATTTGATAAGCAACATAACATGCGGTCCATCTTGATCCACAGGAATGAAAGGGCACAACTGCTGTTGTCTTTGTTCAGGGAACCTTCATTGTGATGGCTGCCGATTGGATGGGAACCAATTAGATTTCCACTGAGATGACGTATCCGTGGGTGCGGCAGGTTGTTCAGCCAGATACGGACATTCATTTCTCCAATGGCCTACTTGGCCACAATTGAAACACTCCGTCTGATTATTGTAGCTTTGGGGTGGGGCTGATCGTGTTTCCTGCCAGTTTTGTCTATTTTGATTTCCCGACCCTTGGCGTCCACCTCTCCCTCTTTCCCGTCCTTGTCCTCCCCGCCCACTTTGCCCGAAGGCAGTACACATCTGAATCTGCGCCTTAGCCAATTTTTCCTGTAATTCTTTTTTCTCCCTTGCTAAGTGGTTGGAGAGGTATTGCACTTGTGTGACCAATTCATGCAATCCAAGACTAAGCCAGTTTAAACATACTTCCTTTAACTTATCCCGTACTTGCGGCCGTAACCCATCTCCGAAGACAGCCGACAGTCCACTTTGTGCTGGCCCTTCGGTGGGTTCTGGGTAACGAACCAAGAAAAATATGTGGAAACCAGGAACTAAAAAACGTAAAACCTCACCAAATCCAAATATTCAAGACAGCAAGAATAAGAAGCAAGTACAAATGTCACTTCTTCTTGAAGGTAAATTTACCCAGTTCACAGTAGAGTAATTTCCAAACCAACGTGATGAATCAAGTTGAACTTTTAATTGTCATAAGCAGAAAGAAAAAATAATGAAGGCAAATGTAATAAAACACGTGTTTTAAAAGTTCAACTTGATTCATCACGTTGGTTTGGAAATTACTCTACTGTGAACTGGGTAAATTTACCTTCAAGAAGAAGTGACATTTGTACTTGCTTCTTATTCTTGCTGTCTTGAATATTTGGATTTGGTGAGGTTTTACGTTTTTTAGTTCCTGGGTTCTGGGTAACCCTAATAAGCCTCAAAGGCTTCTGTGAGACGATTTAAATACTCATCCACAGGTTTGCCTTCTTTCTGAAGAACTGACTTTATTTTGGACCAGTTGGGTGTGGGTGGGACTATTACCATAATAGCATCTACTATACGCTATCTGACCGTTTCAAATCCATTATTTCCCTGTGCATTGTGTTTTGGAATTGGAGTAGGGACATTAGCATGGTCCCAAATTCGTTTCATCAGATCAGCCGGCATGGCATACTAAAGAACTGCACTGACTTCGATTGCAGGATTTTGTAGACTAATATGTCCCGCCAGCACACGCTGGAACTTAGCTGGATTAGTACGGATGGACGGTAGTGATTTGGTAATGGCTTGAAAATCAACCGCCGACCACGCCTTCGGTACTACAATGGTTGGTGGTTCCTGCGCGTTTCTAGCATCGGCTGGGTTAGGTACCTCCCTCAATAGTAACAATCTGTCATCATCTGACGACTCCAACTCTGAGTCTGGATTAAATTTATCTGGCCCAAAATATCCATCCCCACTGTCAATTGTAACTGGGAACTGGCCAAAATGCCTTCGTCGGTGTAAATGTTGCCTCCCTTTTCCCTTATGATAGGGTTTAGATTTAAAGTACATTACAGCTTTTGTTTCCTTATTAGTCTTACTACGAGTTCTTGGTCCCTCTTTTTTTATCGCTTGTTTCTGGATCAGATTCACTAGACTGACAGACCACAGCTTGTTCTCCATCCCTAGTGGTGGAATCTGGCTGCTGTATTTCAGCTCTTTGTTGAGCGAGGGGGGGTTGATACTGTGGTGGTGCAATCGGTGGTGGGGGAAACCAGGCATTATCGTCCTCTAACGATTCAGTTATTTGCAATTTAGCTAATTCCTTTACAGGATAAAGCCCCTTAAAGGGTGGGTCCTTCAAACATTTACCGTTTACTCCATCTAAATTACTGGCAGTGTGTTTTAATTCCCTCAATTTAGACTACTAATAACCAAATCTTTTTTTCTTTCTTTTGCCTCTGTCATCCAATCATTAACTGCTGCCCAGCACAACCCTGGTATTATTTTCCCTTTTTTCCTTAACTTTCCCGGAGGTTAAGCAAAATATTTTTATTAAAACTGCCATTTTCTGGGAAGGCGAGCTTACCATCACCCTTAGTGAGGGCGATCCACTGACTTATAAACATACAGCTGTTCCGGGACACACGCAAATACATATAACCAGCTGGTGTACCTCTTTCTGGCTCCTTTATGGTTCCCACAGTCACTCCCATTTTCACACAATAAGCTATACTGTATTTTACAGATTAAGCTGTGACGTTTTGTAAGCGTCGTTTTCCCCACTCTCGTATCTCCTTTTACTCTTATGTCACCAGTTTTTCGTTTTAACCCACATACTGCACAGTCAATAGCAGAAAAGAAATGCATGCCACTTACCTCAAAACGACTGAATGAGAGGAATTATTTTATTCCTGCAAAGTTATCAATACCAAATTTTAAAGCAGGCGAGTACAGGAAATGAAAGAAACACCGCAAAAACAGAAAATTCTGTCATGGGCCCTTTCACTAGCAGTATTTTGTTCAATCCCTGACTGCTGCAGCTGTTGTCAATTCAGATCCGAGTAAATGGCACCAGTTGTTGTGTTAGCTTTTACCTTAAATAAAGGCAAGAAAGATTTTCCTCTCTTTCAGTGGTATTTATTACACACGTGTGGGAACCTCATGGAAAGTACCAGGGAGACTCCCAGAACAAAGGAATGCATAAGCTTATATACTAGTAATACTTGTTGACAATACAAAAATATAGACTGGACCAATTAGATCAGTACAAAAGACAATTAACCAATCAGTGGTTTACCCGTAGGCTTAAAGCAGTTCACATTACTACATCTGTAGGCAGAAAAAGAAAACTGGATGCACTTCCATATAAGGCACATTTTCTGCTTTAAGCAGGCTCTTGTTTTTGTCCTTTTCCACTATTCACAGTATACTCAAAGTTCACAGTACAAAGTCCATCTTAATGCAAGCAGATTGTCACATACTCATTTTCCTTAAACACATGCTTTGGCTGTTCATATTCTCTAGTAGACACTGGTTCAAAGTGTAATGTTATATCAGCAGACACATTTGCTCAAGTGAGAACTAATGAACAACTCTGTGTGGCCAGTAGTGAGAAACTTGTTGCTTATGGAGGTGAAAAAAATCTAAACCAAAAGCTTAGTGATGCTTTCATGTTATTTGGTCAAGAACTGTTACAACTTGTTATTCTGTGTAGTCCGAAGACCAGTACAGTCTTTATTGAGTCTCAAAGATAGTTTGAGAATGAATCTGCTTTCTTTTACCAAAGAATTTCATCACATAAGTGCATATCCTAATTCTAATTTTTCTGAAGCCATTTTCTCAGAGTATGCTGATGTTTTTTACTCCATGAAGTTAGAGCCAGAGGTCACTCCAGTAGTCAGACCAGCATGAAGAGTTCTGATAGCTATGTAGGCTAAAGGTAAGGTTCTTGGATAAAATGGTGCAGCAAGGTGTAATTTGTCCAGTTACAGAACAAACTTAATGAATGTCTATGGTAGCAGCTCACAAAAAAGACTCAGATGAAATCAGAATATGTATTGACCGAAGAGATTTGAACAAAGCTTTGAAGAGACCATATCGTCCAATGCGCACAGTCGAAGAGGTCACCTCCCTAATACTGAATGCCACTGTTTCTTTTGTCTTGGATGCAAAAAGTTAATTTTAGCAAGTGATGCTTGATCACAAATCTTCATTAATAACTAGTTTTGGTACTCCGTTTGACAGATACAGATTCCTAAGGATGCCATTTGGAATAAATTATGCAAGTGAATTCTTCCAGCGTGGAATGGAGCAAATTTTTTCAGGATGTTCATCGTGTTTCACTGTTGCAGTCATTACTCTTGGGTTATCCTGCTGGCAGGCTACCCTCAGTCGGCCAGAATTCCAAAGTCTAGGTCCAGCGTCGGTTGCTATTGTCTCTTCCTTGACGTCAGTGCGCCAGGGGTATAAAAGATGCAGCCGACGCCATTTTCTTCAGTCTTTCTTGCCGTGCGGTGCCCGAAGCAAAAGCAGTTCGCAAGTGCCGGTTGGCCGACTTCTGAGATATTCAAATCCGAATTTCAGAACTGAAATCTTCATTAAAGCTAAGTACCCTGTTGGGGAAACTTTTTTTCTTGCTCCAGACCGATGTCAGAAATAGTTAACAATTGTATTTCTTGTGGTAAGCTAATACCTCATAAGGATTTTCACTCTTGCTGTATTCCTTGCCTAGGCCCTGATCACAACGTTGCTAGCTGTCGGTTTTGTGCTAGATTTAACCAACGCACTATTAAGTGTCGGTTCGATTTTGCATTTCATTACTTTGGCCGAAGATTTAATTATATAATGCCGTCGGACCAGCCGACAACCGGAGTTTACAAAAAACTCAAGGACAAGGAAAAGGATAGGCATCCGAGGTCCAAAACTGACGACGAGGCCTCTGCTAGGCCAGTCGCCGGTTCTCAGTGAGGCACTTTCGCAGCCCCTGGCGCCCACTACCTCAGAGCCACAGGCCGCTTCCAACTCCCACGTGGAGCCGACTGGGCCTCTGGATACTCAAGGTATTGGACACTCGGAAATCATTCCCTCAGATGGTTCTGGAGCCGCTGAGCAGACATCGGCTTCTGAGGGTGTCTTCAGACCTACACAACTATGTATTAAGCCATCTTCAGCTTCAAAGACTAAAGCAGCTGTAAAGACAAAGAAACAAGTACAGCATTCTCTTGCTCAGACTTCCATGCCTAAAAAACAGATGGTCAAAATGGCCGAAGACCTAATTACTTTGATCAGGGGCTCCCATCCCCCTCCTAAGAGGCTTAGGCAAGAGACCGAGTATGATTCTTCTGATCAGGTTTCTGTTTCCTCTGATTCCTCTTCTGAACAGGATTACTCCATGCTTCCCTATGAGGATTCTGATGCTGAAGAATCATTCCTTCAGCCTCTCCTCCTGAAGATTATTCTTTTGGGGAAACCCTACATACCATGAGGGAGCATTTCAATTGGGAGAGCCAAGATTATTCTGAATCTAAGAAAAGGCTCAGAGACTTTCTGCTACTTTCTCAGCACAAACCCCTTGCTGTTCCACCTGTTCTAGACATTGTAGATGATGTATTTTCAGAGTCCGTCCTGTCCCCTGACTCTTTACCCCCTGCACCTGCTAAGCCAGACAGATACTACAGGGTCCCGGATTCTCATAAATTCCTATATAAAAACCCTGCTACTGACCCCCAAACTATGTCTCAGGGTCCCAAAGGGGTCAAAGGTTCCACTGCAAAAATCCCTGTCCCCTCTGATAGGGATTCTAGGACTCTAGACAGATGGGGGGAAAAAGTCTACACTTCTGCTACCCTGGCTGTAAGGGCTTTAAATTGTCAGTTTCATATGCTTAAATATCAGCAATATTTAATGTCACTGCTTAAACAGAAATTGTTGACAAATACTGAATGTTTAGAGAACAAAGAATTGCAGGATTTATTGCATGCAGCTGAACAAGTGGGAAAGCATACTTTGCAATGTAGTTATGATTCACTGGAGGCCTCTTGCAGGGCCGCTGTTACAGGTTCTATTATTAGAAGGCATGCTTGGTTAAAGGAACAGAATCTGCCTGATCATATTAAAGCAAAATTATTAGATGCACCATTACAGCATGATACTTTGGTACTAAAGCAGAAGAGGTGTTAAAAAATGTAGGATAAAACAAAATCCATGCAGACAGTCAAGGATTTCTTAGAGGTACAGCCACCCAGGTGTAGCAGGAACTGGCCTTCTAAAAACTGGTCCTTTCCAGTGTCAGACAGGCCACAAAGAGGCAGATACAGGCGTCCCAGAGGCAGATCTCAGCCCCAAGGCTCATACAGGCCTAAACACTGGGGTGCTCCTACCTCCAAAAGTGGAGAAGACAAATCACAGCCTTACAGGAAACAGTCCAAATGACTTTCCTCTACCAGATTCAAGCAGTTTTCTTTTGGCAGCCCCCTTAGGGAGAAAACTAGCACTTTTTTTTCATCAAATTGGCAAATGGTTACCCAAGACAAATGGGTCCTGAACATAGTGTCCCAAGGCTACAGGTTCCATTTTCACACTCTACCAAGGTCAAAAGGTATGCCAGACCTGCCACACAATCAATGGGCAGAGGCACAAAAACAAATTACAACCCTCATGGACATGAGGGCCATTCAGCAAGTACCACAACAAGAGCAGGGGCAAGGATTTTACTCCAGACTTTTCCTAGTACCCAGAAAGGACAAAACCTGGAGACCAATACTGGACCTGTCTATACTAAATACTTTTCTGGAAGTTCCAAAATTCAAGCTGTTAACTCTACAGCAGCTACTGCCCATGCTGGGCAAGAAGGCTTGGCTCGTAACTTTGGACCTAAAAGAGGCATATCTGCATGTCCCAATCAGACAGTCTTGCAGAAGATACCTCAGAATCATAGCTGGCTCAATGCATTACCAATTCTCTGCACTGTCCTTTGGATTATCTACTGCACCCAGGGTCTTCACAAAATGCCTGGCACCAGTAATGGCGTTTTGCAGACAGAAAGGAATTCAAATATATCCCTACTTGGACGACTGCCTAATTCAAGCAGAGAACAAAGACATTCTTCTAAAGCATCTGGTGTTTGTAAAAAAGATTACTAATTGGCCTAGGGTACACAGTAAATGGAAAGAAATCAAAACTAGTGCCATCTCAAGAGATAATATTCCTGGGTGCAAGCTTAAATACAACTGCCCAGATGGCTTATCTCACGCCAGACAAACAAATGCATCTGACTACTTACTTCAAGAAATTGGTGACAAAAACCCACTTATCTGCAAGGAAAATCCTGCAGACCTTGGGTTTCATGGCATCCTGCATTCTACTAATTCCATATGCCAGACTGCATATGAGGAAACTACAATAGTATCTAAAAAGTGTTTGGACTCAACATTGCCTCAGCCTGGAGACAGTAATTGCACTCATTCCCTGCCTGGAACAGGAGTTTCGATGGTGGGCAGAAGCCTGTCACCACAACAAGGGTCTGCCAATCAGTCTACCCACAGCCAGACAGACACTGACAACGGATGCATCAGATTATGCCGGGGGGGCCCATATGGCAGGAAAATGTATTCAGAGCACATGGCCTGCAAACCAGATGCATCTTCACATCAGTCAAAAAGAGATGCTAGCTGTTCAAAATGCCCTGACAGCTTTCAAGGACCTACTTCATCCAGGGCAGTTACTGATAGACAGACAACACTATGGTCATGTGGTACATAAACAAGCAGGGAGGTACACATTCCTACCCCCTCTGCAGACAAGCAATGACCTTATGGGACACAGCATTGGCTTTTCCAAGTTCACCTGCAAGCACAATTTCTGCCAGGAAAAACAAGTACTCTGGCAGAGGAACTAAGCAGAAACCTCATGGATCCCCAAGAATGGAAACTGGATCCACAAGTCTTCAGCATGATAATAAAGAAATGGGGATGCCCAGACATAGATCTATTTGCCTCCCCTCACAACTGCCAATTGCAGAGATTTTGCACAAGGATTTATCACAAGCAAGCATGGAAAGTGGACGCCCTGTCCTACAGCTGGAAAATTCTTGCAGTATATGTCTTTCCTCCACTGCCTCTCCTTCCCAGGGTACTCCTAAAGGTCAGACAAGAGAAGCCAAAAATGATGCTGATTGCACCAGACTGGCCATGCCAGCACTGGTACCCAGTCCTAAAGAGCTTGTCTCAAGGTCCAGCATGGATATTGCCTCAAACTTCTCACTTGCTGACCCAGCAAAACAATCAGATCCTGCACAGCCAACTCAGGGCTTTAAATCTGGCAGCATGGCGGATAATGTAGCCATTCAGAACACTCCTCTTTCAAAAAGCTGTTATGGATGTTATCTTGTAGGCCAAGAGGCCCAGTACCAGAAAATCTTATGCAGAGAAATGGAAGAGATTCTGTGCTTGGAACAAGGCATTGACACGTGTGTACCAAATATCCCTCAGATTTTACAATACCTAACTGAGATGCTGAACAAAGGCCTTTCTTTCTCATCAATTAAGAATCATGCCTCTGCCATTTCAGCCCATTACAATGCGGAACCACCTATGTTTTCTCATCCTTTAATAAGGCAGTACCTCAGAGGGGCCAAAAACATTAGGCCTTCAAGGAGCGCACCAGTTCCGGCCTGGGACCTCAATTATGTTTTGGAAAAACTCACACTGCCTCCTTTCGAGCCAGCATCAACAGCAGATATAAAATTCTTATCCTGGAAAACAGCTCTGCTTCTAGCAATAATCTCTGCAAGGCGAGTCTCAGAGTTACAAGCACTCATGGCTGTGGAACCTTTCATCATTTTTCATCCAGACAGGGATTCTCTGAGGACAAACCCTACATTTATGCCTAAGGTGGTGTCCAGTGTGGCCCTCAACCAAACCATTCACTTGCCTACCTTTTATCCAAATCCACAGAACAAGGGTGAGAAAATGTTGCATTCTTTGGACATACACAGGCAGCTACGCTTCTACATGGACAGAACTAAAGCTTTCAGAAAGACTGAGCAACCTTTAGTGTCATATGCTGCAGTATTACAAGGAAAGGCTATCTCAAAACAGACTATTTCTAAATGGATAGGCCATTGCATCCGCTTCTGCTATTCTCAACATGGCAAATCAGTGCCTAAGGGCATTAGGCCTCATTCCACCAGAGCAACAGCCACTTCAGCAGCCTTCCTCAGAGGAGTACCAGCCAAAGATATCTTAGAGGCTGCAACCTGGTGTTCAGTGCACACCTTCACAAAGCACTGCCACTTACCTCTTTACTCTAAGTCCAGAGCAGGCTTTGCCACTGCACTCCTGCAGGGCCTCATAGCCTCTCCTAATCCTATTTAGCCCAGCCACCCTTCCTCAGCTTTGGGATTCAACCCAAGAGTAATGACTGCCACAGTGAAACACGATGAACATAGTACAGTTGTGTACCTACCATAAATGTAGATGTTCGAGTGTATTCACTGTTGCAGTCCAGGTTACCCACCCACCAGCCCCCTTTTCTTTGCTGGGTCTTATCTGCACTTCTCTATCCTATACAACCTATTTGGTGTATTTGCTTGTAGATGAAGGAAATGTTATTTTTGTGCATGTATTTTTATTGGCATATTTTTCAGCCTACCAATTTGGGGGCACCTGACATCTGGGGCAAGAAAAACTGAAGAAAATGGCGTCGGCTGCATCTTTTATACCCCTGGCGCACTGACATCAGGGAAGAGGCGACAGCAACCGACGCCAGACCTAGACTTTGGAATTCTGGCCAATTGAGGGTAGCCTGCCAGCAGGATAACCCAAGAGTAATGACTGCAACAGTGAATACACTCGAACATCTACATTTATGGTAGGCACACAACTGCACTTTATCCTTGTGCCATAGTAGTAGATGATTTAGTGGTTGGAGGCAGTTGTGAAGCAGAGCATGACATAAATTTTAAGAAAGTTCTAAGACAAAGCACATGAAGTGAACTTAAAGCTCAATCCTCTGAAGTGCAGATTCAGACTTTCTGAAGTTACATATGCAGGTCATTTGTTTACCAGTACTGGCTTGAGACCAGACCTGACCAAGCAAGCAGCTATTCTTGAGATGTCAGCACAGCACCAGACAATATTCAAGCTCTACAGCGTTTCCTAGGCATGGTCAACTATTTAGTCAAGTTTATTCCATACTTCAGTGAGTTGACAGCACCTTTAAGAGAGCTGATGTGCAAAAATGTTACATGGTCATGGTTAGAACAGCACCAGAAGGCATTTGAAGACTTTAAGCAGAAAATTGTCGCCCCACCTACATTAAGATACAATGATGTGAATAAACCAGTCACTCTTTTCCTGTGATGCTTCAAAATTTGGTTTTGGTGCAATTATACTGCGAGAACAGACAAGTAGCCTATGCATCTAGAACACTTACCCAAACTGAGATGCAGTATGCTCAAATTGAGAGAGAACTTTTGGCAATAGTATTTGCATGTTCCAAATTTCATGATTATATTTATGGTAGAGCTTTTCAGATTGAAACTGACCACCAACTTCTAGTTACTATTCTGAAGAAGACTGTGCATTCAGCTCCAGCGAGATTACAAAGAATGATGCTCAAATTGCAAAAGTATAACTTCAAAATGGTCTATACGAAAGGCGCACTGCTTTATCTGGCTGATACCTTATCCAGATCGCTCAGAAATACGGCAAAACAGCTTGACGCAGAGAAATTTGACTTTGACATAGTGGCAGTGTGTCATTTTTCTACCACTAGGCTTTATGAGTTAAGAGATCACACAAAGACTGGTCCAAAATTGGACCAATCACTACATTAATGTTGGATGGCCGTCCAAGCAATCTAGTGTACCACCTGAAGAGCAAACTTATTTTCCTTACAGAGATGAAATGTTGATGGAAGATGGCATTATTTTCAAAGGTCCTAAAATTGTTGTTCTTGCTTCCTTACAAGAATGTATGCAGATTTTGCATTGTGGTCACCCAGGTTCCACATCCAGAGCGAGATAATTAGTATTTTGGGCTTCATTACTGAAAGACATTGATAAAGTACTTTCTTCTTGTTCAGTTTGCAATAGTACTAGACTGCATTTGCAAAGTCCATTTCCTGAACTACCTTGGTCAACAGTAGCCACTGATATCTTCAAGTGAAACAATCAACACTACTTAGTATTGGTAGACTCTTATTCAAATTGGTTTGAGATTGATCTACAACCCAACCTCACATCCACTGCTGTTATTACTAAGTTGAAATTTCATTTCTCAGTCCATGGTAGTCCGCACAAAGTTATTTCTGACAATGGTACTCAATTTACTAGTCAGTTGTTTCAGAAATTTGCAAGAGAATTGCACTTTGTACTTGTTACTAGCAGTCCTGAATATCCACAGTCAAATGGTCTAGCTGAGCATGCAGTGCATAGTGCAAAGCAATTACTTGAAAGGTCAAAGCGTGACAATACCAATGTCTTTTTGAATTTGCTTAATGTCAGAAACATGCCCCGTGATATTCTTGGCTCACCTGCTCGAAGACTTCTTTCCAGGCAAAACAGAACTACGCTACCTATTAGTTCCAGTTTATTGAGCCCTAAAGATAAGAACAATAAAATCGTCAAGGCTCAATTATTCAAGAAGTGTTATGTCTAGAAGTCCAGTTACGATAAATCGAGCAGATTTCTTCGTCCATTGAGGGAAGGAGAGACACTGAGAATACAAATGGCGAAAGGTTTCGACCGGATTGGTCAACTTACAGGTATGTGTGCCAAGCCGAGATCCTACCTTGTAGAATCCGAGGGTGTGGAGTACAGTAGAAATTGCTGGCATCTTCTTCCTGTACTGGAATCATTATCATCGCAGTACTGTTCCTGTGATGCAGACTCTAGATGTCAGAGCGAATCAAATGTTGTTTGCATCCCAGAGTGTGTTTCAACCTCTTATTCCATTCCTGAAAATGTTCCAAATACTTCCAAGGTGGAACATTTTGAAGAGAGAGCTGCAGTTGCTGAACCCAATTCCCAGTTTTATGTCACACGATATGGTAGAATATCCAGGCCCAGTGCGAAATACGCAACAACATGGACTTAACTGTGTATATATGTACTTAGTCTTGTATAAATGCATGATAAAGAACTATCTGTGGTATCTGCATGCAAAATAGTTTCATAACATTGCATGTTCTATTTCTCAGAGGATGTAGATTAGAGTGCATGTGCTGTGTCTTTAAGAAGCATATCAAGATTGAGCGTGCACATATAAATGCCAGGCACATGCTATTCCTAGTGCCATTTTTAGAGTGCAGCTAGACAGTGAGCATGCATGATTGCAGTAGTTAGTTTGTACATAAATTACTTAAGTTAAGTTCTTCTGTCATGATGTGTTTGTATAAAGCTGCTTGAACAGAACTCACGAAGACTATTCTATTGTGTCTAAAATAGGAGAGCGACACTCCTGAAGTAGATGGTCATGCAAAATTAAATCAGCATTTCCATAAGCTAAATTAATTTTGTTTTTTGATACCGAGATGGCATCTATCCTTAGTATATAACATTTCCATCATTTTAGCCACCCAGTGTGTCCATGAAGACCAGTCCACCCTTTTTGGTTTCATAAGCATAATCTCTTTGTTTTAACTTAGTTCATGTAGTATTCTCTTTTTGTCTTGGTCAAGGTTATAGTACCTGTGATTAGTCTTCTCAAAATTTCTAAGGTTCCTGTCTACTGACGCTTCAAATTTTGCAAAACTGGGTTCAGAAGGGGGAATTAAATAAATATTTTTTCTTTACTTTAGTTATATTTTCAAAATGATTCTTGTCTCCAAACATGATGGCAAAATTAATCTTTCTCAAAAGAAGTTTCAGATCAATTAAAGTATTATTTATGCCCAAAGAAAGTGTTTGGAATAAAAGTAAAACCCTTTTAAAAACTTTAAAATATATTTCATCCAGGCTCAGACTACTGTAATTGAAAATGCTAAAATTATCTTAGGTGTAAACCGAGCCATCATTTTCTATCACCCAACACAGCTTTTTTGATTGGTAACCAACTACCATTTAACCCTTCCTCTTCCTAAACCTCTTGTGTGGCTTTTGGGAATGTCTTTGTTGACACCGATATCCCAACAGTTTCACTGGTGTGTGATATTTGTTTTGCAGTCCATTGGACCATCTCAGTGGGGATAAATTCTAAAGGGTTTGATATATCAAAACTCTGTTTATCATCATTACCACCTCTAACATTAACATCCCAGTTAGGAATGTCCACTTCTGTATTAGTGTTATCGGACTTCTTGTCAGTTATTTGATGAACAAGGTTAAATCTACCTTTATTTTTTGAAAGGAGTAATACATAAGCAGTATTGGCCTTGTATTCCTTTTTATTTGGTTCTGTTTTATCCATTTACTTTTTCTTTAAAATCAGATATTTTTTATCCACTTTTTGTAACACTGAACAATATTTATCTTTATAGTCATCAAGAACAAATAATAAATAATGTATTGTCACTTTAAATTTTAGTATTGTTTAAATTTGAATATGTCATTTGATAGTTTTTCCCCAAAATGTATCATTATTTCTAACTATAGCCGTCATAAATTCAATGCCACAATTGTCAGAAATGTCCAGTAACTCATGGTGACGCCCCTTCAATAACTTTGTTTGGAAATGTATACACTCTGTCCCTTTGGAACTTATTTTCATGCTAAACATTCCTTGAGGATTGCATTGTCCTAACATCAGGGAACGTTATTTTGAGAATTTAGCTTGTAATATATTAAGTCCTTCATGTGACTTCACCACCAAACAAGCGTCACCCTGAAAAGATTGTTTTTTCATTTAACTATCTCCAAAGGTCAATATAAACATATTTTGCCATTAATCTCAGTCCATGTGTTTGTTGTCTTTCCATTCTCCTTTCTCCAAAACCAGCCTTCTGATACAAAGTATGAAGGGGGCCAGTCATTGAAAAACCCTGAGAAGGCCACATATGTTCATTACGCTGCCTGATATAGAATATTGTCAACTTAATATTGTAGGTCATATGTGGAAACAGTTACCTGCCAAAATTAGATCCTGTAGCAGTAAAATTACCCTTAAGAAAATGCTGTATGCCGATTTTACTTACAGGATGAAGTGTTAATGCCAAAAAGCATTAGTTAAACTCTTCAAGTCTGGTTCTTTGAGCATTTTTCATTGATTTATTATTCCTAATTCCAAATGTATCATTATCTCATTAATTAAGCACAGTTTTTCATCTGTTACCTCTTTCTGTAGTAAAATGGCCCGTGTTCTTGTAGTCTTTCTTCTCGTGTGCGCTGCTGTGAATCCTCATGCTTAAACGTGTTACAGCAAATGTTTATTATTAATTTACAGCATTGTCTCACTCTTCCGTGTTAAATGCCTTTATATAATGTGTGTGTAAAGGTTTATGTGCCACTTATGTATAAACGCCTTTTTGTTTTGTCCTGTTTATAAAGCTGTTATTTTGTGGATTCCACTAAAAATGGGCACCAACCCATCTGGGTAGCAGAAAAAAATGATAGATGTTTATGTAGCTTAATACTCTCTTTGCATTGTGATAGCATAATACTAACATTTTACGTTTTCAAGCCTAGTTAATATTAGCTTATTTTTAAGAGTTTACAAGCTTGAAGTAGTAACCTGTGTATCTTTCTAGGTTAAGAATCACAAAAATCTTTAGTTCTTTTAAGCATTTTTAGCTTTTTTTAGCGTAAAGATCTGTGACAAAGGAGTCTGCACAAAAGGCAGAACAGTTTTCATGCTTTCAGTGCAGGATAAACATAAATTTGCCAGCTCTAATGGCATAAAGGGATAAAGTCCTGATAGTGGGCCTTGTTGTGACCCATGTTCAGTTAGTGGCTCAGGAGCTTGAAGGATGTGGCAGGAACCAGCATAGCTACTTAAATGATGCCCCACCCCCACTCAATGGCTGTTCATCAGTTCATAAATTAGTACTAGGCTAACTGCCTTTGTGGTCCATTTTAAATCTACCCAGTTACCCCTTCGTAAGAATCAAACCCTGCACCATCTATCTGTAAGCTAAACACCTTAACCGTTATGCATAACTACTTGTCAGAAGTGGGGCGGGCTGTAACAAAAAAATAGCTCATATCCAGTTGTGGGAGGCTGAATGGTCAGCAAGTATGGATGTAAAAACATGAAAAAAAAATAAACATAAATTTGTTACTTAAGAAGTGAAATCCTGTTCTAAAGTATTATTGTCTGTGTTGCTTTTTGAAAATATTGTGTTCTGTAATTTGGCAGTAAAGTCAAATAGCACGAACAGAACCATTTCTAATATATTTTTCTGACCTATAGAAGGAAGTTGAAGCTGCAGTGGACATGCATGAAGCAGCTGTTAGTGTAAAGACGAGTCGGATTGCAGTAGACACAGAGCAGGAACTGGCTAATGTGGACCTGGCTATTCATTCTGAGACCCTGAAGGACACTGCTCCCATTTTGGAAGGCATTAAGGTGATTCATCAGTATAGTCTTTCTTGTAAAATTCTTGCAGGTGCATGATTTCAAGGTTGTATAAATGAGATTTTCAGTTAAAACATTAGTAAATGTGCAGTTTATTATCCTTTAGTATTTTTACTGTTTATTTCATCATTATAGCTAGTAATCTTCTTGGTTTTGCAGCAAGCGCATGAATTTTACATTTTATTTGTTTTGCCATAGCATTGCTTAGCCCTGTAGTATTGGCTGTTGCCTGCAGAATGGTGGGATATAATACCCATGTTATACTGTGCACCCTACCATATAATCTAAAGGGTGTTAATAACTGTAGCTGAAACGGTTTTATTTTCTTATAACTGTGGTAGTGTATACAATAGGCGTGAGCCATAGTGTATGCAATTTTGCATTTCTCCTTCATGGCTTGATTGAAATGGATTACTGCTCTCCATACTGTAGACATCTTTACATGCTGCTGCAGTAGAATTCTCATAAGGATGGCGAAAAATTAAGGATTCCTGCAGCAGCTTATGAAGTGCAGTGACATTGGTCATTACATAGCTTTTCTTTGTATTCCATGCTGCAGTTTGAGAAATGGCAGAAATATCTTCGTATAAAGGTTAGGAGCATGCCTTATTTTGAGACTTTCATCCCTATGAGAACATCTTTCCCCAAGAAATAATCTTGTACTGATGACATTTTTCTTTTTTTTCTTTTTTTTTTGGGTGGAGAGCTTTTGTTTGGCGTTTTGTATTTCTTTATGTGACGGCTTTTAAATAACTAAATGGGTATAAATATATTGCTCAAAAATTGTTTTTAGTATATTATCACCTGTAGCTATTTATCTATTTGTGTATATATGCTTTTTTAATTTGGAAGTGTTATTTTAAGTTATGTCTGCCACATTGTGAGTATAGGAGATTGTGCTGCATGCTATTTATCTCACTGTATGTCTAATTTATGTATTCGACTAGATTCTTGCTCGTTGGTTGCATATAATTTTATTTTATTAAATAGGATGTCATAAGATTAATTAAAGTGTTAATTTTACCCTAGTCCTCTTTTTTGAATGTGCTGGGTTGATATCAGTACTAATGTTGCAGAGCTAATGCTTTTCTAGCCTGCCAGTATACCAAAACATTTGTTCCCATAACAAGTGTCCAGACTGTTCTTAAAAATATGTAAAAGTCTAAAATGGTAGAAGAGCAGTGAAGTGTACATTTTGTGTGTGTGTTGGGGGGATGATCTCAGTGAAATGTGCATGGGGGTGGGGGGGGGTGATCATCTTTTTTTAGGTTATTTTTTTTTACCTGTGTCCGCCAACCATCAAGCCTTTGCTGTAACTGTTACCATTCATTCCTTCTCACTGTGGCAAGAACTGGTTGGGGTGCTTCCATTATACAAGCAGCCATGAGTTATTTTTTACGTCTTTGGTACTAAACAGTACCTCACCAGCTGATATTCATGCTTACAGGTATGAGGACCTGCTCTGCTTTCCCTCTGAACATGCATAACCTTGCTCATGCTCTGTGTGAGCTACCAAGCACATATTTCCAGCCCATATAGTACATGTGGTGCACCTCTTGGTCCAGTAGGGGCTGAGATTGCAATAGGCTAGTCCGTCTTCCCGTCTCCTTAATAGTTGGGGGAGCAGGCATCAACCACTGACTCCTGCTCTTCCTGTCTGACTCTTTCAAGGGTGAAAGCCTTCTTGCTTATTAGTATTTGTAATTCTGATTTAGAATGACTACTTTTGAGATTTAACCGTAGCCCAACAACCCCTAGTAAATCTTATCATACCAGGCACAGAAAGCAATCTTTAGTCTCCCCTAGTGCAAATCCAATTTGATTTAGAAGGTCTTCTGCATTGATTAACTGAAGTAATTTGTTCTTCTGACATCGTCATCCTGCCATAATTCTGAATTTTCTTTTGTTCCTGTAATAATGGATACATACCTCCAGCTAATAGATGTTGTGACATCATTTACTAAGATAAGAAGGTATACTTGTCCCTGCACTGCTCGGTTCTTTTCAGCTTCTCACACAGTTTGGATATCAAGACTAACATTCAGAGTAAGACTGCTCCTAAGTTTAATATGTGGAAAGTGCCAGAATCTTCAATGCATTCACCTGATTATTAGTTAGGAGCAGTACCAGTGCTGCTTTTATTGAATGGGAAAATGAGCATGACATGAGGCAGTGTCACAGGTGCCAGTACTTCAGCTTGGCCACCTGCAGGAGATAGAAAGGAAAGGAACTGGAGAGCAGACAGTAGTCAAAACCTCCTCCTGTAAAATTCATCCGTAGTTGAGCCTCAGGAGCATGAAGTTTGCTCAGCTAGCCCACATAGAGTGATCCCTTTCAGTCCCCAGTAAAGGCTTGATATCTGTTCTTGGGAACAAGTCATCAGCTGCATTGCCTCTTTCTGGATCACGCATGACTTACTGAATGTGGTTAAGAAGACTTCTGCAGACCATTCTCTGCCAGTTGGTCCCACCAGGAAGCTACCTACTAAATATGCAAATTGTGTGTAATTTATAATAGGACTTGCCCTTGTTATTGTACTGCGGTGGTGGAGCTGCGGTAGCGTTGTTGCCTCACAGTTAGACGTTGCCTGTTCGATTTTCAGTTAGAGCATCTTCTGTGTGGCGACATGCGTGAATGGGCGTTCCTTCGTTGAAGGTTGTGCGTTAGGCCTGGCAAGCCAGCACGTAAAAATCTACTGCCAATCATTAGTGGACCGGAGTTCCACTGTGGCAACCCCTAACCGGGAAAAGCCGAAAGCCACAACAACAACTTGCCCTTGTTATTGTGAGACCATGTCCCTGGAGAACATAGGCCGACTCCCAACACTAGACCCTGTACCAGCTTTTCATAACTAAGTACACTCCATTGTGCACTGCCAACAACCAGTACTTGTGTCTTGCACACTTGTTACTTACTGTGCTATTTGCACCTAGGTCATCTCTGCTGACTGGTTGTGCTACAAGTAGTGTGTAGTTGGAGTAGGGAAGGGTTACCCCTAAGACCAATTTACGAAGGCTTTGCTACCCACTTGTAAGGCTCTTGTTCGGTACAGCCATAGACCAGTCTTTGGACTGTTAGACTTTTCCTTCCCCAATCCACAAAAAGAAAACAATTGTACTGGAGTCTTCAGTCTTGAAGCCGGCTTTCTTTTTGCCTCATCCACAGGTGAGTTACTGTGCTGTGACCACTTCATTTACCTTGGGCCACTCATCACTGTCTTTGGTCCCCCTGGTATTGCTACTCAAGAAGCCACCGAGGGTGGAGAGACCGACACAGCCTCTCCTGCTGCTTGGCTGTTCTCTTCAGGCAAGGGAGAACCACACTTGTCTGTATCAGAGGAGGCAAAGGATGCCCGAGGAGCTTCTGTGGAAGGAACTGTTCATTGAGTTGGTCTTTTTTGTGGGTGGGTGGGTGGGGTTTATCCCAGGAAAATAAAACAAAAAGTTGGGCATTTTTCTTCTCTTGTATCACATAGGATAGATAGTGAGGATTTGCTAGGTTTTGCTAAGAGTTTATTTCATATCTTTCAATCTTTAAATTCTGAGTCTTCCCTGAATCTGAAAAGAAAATATTTTTCTTTCTTCTACATTCTGATTCTTAGTCTAAAGGACAGGAATTCGATTTATAGTGTGTTTCTCCTATTCCTAACACACAGAATAGATAATCTGTATCAAAGGAAAGTTTTCATTAAATTCTCAACCTGATGAGTTATCTTTTTCTGATACATTTGCTAGAATGCAGAAGTTATTTCAGTGGGAGCAAAAGAAAGACCTGAATCCCAGTAAGGTATTATGATTTGCTAGAGGTGGATTTTCCTCAACCTGTACTTGTCCCTCCTGTGTTGACAACTTTAGAGGATGCTTTCTTTGAAGCTAGCAGTTTGCCTGACAGTAAGCTGCCTGTCCCCAAAAACTCTTTAAGTTGTATAATGTTAAACCCTAGATTGGACCCTGCAGTGATTTCTCTGGCAAAACCATCTTCAGACACCTAACCCTGTTCCTTATGATAAAGATGGGAAAGCATTTGTTTAGTTTGAGAAGAAAGTTTACACTTCTTCCTTCCATCCTAAACTTCAGAATCATGACTTGTCAGGCTCACATATCTAGGTTTCTGCTGGCTTCCTTTGATAGTACAAGAAAGTTAATTGCTGGCTCCCCTTCTTCAGAGACCAAGACTTTAATTTATTTAATATCTTCTGTATCTCATAACCAAGCACTCTGTAAAATATTCTTATGACATTGCCAATGCTGTTTCCAGAGCAGCTGTAACTGGGTCAGTGATGAGAAGATTTGCCTGGCTACATTTCCAGAATTTACCAGGATGTCAAAGCTGTGATCCTGAATGCACCCCCCCCTCCTCCAAGGAAGTGTTTGTTACTTCCTCTGCTGAAGTCCATAAAAGGCTTGATGAAAGGGGCAAGTTGATTGGGGGTTATTCAGATTTTTCAACCCTCCATGCCAAAATACAATAGAAACTTTTCTTCCAGTTCAGGTTACTTTTATAGGGAACAAAATAAACAGTCTCAGCAAGGCACAGGCAAACAGAATTTCAGAAGGCAATAGCAAGAATATTCCTAAAAAAAAGGAGGATTTTCTTAAACCAAAGACCGTTTAAAAAAGCAGACTTGACTATATGCTCATTCATGTTTTTCCCCACTCTTCACCCTGGCAATCCAGTAAAACTTTCCCAAAGTGTAGATCACTTCTCACTGTGGCTGCAGATAATTTCAGACAACTGGATGTTGAGAATCATTCAAAAGGGTTACTACTAGCAGTGGAATTCCCATTCGTACAATCAAACTTTCCTGTTTCTTCCTATTCTAGATGAAATGCTGTCTCAGGAAGTTGTAGAACGTGTTGTTTTAGATCAAACAGAGAAAGGGTTCTTCTGTTCAGGAATTTGTATGGAGCTAAAGGAAGAGGGAACTTGGAGACTTGTTGTGGACCTTTCTTTTCTATACCTTCACATCAAAAGCCCAAAATTCAAAATGCTTTCTCTACAGTTTCGTGTTACCTGTCATCCCATCTCTCAGTTTCCTAATAAGTCTAGTTTTAAAAGGTACTTCTTCACATTTCAATTCTTAAAAGATTTTAAAAGTTTGTTTTTGTGTCTCTGGTTTGCACTTCCAAATTTCTGCTTTACCCTTTGGGTTAGCTACAGCTTCAGGGCTCTTTACAAAATGCCTGGCTGCTGTAATAGCCCATTGCAGGTTGCAGAGCGTTCACACATTTTTCCATATTTAGATGATTGCTTATTTTTGCAGATCCTTTTAAAAGTTGTCAAGAATAGTTTGCTTGGATAAAGAAACTTTTTTTCTCAGTGTGTGATTTCAAGTGAGCATAGAGAAATCTCTCATTCCATCTCACAGGATAGTGTTTCTGGGATGTCTCATGTATACATCACTTATGACGGATTTTCTTCCTCAAGACAATGTATAATTTTGCAAGAAACAATTTGTGATATACTCCAACCAGCCTCTGACATCTGCCAGGGACCATCTCAGGATCCTGGGTCTCAGTGCTTCTGTAATTCTCATGAATCCTTAGGCCAGATTCCAAACAAGGTAAATTCAGTGGTTTCTCAAATTAGTTTGGACCCAGCATCAGCAACAGCTATCATTTCAGATTCTAGTACTAGGATTTATAAACGTGGATTTACTCTCATGGTTGAATCAGCTATCTCTCAAACCAAGTCTTCAGTTTTCCCCTTCCAGCTGCTACTCAGTCTGTAACCATAGATGGCTTAGACTTTGCTTGGGGAGCTATATGGGGGGGGGGGGGTGAAAATTCATATTCTGTGGAATAAGCAGGACAGACTGAAACACATAAATCTCAAAGAAATGATGGCTGTAATAAATGTAGTCAGATAGCTAAATATTTGGGTTCCAGACCCTCTACTTGTAGTAACAGACAACACCACAGTGATGCTGTATGTAAACAGGTGGTGGGGGGGGGGCAGATCAAACCCCCTTTGCAAACTAGCTATGGTAGTCTGGGAGGCAGCAATTCTGCTCATTCTGATTCTACAGGCTTCATATATATTATTGAAGACAAGCTAAGCAGGACCAGGACAGACCCCCATGAATAGAAGCGAACCCACTGTGTCTTCACAGGAATTGATCCAGCAGTGGGGAAACTCCTCAAGTAGGTCTTTTTACCGCCACTCACAACCGGCAGTTAAAAAATGCTTCTACAGGACTCCTAGTTGTAAGGCCTGGAAGACAGATCCCTCTTCATTCATGTGGACTGGAATGCTTTCTGTATGCCGCTTCACCCTTTCCTCTGATAAGCATGGCTCTTCTAAAAATTCGTAGGGACTCTTGTAGTATAATTGGGAGAGCCTTCTTTTGGCCCAGGCAAAAGTAGTTCTCCCTTCTTGTGAAAATGGCCAAGGACATTTAGTACAAGCTACCTCACAGTAATGATTTACTCAAGACAGGAATTGTTTGATACACCTCAACCTTCAGTTTCTTCAACTTAACTGCTTTGATGATAGAAATGTAATACTTTTTAAACACCTGTTTTCTGAGCATGTGCAATAGGTGTTAAAAGAAATTAAGAAGCCTGCTACTAGAAAATCATATTTGGTTAAGTGAAAATAATTTTGCACTTGGTGCCAGAGTAAGAACCAGGACCCTTTCCAGGCACAGATGTCTCTGACTGCGGTATTTGTGAGAGTTGTTATCCCCTGGTCTTTTTTCTTTTTCTTTCAGGATTCACTTTCGTGCCATTTCTGCTTGTTTACCAAACGCACCACTCCCTTTCTGACCTGCCTTAAGTCAAATAATTTTTGAAAGTGGTTTTACATGTCTGCCCACCTAGAAGTTGGGTGGATCCTTCTTGGGATCTTAATTGTGTACTGGAAATACATAACCTTTTTTTTTCTTTTGAATCTGCTTTTGAGGCTGTTTTAAACTTATCTTGGGAAGGAGCGTTACTCATTGCTCTGATTTCTACAAGAGTATTATCTGAGTTATAAGCTCTTCTGGTGATTCAACCTTGTCTAATCACAAGGATAGAGTAAGTTTGAAAACAAATCCTTCATTTATGTGTACAGTGGCTTCAGAGGTTACCTTGAGCCTTGGCTATACATCACCATAATTTCTATCCAGAACCCAAAAAATAGGGGAGAAAAAATTTAACTCACTGTGATTGCTCACAGGCAACTCAGCTACTACAATGACAAGATGAAAACTTTCAGGAATTCTGATCAACTTGTTAAGAAAAGGGGGCAGTGTCAAAACAGTGTCACATGCTCTTGCTTTTTGTTACCATAACAAGACGCTTCCAGTCAGTGTCAAGGCCCACTGGATCATGGTTTGGCTAGTTGTATAGCTTTTTGGATTGGAGTGGACTCTAGAAATATACTAGTGGCAGTAACTTTGTCATCTGTGCATACTTTCATCAAGCAGTACAGATTTGACTATATCTGTAAGTGTAGAGCAGGCATTGCTAGGACTGTTCTCCAGTGGCTCCTAGATTCTGATCTTCCTTCCTCTTCTGTTTCTTTCTAAGCTCTGTAATTTGACTTGTATAGTGTAGGTTGCTGCACCAATGATATAATGATGAACACAGTACAGTTGTGTAAGTAAACTTTCCATAACAGTAGGTGTTCGAATAAATCATTGCTGCAATAGGAACACCCTCACATTTTCCTTCTTAATTATGTTTTTTTGCCAGACTGTGGATAGATTTCCCTCTCCGTTGCTCCTAGTCCATGCATAGCTGACAGGGCTGTAGCCTCCCTTTCTCTGAGGCAAAGAAACACTGAAGATTTGGTCCTAGTAACCCTTTATATCATTGAGCTTCAGTTATTCAGCTCTAGTTGAAGCATCTACTGCTATGCTAAGTTTGCTTATACAGCTGTTCTTTTCAAGAATGTATCCTTCCCCAGGAGATGAGATTTTAGAGCTACATTTGTAGAATAGATTTTCTGAACAGCCTTGTTTCATGAGTAATATATACAATGTCATGCTGTATGCTAGATGCCAAAAAGAAAGCACCAAAAATGACATCTGGTCTAATTTACCTGCCAACCCAGAGAATTTGCCCCGTCTTTGGGTTAAGTAAATGTATCTCATCTCGGCTAGGGGATCATCACACTGCACTACCTTTAATAGTTCCATGTAACTGTGTTAGTGTACCAGCACCATTCCATCAGTAGTATCAAAGTCCAGTCCCTCATAATGAAAGTGGTCATGCTGTCCACTTTCTGACCTGAATAATAGCTTTTAGGTAGGGAGTAACTGAAGTGGCAGAGCTTTCTGAACCACCCCTTACAAAGTCATCCACATGACAGGCCATTGTCCAGTGATGATATTTTTCCCATGTAGCCATTAGAACACAGTAGGGTCAACCTGCGAGATTCTGTCTCTTTACTTAGAAGTGATATTTTTCAGTTTGTTGTACCAGTAGAGCAATGCATCTCCCAGACCATAGTGACACTTGAGTTTCCACTGTCACCCAACTCATCTTGCTTCAGGGATGACAAACATAAAAAACATGAGAAGTTCTATGTTTTTAGCCAATTTTATTGATTTCTTCAAAAAACACCGTTACCTTTCCAGCTGTACCTCTTATCATTTTTTACTGATATTTGCTACATGTCCTTGGCCAGGAGTAGCACATCACTTTTCCTTTCAGTGTCAGAAACAGGTATAAGATTAGTTTCTGGTTTTCTGTATCTTCTGTGTGTGATACACCAATAGAACACCTGTGCCTGCAGTATCAGATGAATATAAATATTTCAAATTATACCAGTTTTTTGTCTTTCTGTAGCTGTATCAGCCCAATCTGCAATTTCAGTTGTATGTTGTACCTCTTTTTCTCTATTGAGACTGAGATTACTACCTTGTTATTGCACTTGTTTCTGTTTCACTCCATTACTACATAATTCATCTTTACTCCCTCCCGGATTCTACACCTAATCTTCATTTTCTGAGTTCTTTCGTATAATTTTATTAGGTCTCTGACCTTATCATTTTACTTTTTATTGACATACTCGCCATTCACTTCAATCTTGACTTAGAATACAAATACCAATATGCCTTACAAGTGCCACAGCTTCATCCTGGCCAGTGATAACTCCATGTCTTTCCCGATTGTACATTCAGCCCTTTTGTAATGCACCTCGCGACTCCTGTTTTAAACCTTGAAAATCACAACAGAAGAGAGAGTTGGGTTGTGACAGTACACAAGCTGATGTGGACCTTAGCCACGTCCATTCTGCATACTATTTTTGTTTCATCCGATCCCAGTGTAGTGCAATATCCCAGTAACCTTGACTACTAGAGTTTACTTTTAATGTGATTTCTGTTAGTGCTGTATTGTGTCCTTCTAGGAGAAGGATTGTATACTGCTGTGATAATAGTTTTCTGAGTTGAAAGTTCTCTGACATGTCTCGAATCATGGCATCATTGAAGTCTTCATTGTTGCTGAATGTTTATGTGAAGGTGTATGCTTGCTTATCCAGAAGTGAGTACATTTCTTTGCAATTTCTAACAGTCTGTTTATATTCATATTGTTTCTAATACTGAAACATGTAAATTGGTCACTGGCTTGAAGGTACCAAGTGGTTCCTATTACTTGTTCGAAGTGCTGAAACTTCGAGCGTTATAAGTTATGTTTGAAGTTTCAATACTTCGAACGCGTAAAATTAAAAAAACAAAACAAAAAAAAAACTGTTGTAAGCAGGGGGGCAAGCCCCCCCTGTACCCCTCACGTAGGTTGGCTGCACCCCACACACCCATCGCTCTTTAAATACACCAACTCCGAGATCGTACTACAGTGCAGTAAAGGGAAATCTTCCCTTTCTGCACTGTAGTGCGATCTCGGAGTTGGTATATTTAAAGAGTGGGGTGCAGGGGGGCTTGCCCCCTGCTTACAACAGTTAGTAATGTTTTTTCCTTTTTCTTTTTTATTTTTACTTATTCAAACTTTTACAGGTTTGAACATATGGTTTCGACCATATGGCGTTCAGACTTGTAAAAGTTCAACTACGTAATATGAACTCGGTACCAAGTGCCAAATTCAAGTTTGGTAAGTGCATAGCAGTTGTCTGGTTGTATTTTTAGACCAGACACGTGAGCCAAGAATGGGTGTAGCTTAAGTCTTGATAGTCTTCAAGTAAACCTCACAACTGTCTACAATCTGTTTCAAGATGAAATACATTCAAGACCCTTGGTTCATGAACTACAAAGTAGTTTCTGTAATATATCCACAGAAGCATGTCTAAATTGAAGATAGTTTCTTTAAAACTTCTTTTCTTCACTTGTAATGTTCTCTGACACAAAGAGGATCACACTTGCAATGTTTCTCCTTAAGGTCTTTGTCTAGAATATTGACCTAATAATGTCAAGAACTTGTGAATTAGTGTCACTGGTTGTTTAAATGTCACCGCTTTGTGCAGGACTGTTCTGCCCACTTTAAGGATGTCTTACTCTGTGGTTCTCTGGTTGTTTAAATGTCACTGCTTTGTGCAGGACTGTTTCTGTCCACATTAAGGATGTCTTACTCTGCAGTTCTGTTGTCAGTATCGCATTTGTTATATTTTTCACTAGTATTTTCAGTCGCTTAGTTGAATGTCCTACTATTAGATGTGCCACTTTTCAATATATTTTCCATCGTACTCTGACTCTGTCTACTGCTATTGCTGTCTTAACCATTTTTCTTCACATTCATGCAATATCAGTCATAGATGACCCATCCTGTGCTATTACAAAAATATCTCTTTTTGAAACTGCCTCTTTGGCAGATGAAATTGTGCCGCATTATTCTGTCTTCACGTGTTTTACTTTCCTCCATTTTTTTAAACCTGCTTAGCTCTGTTTGGAGAATCTTTATCCTGGTGATAGGTGCTGTGACGTGCAGCACATTTGGATCTCTTACCTTGCTTATCTCGTGAATTCATAACTGGTAATGCAGCCTTAGTGAGCTGATCTGATGTTGTCCATTTCATTCATTCCTCCACTATTGGCTTCAGATCTGACCTCGGATCCGACTCTGCCACATTTACAAGACTCTTGGATCCAACTCTTGAGTTTCTCCCTTTACCTGTAATGCCCTGATCAACCTGCAATGCCTCAGATCTTGTTTGCAGCCATATTGCTACAGACGCGTTTAGATCAGAGTGTATGTGCCGTATCTTTAAGAAACATACCAAGGACTGAACGTGCACATATAAATACCTGGCACATGCTATTCCCAGTGCCATTTTGAGAGAGCAGCAAGAGAGTGAGCATGTATGATTGCAGTAGTCAGTCTGTATACAAGTTACTTAAGTTAGTCAGTAAACTTCTATCGTAATGTGGTTGTATGTAATAAAGCTGCTTGAACAGAACCCACAAAGGACTCTTCTATTGTGTCCAAACTAGGAGAGCGACATGGTGTCAGAACCAGGATTCCAGAGAATGATATTTGGAGCCATGAGGTGCAGAGATGACAGTGAAGGTAAATTAAGAGAAACAAGCACGAAAAAGAGCCAGAAAGAATCAAAGGTAATGAGAATTCACATGAGCTGCTTATTTTATATAAAAAAAGATAAAATAGAGCATTATAAGGGCACAAACCCCATTATTAAACAAGCAGGAGGCAGATTTATTAACTAAGCAAAATGTTTAAAGGTAAGATATTTGATAAAATGGTTATCAGAAAAACAAAACAAGTATGTTTAAAGCCCAACGAATGTGTTTGAGGCAAAACAGGCATGTTTAGAGTAAAATGAACACAAGAAAAGTATAATGGGCATGAAAAGAGATTAAGTGAGCAAAACAAATATAATAAGAGCAAAAAGAGCACATTAAGAGTAAATAAAGCAAAGCGACTGCATATGTTTTGGCAAAGTGCTGTATTTTGGAGTAACATTGATTTCATATTGTATCAAGGGCATAACTAAAGATGTTATGTAGTCCAATCTCACCTACATTCTTACCCGTGCGTTCGGAGCCGAATATCGGCTCCGACTCGGCCAAACTTTTCTAGCTCGAAGTCTTTCTATTGGCTGGGCTAAGATGGTATCCCATGCTGCATTGCTCTATATCCCCAGATCTCATTTGCCACTCATGTAGCTCGGACGTGGTCTCGCTCTTGGCTGTGGCTAAATACCACCTTCTTCTTTCTGAGAGAATTTATTACAAACAAAAGCTATTTTAATAGCTATTCCTAGTTTGGTGTTTGTGAAAAATATTTGTCGGTGTGTGTGTGTGTGTGTGTGTGATTGTTCTTGTGGTATCCCACTAGCTGTTCCAACAGGCTAGGCCCGTTTCAGTTAGAGGACCTAGTGTGTCCCCTTGCTTCCCTGTTTTTTTTCTAACTTCTGGTCTAAAACCGTTTAAATTAGAGGTTTTAGTCTCACTTCCCTTCATGTGTGTTTTACTGTTGGTCTAAAACCGTTTAAGTTAGAGGTTTTAGTCTTAGTCCTCGTGTGTGTGTGTGTGTGTGTGTGTGTGTGTGTGTGTGTGTGTGTGTGTGTGTGTGTGTGTGTGTGTGTGTGTGTGTACCAGAGGATTATTTTGTTAACAGTTGGTTAGTGTTAGTTTTTCCCGCGCTCAGTGTGGTGTATTTGTGACTGTTTCGCTAGTCGGTTCAGTACTTGTGATCATTGTCTTGGTGATTGTGGTATTTTATTAAGATGTCTAAAGTTTCGAAGGAGCACAAGCCCTCGGGTTTTAAGAAATGCTCAAAGTGTAGCTGTAAAATGTCCATTACCGATGGGTATTCGGCATGTGTTTATTGCCTGGGAGCAATCCATCTGCAGGAGTCTTGCAGCTTCTGTCTTGCATTCAGTCCTAGGGTTCTTCAGGAAAGAAAGAATAAGTTAATTCTGAAGGGACTTTTGAAACCCTCGTTCGAAGAGGGTCTGGAATCTGCTTCCAGCTCTAAACCTAGATCCACTAAATCAAAAAAAGAGGTCTCTGGCTCCGTCAGTCTCCTCGGAGCCACTGGAGAAAGTAACTAAATTAGCTTCGGCATCCTTAGCTCCACTGTCCTCGGGGCCGCAGGAAGTGCTGGTGTTGATGGAACCTGCGTCTGCTCCAATTATATTGGAACCTATTCGGAGCCGATCGCCCAGTATTGGGCAAGTATCGCCTGAGAGGAGATCTCGATCTCCCTCCCTGTCCTCCAAATCCTCCAGGACACTATCGGATGTGGATGTTGATAGGGTGGTGCAGAGACTCCTTCAGTCACCGGTTTTAGCAAAATTGTTCTCGGCTCTGACCCAGTCAGCTCCGGAGCCCATCCTGCAACCTACTTCGATTCTTCCTTCTCCGAGCGCATCCCAGCCTTCGGAGCCGGAGTGCTTGGCTCCGTGTGATGTTTCCAAGTCTGTTCCGATGGCCCCTCCGGGCTTATCAGTGCCGACGTCAGCTCCGACCCAGTCAGCACCATCCACGGGATTCAGGACTCTGGATTTTTCAGTCGGGCCCGAGGGAAAGGCCTCGGGACAGCTTTCAGTTCCTAGTCTTCCTCTCGGTGCTTTGGCTTGGAGAATCCCGACTCCTGCCGTAGCGTCAGAGGCTGGTCGTTCTTCGGATTCCGGGGGGGGCCAGCCTTTGAGGCCATGCGGAGTGCGCTGACCAGATCATCAGCAACATCATGCGGGTCGGTCATTCTGTCCCCTATCACTCCAGTGCGGGTCTCTGATCACTACCCATCTTTAGACAGCGGAGCCCCAAGGCCTCAGGGTACCCCCACGAGTGGTCCCCAAGTTTCTGAGGGCCCCTCGGAGTGTTTGTCCGAGGAGCCCCCTAGAAAGAAAACATGCAAGAGGAAGCACATAGACTCCCAGGATGAGTCTCTCATCTCAGATACTGACCTCGAGGAATCGGCGGGTCCCCCAAGTCATCCTCTGAGGAGGTTTCTTTCTCTGACATCTTAGAGATATTGAAACAAAGAGGTGGCTCTCCGTCCAAAGCCCCCTCCGAGGAGGAGTTGGTCTTCCTGAAGGCCTTCGGTGCTCAGCCCTCCGCCTGCTGGGTGTCCCCACCCTTCGACAAGCTCCTGGATTTGATTTGTCGGAGGGTGTGGGAGAACCCTGATTCTGTGGAACCTGTCCCCAGGAGACCCAATAAATTTCTGTCTGCTCCCCCGGGTAAGGAATTTTTGTCCAAGGGAGTCCCTGTGGATGCCATGGTGGTGGCAGCAGCCACCCAGAAGGAATTAGCCGAGACTTCTTCCTCCGTCCATCCTCCTAACAAGGAGTCTAGGACCATGGACCGGTACGGGAAGCGTACCATCTCTTCAGCGTCCTTTACCTTACGGTCGCTGAACTACTTATCTCACTTTACACGGCTCCAGAGAGATCTCCTCAAGGAGCTTGGAGATACTCTCACAGGTAACGTTTCTGAGGCGGTGGCCCAGACGGTTAACGCCCAGATGTCTACCCTCATCTCCATTGTTAACTCCTCCATGAGGCTGATTTCATATGCAGCCGAGAGAGCGATTAGGGCAGCAAGCTCAGGAGTCGCCCTTAGGAGGCAGGCCTGGATGCGCCTTTGTCACTTCGCGAAGGTCTTCAAGTCTTCATTTACCGACGCCCCTTTTTGATGGTTCCTCTTTGTTCGGAACCAAGGTGAAAGACACCCTCACCAGGTGCGAGCAGGAGGGAAAAACTCTGTCTGCTGTAGGGGTCCGTTTTTCCCTTCCCTCTTCAGCCTTATCCCAAGGCCCAGAGGGGTGGAAAAATGTGGTTCAAAACATCACAGAGGTTTTTTCCCAGTGCACAAGGTGAACCCCCCCTCCAGAGGCAGAGGAAAGGGAGGTTATTCAGGAAGATGCTGCCCTGGAGGCAGAGGAGGTCCCCCGCAACTCGAGAGACTGCAGTTCCTTTCACGGTTCTCCCTACTGTCGCTCCTGATGGGAGGCCCAACTGTGGGTTTCCGGAGCCAGTGAGGGGTCGAATATTGTTATACCCGGAGGCCTGGCAAAACATTACCCAGGACCAATGGGTTTTACGAATAATTTCCGGAGGTTATGTCATCCCCTTTTCGTCAGATCCCCCTCCAGTCAGGAAAATCCCGGACGTTCCACCCAGTGAAAGGGATTATGCGGCTTCAGAGGTCTCAAAGCTGCTAGAAAAAGGAGCCATCCAGCATGTCCCCTCAGACCAGATCAGATTAGGGACTTACTCAAAATTCTTTTTGGTGCCGAAAAGAACAGGGGACCTGAGACCCATATTGGATCTCAGCCAATTGAACAACCATGTACAAAAGTCCAAGTTCCATATAGTCACATTACAGTCAATTCTGCCATTGTTGGGAAAAGAAGCATGGATGTGCTCCATCGACCTCAAGGATGCTTACTACCATATCAAAATGGACAGGGCATCCAGGAGTCACCTATGCTTCTGGCTGGGAGCCAGTTATTTTCATTTTCAAGCTGTGCCCTTTGGTCTCACCACAGCCCCCAGGGTGTTCACCAAATGTATGGCGGTGGTGAAGGCTCACCTGAGACGTCAAGGATTTCAAGTGTTTCCTTATCTGGATGACTGGCTCCTCACTGCCACCAACAGGCATCTACTAATTCAGACCAGGGATGCCACCATCACTCTCTGTCAACAGTTGGGCATAACATTGAACTGGGAAAAATCTGCCTTATTGCCCTCACAGCGTGTCATTTTTATAGGTGCAGAACTAGACGCCGTTCAAATGCGGGCGTTTCTACCACAGGAAAGAATCAGAGCCTTACAGTACAAGCTCACACCCTGCTCCCTCTGAGAAGAGCGAAGGCAAGATGGGTTCTCCAACTCCTGGGGACTATGGCTGCAACAATTATGTTAGTCCCTCTAGCAATATTACATATGGGGATCCTTCAATGACTCCTCTTTGCTCAGTGGTCTCTCCAAAGGCTTCCACTTTCTCACCCTATTTTACTCACGGACAGCTGCAAACAGGATCTCAGTTGGTGGCTTTGCACCAACAATCTGGACACAGGGAAGCCCTTCGCTCCGTCGCCCCCGATTGCCACGGTGACCACATACGCCTCCCAGATGGGGTGGGGTGGGGCATTATCTAGGCAGGACAGTCCAAGGCATGTGGCAAGAGCACGAGATACATTTGCATATCAACGTCCTGGAGATGAGAGCTGTTACTTGCGTTGCAGGCACTTCAGAGCCTTCTCCCTCTCGGGACTATTGCAATCCACTTGGACAGTATGTCAGTGGTGTGGTATCTGAACAAGCAGGGAGGAACCAAGTCTTATCCCCTGTGCAGAGAGGCCATGTGAGTGTGGCAGTCGGCAGTGTCTTCCCAATGTTTTCTGGTGGCAACTCACATTCTGGGGAAGTCCAATGTGATCACAGACAGGCTAAGCAGAGCTATTCTGATGCCTTATGAGTGGTCCCTGAACCATCTAGTTGCGGAACGGATCTTCCGCAGATGGGGTCAGCCTTGCTACAACCTTTTTGCCAGCCCCCTCATTGCCAAATGCAGCAGCTACTTCATGTTGATCCCCCCTCAGGGGGAGTCACCCAGGGGACGCTCTAGTGCACAATTGGCCCTCCGGTCTGCTATATGCTTTTCTTCAGGTTCCCTTGCTGTCAGAAGTGATTCAGAAAGCGCAATCCTTGGGAAGCAGAATGATTCTGATTGCCCCACACTGGCCTCGTCAGGTTTGGTTCCCTCTTTTCCATCCCTACATCGTGGACGCGCCTTGGATTCTGGACCCACAACCAGATTTACTGACACACATGTCAGGGCAGCTCCATCCCTCTCTGCGGACCTGTGGTTGACAGTCTGGCTACTCCACTTCCGTCATTAGTTAGGCTTCATCATTTTTCACCGGATGTAGTTCATATTTTATCTTCCTCTCATAAGCCCTCTACTAGGAAGATTTATTCCAGCAAATGGAAGAGATTTTCAATCTGGGCTCATACCCAAGGGATTGACTCTTACACAGCTCCAGTTGCTTCTGTTTTGGAGTTTTTGTCTATGCTTTTTCGTCAGGGGGCGTCAGCATCCACCACCATAAAAGTCCAGTTGGCGGCGATCTCTAACTTTCATGTTGCTAATGAGCTTAGTCTGATGGCTCACAGAATCTGTAAGGCTTTCCTGAAGGGCACTCTGTTACTCCGACCTCCTGTTTCGGAACCTATCATGCCTTAGGATTTAAACCTTGTTCTACAGGCTCTTACTTCACCATCCTTTGATTCTGCAGCTACTTGTGATTTAAAATTCTTGACCTGGAAGACTGTCTTTTTAGTTGCCATCACATCAGCCAGACGCATTTCAGAGATTCAAGCTCTTTCTATAAAACCCCCATAGTTGATTTTTCATAAGGACAGGGTTTCTCTCAGGCCGAACCCTTCCTTTCTTCCCAAAGTGGCGTCTATCAGTAATCTTAATCAATTTATTGAGTTGCCAGTGTTTTTTCCCCAGTTCTCAAACAAGGCAGAATTTAAATTTCATCAATTGGATGTACCATAGACAATTATGTTTTTATGTACACAGAACCAAAGATCTCAGAAGATCTGATCAGTTGTTTGTTTCCTTTTCGGAAAACAGAATTGGGTCTCCTGTCTCCAAAATCACTCTGTCTAGGTGGTTATCCAGTTGCATCTCTTTCATTTATTCTTCAGGGGGGTAAAGATTTACCGTTCCTGGTCAAGGCTCACTCTACTCGGTCTGTATCTACATCTACAGCCTATCAGGCCAGATTGTCTATGGATGGTATTTGTGCTGCAGCTACTTGGGCATCTCCTCACACCTTTGTTACTCATTACAAGTTGGACGTGGTATCTAGGGACAGGTCTTCCTGTGGTTCCACGGTGCTCAGGAGTATTTTCCACTGAGCCTCCCAGGATTTAGGTGCTGGGGACGCTGTCCCACGGGTAAGAATGTAGTCGAGATTGGACTACATAACATCAGAAAGTTATGTACTCACCATACCGTTCGATGTATGTAGTCCATCTCGCCTCACATTCTTACTTATCCCCCCCCCCACCTTCCCCCTTCCTGGAGGATCTGGAGGTTAGGACTGGTTTTCAGAGCTCCCTTCACTCTTGGTTTGTTCTTCCTTGCCTTGGGTGTTGTTATGCATGGTGTATGACTGTTGGTGTTCGCAGCAAACTAGATCTGGGGATATAGAGCAATGCAGCATGGGATACCATCTTAGCCCAGCCAATAGAAAGACTTCGAGCTAGAAAAGTTTGGCTGAGTCGGAGCCGATATTCGGCTCTGAACCCACTGGTAAGAATGTGAGGCGAGATGGACTACATACATCGAACGTTATGGTGAGTACATAACTTCTTGTTATTCAAAGTTTCTCAAAGTGTGTAAAAGTGCTTATAGTGTGTGCTTATTACTGTGCATGTATTCAGAGTTATTTGTGTGTAAAGTGAATCTATTTTGTGAAGTATAGTTAAAGTATAGCCATTTCAAAAAGTTTCCTGTGCTGGGTGTGTCTGTTTGCAAAGTGCCGCCATTACAGAGTGTCACTTGCACTGTAAAGAATTACCTAGCAAGGTACCGATATTTTGGGGAAATTTCAGTGTGCTGTTTATTCGCAAAGTGCAATTACTTCGAAATGTTTCAGACTCTGAGCTTCTCTTGCTCAGTTCATTCATATCGTGTAGTTATTTGAAATGTTTCTTAAATTGATCAGAGGTGATTTCTTGAAGTACCATAATTTCAAGAGTATTACAGTGCCCGAGAGACTTATTTCGCAAAGTTCAGTTATACAGAGACTTGTTATGCTAGTGGGCAAAATTACAAATGCTGGCATAAAAGACTGGCGTATGTGCATATGTATGTGCTTGTTTGCAAAACCCTTCACTGGTATGTGTTAATAATGGCAAATGAATTTCGAAAGCCGTTACCACTTGTATTTGATCAGAATTTGGCAGAGAACTGGAGAATATTTGAGCAAGAATATGATATTTTTATACAAGCAGCTCATTCAGATAAAGATGAATGCACCAGGGCATTCATTTTGCTAAACCTAGCTGGGTCAGCGATCATTGAAAGAGAGCATCCATTTGCATATTCACCAGCAGTATATGAGGGAGAAGGTGAGAATTGTCATATTGTTGTACAGGCTGAATCAAGAGAAGACCCTGAGTGTTTGAAGTGCAAATTCAGAGAAATGTATAACCCCCAGATGAATGTTACATTAGAGAGGCATTTGTTTTACACGAGAGATCAGATATCAGTGGAAACTTTTTCAGCTTATTAAACTAAAATGTGTCGGTTTGGTGACTTAAAAGATGAGTTAATAAAAGAAAGGTTCCTGTGTGGTATTAATAGTGCTGCTGTGGGAAAGATTTTGCTTCATGATAGCGATTTAACATTGAGTAAAGCCATAGAGATTTGTCAAATCTATGAAGTTATAGAAAAACACACCAGTATGCTTGCAAGGACAAGCGCAAGGTTGCAGTAGGCTCCAGAGCAAATGTAGATAGCATGCGGCAAACAGAAGTAGGCCACATGGCAGTCACACCCCCTGTTGGATCACCAGGGAAACCACGTAGTTTTCCAGCAAGTTCTAAGACTGGTTCAGTTAAAGGAGCATGCTCTTCAGTGCAGTACAAATGCGAATTAGCAAAACCCAAGTCCAGCTTTATTGTTAAATGTCACAATTGGGGTGCCAGTCATGAATCTGAGAGAGAGAAGTAATTAACATTTGGTCAGCAATGTCACAAGTGTAAAAAATGGAACCATTTTCAAAAGTTTTGCAAATCAAGTAAATCCCACACAATTGTAAAGAAGGGTCACACAAAAAAGCACATTGATAACTAGAGTTGCAAAGGTCCACTTTCTATGTAGATAGTGTATCACTGATTGGTGAAGGAGTTGATGAAATTCATTTATTGGCAAGGAGTGAAGTGTTTTGTACAGTCCGGATCAGTGATAAATCCACAGAGCTTAAAGTAGACACTGGTTCAAAGTGTAATATTATACCAGCTTACACATTTGCTGAAGTAAGAACCAATGAGCAGCTCATTGTGGCCAGAAGTGTGAAATTTGTTGCTTATGGAGGTAAAAAAATTCAAACCGAAGGCTCCGTGATGCTTTCATGTTATTTGGCTAAGAGCTGTTACAGCTTGGTATTCTGTGTAGTCCGAAGACCAATGCAGTCTTTATTCAGTCTCAAAGATAGTTTGAGAATGCATCTGCTTTCTTTTACTAAAGAAGTTCATCACATAAGTGCATATCCTAGTTCCAATTTTTCTGAAGCCATTTTCTCAGTGTATGCTGATGTTTTTGATGAGAAGTTGGGCAAACGTCCAGTTGTGCATTCCATGAGGTTAGACCCAGAGGTCACTCGAGTAGTCAGACCAGCAAGAAGAGTTTCGATACCTATGCAGGATAAAGTCAAGGCTCAGTTGGATGAAATGATACAGCAATGTGAAATTTGTCCAGTTACAGAACCAACTGAATGGGTATCGTCCATGGTAGCAGCTCACAAAAAAGGCTTAGACAAAATCAGAATATATATTGAAACAAGAGATCTGAACAAAGCATTGAAAAGACCGCATCATCCAATGCGTACAGTCGAAGAGGCCGTAGCTCGAATTCTGAATGCCACTGTTTTTCTGTCTTGGATGCAAAAAGTTAATTTTGGCAAGTGATGCTTGATTGCGTTTCCTCATTACTAACCAATTTTGGTACCCTGTTTCACAGATACAGATTTCCTAAGGATGCCATTTGGAATAAATTCTGCAATGAAGTCTTCCAGTGTGCAATGGAGAAAATTTTTTCGAGTTATCCTTGTGCCATAATAATAGATGATTTATTAATTGGAGGCAATGGTGAAGCAGAGCATGACAGAAATCTAAAGAGAGTTCTAGACAGAGCATATGAAGTAAACATGAAGCTCAATCCTCTGAAATGCACATTCAGACTATCAGAAGTTACATATGTAGGTCACTCATTTTCCAGTACTGGCTTGAGACCAGACCCGATCAAGCAAGCAGCTATTCTCAAGATGTCAGAACCAGACAGTATTCACGCCCTACAGCGTCAACTATTTAGCCAAGTTCATACCAGACTTCATTGAGATGACAGCACCTTTAAGAGAGCTGAGACACAAAAATGTTACATGGTCATGGTTAGAACAGCACCAGAAGGCATTTGAAGACCTTAAGCATAAAATTGCCACCCCATCTACATTAAGATACTATGATGTAAATAAAACAATCACTCTTTCCTGTGATGCTTCAAAATTTGGTCTTGGCGCAGTTATCCTTCAAGAGGGCAGACCAGTAACCTGTGCATCTAGAACACTAACCCAAACTGAAATGCAGTATGCTCAAATTGAGAGAGAACTTTTGGCAGTAGTATTTGCATGCTCCAAGTTTCATTGATTATATCTATGGTCAAGCTATCCAGATTGAAACTGACCACCAGCCTCTAGTTACTATTCTAAAGAAGCCTATGCATTCAGCTCCAGCAAGATTATAAAGAATGATGCTCAGATTAGAAAAGTACAAATTCAAAATGGTTTATACAAAAGGCAAACTTCTTTATCTGGCTGATACCTTGTCCAGATCGCCCAGAAATGTGACGGAACAGCTTGATGTAGAGAATTTTGACTTTGATGTAATGGTAGTGTGTAATTTCTCTACCACTAGACTTGATGAGCTGAGAGGTCATACACAGATCCAGTTTTGCAAAGGCTCTCAACTGCTACATTAATGTTGTATGGCCGTCAAAGCAATCTAGTGCATCTATTTTCCTTAGAGTTTGAATGTTGATGGAAGACAGCATTATTTTCAAAGGTCCTAAATTTTTTTCTGCTTCTGTACAACAAGAATATATCCAGATTTTGCATTGTGGTCACCCACGTTCCGCATCTACTAAGAAAAGAGTGAGAGAACTAGTATTTTGGCTTTCATTACTAAAAGACATTGATACAGTACTTTCTTCTTGTTCAGTATGCAATAGTACTAGACCACATTTGCAAAGAGAACCACTTCAGCTAAGTCAAGATCCTGAACTACCTTGTTCAACAGTAGCTACCGATATCTTCGAGTGGAACAATCAACACTACGTAGTATTGGTAGACTTTTATTGAAACTGGTTTAAGATTGACTTACTACCTAATCAAACATCCACTACCTTTTTATTACTAAGTTGAAACGTCATTGCTTAGTCTGTGGTAGTCCACACAGTGATTTCTGACAATGGTACTCCATTTACTAGTCAGTTATTTCAGAAATTTGCAAGAGAATGGGACCATGTACATGTTACTAGCAGTTCTGAATATACACAGTCAAATGGACTAGCTGAATGTGAAGTGCAAAGCAATTACTTGAAAGGTCAAGGTGTGACCATACTGATTTCTTTTTGAGTTTAGTTAATCTCAGAAGCATACCCCGTGATGATATACTTGGCTCACCTGCTCAAAGGCTTCTATCCAGGCAAACTAGAACAACGCTACCTTTTAGTTTCAGTTTATTGAGGCCTAGAGCTAAGCACAACAGAACCATCAAAGCTCAATTACTTAAGAAACGTTCTGTCCAGAAGTCCAGTTACGATAAACTGAGCAGATTTCTTCGTCCATTGAAGGAAGGAGAGGCAGTGAGGATGCAAACTGCGAAAAGGTTTCAACTGGATTGGTCAAGTTACAGGTATACGTACCAAGCCGAAATCCTACCTTGTAGAATCTGAGGGTGTGGAGTACAGGAGAAATTGCAGACAGCATCTTCCTGTACCAGAGTCTTCATTGCAGCATTGTTCCTATGATACAAACTCTAGATCTCAGAGTGAACTAAACATTGTTCCCATCTCAGAATGTGTCTCAGCCTCTTCTTCCATTCCTGAGGCTGTTCCAAAAACTCCCCAAGGTTGAACGTTCTGTAGAGAAGCACCAGTTGCTCAAATGATATGGTCGAATTTCCAGACCCAGTGTGAAATACTCAGCAACATGGACAGTAATGTATATATGTACCTAGTTTTGGATAATTGTATGGCATAGAACTACTTGTATTATCTGCATGCTAAATAGATTCATAACTTTGCATGATCTATTTCTCAAAGAGAGAGAATTTTGATCAGTGTATGTGCTGTATCTTTAAGAAGCATATCAAGGACTGAACATGCACATATAAATACCAGGCACGTGCTATTCCCAGTGCCATTTTGAGAGTGCAGTCAGAAAGTGAGCATGTATGATTGCAGTAGTTAGTTTGTATATAAGTTACTTAAGTTAAAGTCAGTAAACTTCTATCATAATGTGTTTGTAGATGATAAAGCACAACATGGCCCACAAAGACTCTTCTGTTGTGTCCAAACTAGGAGAGCGACAACACAGATCCTTCTACAGATCTTTGGGGTTTATTTTCCATTTCAGTGAGGACAAATAACTTGCCTTTTTGTCTTACAGTTTTACCTTTTTCTTTTCCCCTCTTCCTCCTTAACCTAGTTTCATGAGTTTTTCTATTGCGTTACTGTTGTTAATCTTAGTTGTCTTTCCTTCTGTTTTTTTTTACCTAGGGTAACTCTTAAAGTATCACTGTTGATACCTTTTCTTTCGGCCCTTTATAGGGTGTCCTTTTTAACCTTACCATTGTTGGTAGTTAAAAAAAAAAAAAAAGAGTTGTCTTTTTCTCTTCTATTTTTAGATATATTTCTTAGGATTTAGGCAAGTCCACTGGTTTTAAGAAATGCATTTCCTATGGCTACAAGATTCTTAATTCTGATGCTCACAGGCTGTGTCTCTATTGTCTGGGTGCTTCACATTTGAATACAGAATGCTCCATTTGCGCAGGATTTAATTCCAGGGCCCTTAGTGACCATTGGAACAAGCGGGTCTTAAAGGGCTTGCTACCACCTACTTCTTCTTCCTCCTCCCCCTGTTTTGCTCCAGGGGCTCAAATCCCCACTAAAACACAAAGACCGCTTTGGAGGTGAAGAAATCAAGAAAGCTGTCTCCAACCCATTTGCCTAAGTCAGCTCCCTTCTGTAGAGCCTCTTGATAAAGTTCACAAGAAATTGGGTCCCACAACCTTGGATCTATAGCAAAAACAGTCTGATCTGACATCCTCACACACGACACCTTCCATTTCTAAATTTCCAAGGACTCTGTCCCCAGGGTTCTCTCTGGCACGTTTTTTTCCCCAGCTTCATTCTCCCTTCCTTCAGGAGACTGTTGAAATACTCTTGGCCCTAATCCATCATGTACTCCATTAGGTCCTCCAGGAGCCTTTCTAAAGCCGAAGTGGATAGGATGATGAGGAATTCCTCAGAGCTAAGATTTAGATGGAGGTTATCCTGACTCTGTCTCCCACTGGATCTGTGAGCCTCCTTTCTGCTTACCATACTGTGATTTCACCATCTCTGATCCAACCAGTGATTTTGGACTTGTCAGATCCATGAGTCCTGAAAGTGGCAATGTCAGATCCCATGACAGCTAGGTCTTCAACTCTGACAGCTTCTCTGACTTGTTTGCCTCTTTCCCCTTGGACCAGGATTAGTTTTAGAGCATAAGTGTCGGCGCTGGATCCAGGGGGCTTGGTTCCACTCTGAAATTGTCGGAGCCATCCCTCCTCCTTGGGGCTTTGGCCAGCTTGGGCTAGACTTCCCCCTTCGAGGCAGGGATCTGGGCAGGGTTGGGGCATGGTGGCATCTGTATCTTTGGCTCTGGTGTGGTCAGCTATGGCTTCTCCCAGTGCTTTTGCGATGGTGTAGAGGGTCTTTTCTCATCTGAAAAATATGGTTACTCTCTCTTGTTCGGATCCTGCAGCTCTGCTGCCATTTGGGCTGAGCTCTGGTTCTGTCAGTCCTGTCACACCAGAAGAGCCAGCCCTTTCAAGTATGCAGAAATTCCCCTTCAAGGACATTTTGCCAAATCATCCCACTAAGGAGGTTCCTTGTAAGAGAATGAACAAGAGGAAGCACACAGACTTCCCCTCAGAAGTCGCTCACCAGTGGCACTGACTTCGATAAAAGGGAGAGGTCCCAGGATCTCTACCAGATGGCATCTCCTTTGAAGACTACTTAGAAATTCTCAAGCAGAAGGATGGAAGGTCCTCTGATTCCCCTTCCCAGGAAGAGTCACTGTTCCTGGAAGCATTTGGATCCGGCCCATATACCTCTTGGTTGACTTCCTTGGCAGATAAGCCTATAGATCTAGTCTCTCGCTGTGTGTGTAGGAACTGGACACTGTAGAACCCATTCCCTGTCACTCTGATAAATTCCTTTTCTCACCTAAATACAGGCCATACTGAAGCAAGGGGGTTCCTGTTGATGCCATGGTTGTGGCGGCAGCCACAAAGAAGGAGCTGGCAGAGCAGAGCTGTTCTGCCCATTTTTGTAACAGAGAGTCCGGGGCACTGGACAGATTTGGGAAGTGCATTTTTGCCTCAGCAGCCTTTGCCTTACAATCCCTGAACTACTTGGTATATTTCACTAGGCTGCAGCGGGATTTGATTAAGGAGCTGTCCAAATCCCTCTGCAAGTCCATGTCTGTGGAGAACTACAAGAATTCTTCTTCACCAGTGGCCACTCTTCTGTCAGTTTCTAAGAATGTGTTTATGAGGTTAATTTCTCATGCTGCTGATGGTTACTCATGGTAGGCGGGTCCAAGCATAGTTGTTAGGAGACATGCCTGAATGTGTTTGTGCAACTTTGTGGGACATTTCAAATATTCATTCAACAGTGCTCCTTGTTTGGCTCCACTATTAAGGATACACATCTGATGATGATCACTTCATTATGCATCACGAATGGGTCTTCGGATCCATTTCTTCCAAACATACCATCTGAGCCTCAGACCCCTCCCTCTCCCATAATGCCTCACTCCTCTTCAACACCTCAGATCGTGTTTGTCACCTTCCAACACAGCCATGATTCTGAGCATCCATTAAGATAAGTGAATTTTTCCTTTTATTTCTGTTTTATTAATAGTCTTTTTCTCACTCTTAGCTAAGTTTTGGGTTTCTATATCTGTTAGTGATAACCTCCCCTCCCTTCTTAGGTAGATATCTCCTGTTCCTTGAAGTTTGTCATTGGCATTCAGGTTTTGCCTGCCTTTTGCCTCTACTTTCTCCTTTCTCTTTCTTCTCTTTCTCTATAGAAAAAAAAGCTTTCCCCATATCTTTAAGTTAAGTTAGTTTTGAGATATAGTGTTAGTGTGTTTGTGAGTTGTAGTCTGCTGTTTTCTCATTCAGCATGTCCGACAAGCTGGTGGGTTTCGACAAACCATCAAGTTTTAAGAGGAGTGCCCCTTGTAGGCATAAGATTACCCAGTTGGATGCCCACAAGAGGTGTGTGTGTGTGTATTGTCTGGGATTGGGACACTTGGAGATGCTGTGCTATATCTGTTCGGTCTTCACTCCCCATGCCCTTGCGGATTGGCAAAACAGACTGATCCTGAGAGGTCTTCTCCCATCTTCTGGAGCCCAGACTACTGTCCCAAAGAAGCATGCCCCCTCAGCTACCCCGGGGACCACAGCTTCTGCTCTTGAGAAGTGCATGAGGCTGTCAGACCCATCATCCTTGGATACCCCCTGTTCCCACTTCCTTTTAGATCCAAGCGACCCCTTGGTTCTAGTAGAGCCGGCACTGGCCAAGCCTGCCTTTCTGCTGGATCCTCAGCCTTCGGGTCTGAGCAGTCAGTCTGAGCCTGTGGAGATAGTTTGGATCCACAGCTATTCATCCTCTGAGAAGGCTCCTTCAGGTCCGATACACCCGGATCGGAGGTCTCTGAGCCATACTCCGCATCGGAGTAAATCTTCCTCCCCTGTCCTGACCATTTGGCCCAGTCTGTCACCAGTCAGGTCTACCCATTCTTTGGTCTCCTCTAGATCCTCTTGGCTATCCCACTCCAGTGTGGATCGGATGATTAGGAGTTTTCTGAAAGCCCATATCCAGTTGGGGATCTTGCCTTCTCCAACCCATGCTGGATTTGTGATAATACAAACCCCGATACTGCAGCCTCCTCCTCTTAATCCAGTCTATGTCTTCAGAGTTGCAGGACCTGACATTCCTGAGTGGACCATCGTCAGAGCAAGGAAATTGTCTGTCTTCAATTCAGGCACTGTCCCAGACTAGCTCAGCTCTGATGCCTTCGGAGCGGAGAGGGTTCTGGACCCGAGATGTCAGTGTGGGTCCTTGGGGCTGGTGTTGGCTCTGACCTTTTCGGAGCTGTCCCCTTCCCCTGGGGGCCTTGGCTTCGACAGTTTGAGGCTGAAACCTTCTGGAGGTGTTGGATCTAGGGTGGCCTTGTCCTTTTCTCCCTTGGCAGCTTCAGTTGTTGGGGTGGGAGGGGAAGTCATCTGCCTTCCAGGTGGCAGAGAAGGCATTCTCCACACTGCAAGATGTGGTACCTCTTCCCCAGGTCCTATCCAACCCCCTGCAGATCACAGCTTTGCTAGCGTCCATCTGGTTCATGTTCAGCCCCTCCTGGAGAGCCTCCAGCCTACCCTTCAGCAAGAGATCCCTCTGTCTTCTGAGTCCTCTCCTAAGTACCCCACGCTAGAGATTCCTCGGAAGTGTCCATGCAAGAAGAAGCACCTGGACTTCCCTTTGGAGTTATTGACAGATGACACCGACTTTGATGAAGTGGAAGGGTCCCCCCAATCTCCACCCAACAATATTTCCTTTGGGGATATCTTGGAATATCTGAAGCAAAAGGGGTGGCTGGTGTTCCCAACTCCCTTCCTCAGAGGAGTCAGTGTTCCTGGAGGCTTTCAGGATGGGTCAGTCTCGTGGGTGACACCCCCCCCCAGCGGACCAGCTCATTGACCTTATCACCTGCCAGGCTTGGACGAATCCTGACACCATGGAGCACATCCTCAGACATGCCAACAAATACTTTAGTCCCCCCCCCCCCCCAGTGACTGCCATTTTTGGAGTGCAAGTGTCCCAATTGATGCCGTTGTGGTGTTGGCAGCAACTAAGAAGGAGTTAGCTGAGCAGAGCTCCACTCTTCATCCCCGAACAAGGAGTCTCAGGCTTTGGACAGGCATGGGAAGCGTGTTTATGCCTCCTCTACCTTTATGCTGAGAGCATTGAATTACTTGGCACACTTCATGCTCCTTCAGAGAGATCTGATCAAGAAATCTCTTCCTCTCTGATGCAGTCACTGTCGGAAAATCTCAAGAAGGTTTCTCCCCAGCTGACCACTATGTCCTCCATTGCTAATTTCTTGATGAGGTTAATTTCCCATGCTGCAGAAGGAACTTCATGAGAGGCTGGTTCAAGCGTAGCCCTCAGGAGACATGCCTGGATGAAGCTGTGCTGGTTCGCTGACCCCTTTAAGGCGTAGTCCATTAATGCCCCCTGTGATGGCTCCTCCTTGTTTGGGCTATCAGTGAAAGAGACTCTTACTTGCAGCAAACAGGAAGGTAAGACCCTGTCTGCCATAGGGATCAAGTTTTCTTCTCCCCAATAGACCTTCTGCAGAAACCAGTGGAGTGGGAAGATGATGTGGTTTCATATAGGTTCATAGGTAGGTACTAGGCTGTTGGCCCTAGGGTCTATATAAGCCTAGCCAAATGGTACCCTGGCTTTTGCCACCCAAGAAAATTATTTTCCTGTGCCCCTGTCAAGCAAAGCCACAGACGCGATCCCCGAGGTGAATTTCCTATCTCCCATCCAATCATCAAGATTTTTCTTGAGTGCTAATGAGGAGCGTTGTTTGATATAGATAGGTAGTTTGTTCCAGAGTATGGGAAGTCTCTGGGACAGGAATCTATCCCTCCGGCATGTTCTGTTTATTGTGGTGACAAGGTTTATGTCCCTAGAGCGTGTAGCTTGGAGGGATTGGGACTTCTTTAAGTGGAGCATGTCCAGCAGCTCTGGGTTTGACATAGCTTTGTATGTTAGGCAGAGATCACCTCTGAGTAGGTGATATGTGACAAAGTAAAGCTGGAATTTTTTGAGACGGTCTGCATAGGGCATCTGTTTGAGGCCGGTATTCCACTTTCTGAGTTATTTCTGCGGCCTTTCCAGTTGTTGTAGATGTCTTGTGAGGTACATACCAAAAGGGGCGTTATACTCTATAATGGGTCTAATGAGTGATGAGTAGAGGGGAACAATGACCTCTTTTTTCCTGGATAAGAAACCTTTTGCGATGAGGTGTGCCACGTAGAAGGATTTCCTGACTACTGTGGCGATGTGATTATCAAAGCAGAGACTACTGTCCATCTGTGTCCCAAGGTCTGTTATCACACTTTCGGTGTAGACTATTACCTATGTGGTAGTTCATGGTACATAGTTTTTACTAAAAGGGAATGACTGTGCACTTTTTGACATTGAGCTTGAGGCCATCGCTTTGACACCAGGCATCTGTCTCAGTGAGGCCCTTTTGTAGGATGTCCACATTGTTAGGAGTTTTGATTATGGCTCCTAGTTTGCAGTCATATGCGAACATTGTTAGCCAAAGACCTTCTGCGTTAGCCTGTACTTCAAAGACGTAGATACCAAACAGGAGAGGACCCAGGAGTGAATCCTGTGGTACTCCACTTGTCACTGGTCTGAAGCTGGATTTAGAGTCTGCTGCTTTCACAGTGTGGGTTCTGTCAGTAAGCCAGTTGGTAACCCATCTTGTGACATAGGGATTTATAACTAGTTTAGTGAGTTTATGTATAATTCCAGAGTGGGGGATGGTATTGAAAGCCTTGGCGAGATCTAGATAGGCTGTGCGAACTGCCTTACCCTCATCTAGGGCTTTGGTGACCACTTCAAAGAACCCTATCAGGTTTAGGAGACATGATCTGCCTTTTACAAACCCGAACTGGGTAGGGTCCAGAGTTTGGAGATTACCAATGTCATTGTTTATAAGATGTTCTTCATCTCACATTGCTGCAGTCCTAACACTTGGGTAGTCCATATCCTCAGTCTTTATGGTCCGATGCAGAAGCAGTATTGCGAGTGCAGGTTGGCGTTCTGAAATTTTCTGAAGTCGGAGTTTCAGACCGAATCAACTTGCCTCAGTATTTAACGGATGTCAGAAAAAGTGAATAACTGTATTTCTTGTGGGAAACAGATACCTCATGAGATTACCATTACCATTGTATACCTTGCTTAGAGGGCCTGAGCACGGCGTTGTTGGCTGTCGCTCTTGTGCTAGATTTGGACAAAGAGCAGCAAACTAGGGTGGAAGAACCGTGTCCCGGGACGTCCGGTTCTTTTAGAGCTTCAGTGGCCCGGTGGTTCTAAGTTCCTTTGGATTCTCAGGGTGAGACTTTACTGTTACAAGATGTGTCCTCTCAGGAGGTAGGCCAGGCTGAAGGGGCTTCTCAGGTAGCTGTTCTCCCTCCCTTCCCTAGGGTGGTTAGGCCCTCCCCCTTCTGTCTCAAGGCTCCTTCTAGAGGTAGGCCAGGGTTAACTTCAGTGGGGGTCTCCCTAGTTCTTCAGGGTCTGCCCCTAAAACATATGCTTAAAATGGCAGAAGATTTGATTACTATGATTAGAGGTTCTTTACCCCTGATAAGAGGCCTAGGGTGGAACCTGAGCTTGAAAGTTTTGAGCAGTGTTCGAGGCTTCTAGTCTTGACTGAAGACTTGCAGGAGTATCCTCCTTATTCTGATTCTGATGTAGATGACTCTACACCTCCTGAGGATTTTTCTTTTCAGAGACCCTTCATTCCATGAGGGAGCATTTTAAATGGGAAGGTCAAGATTTCTCTGATTCTAGGAAAAGGCTTAGGGAATTTTGCTTCTACCCCAGCATAGGCCTTTAGCTATACCTCCTGTTCTGGATGTGGTAGAGGATGTTTTGCAGAGGCTTCCCTGAACCCTGATTCTTTGCCTCCTGCCCCAGTTAAACCGTGCCTGAAGCTCATAAGTATCTTTTAAGAGTCCCAGGGCAGACCCAGAAACTGTTTCTCAGGGCCCTAAAGGTGTTAAGGCTTCTGTTGTTAAAATCCTGTTCCTTCATAAGAGGCAAGGCTTTTGGATAGATGGGGAAAAAGGTGTATACTTCTTCCACTTTAGCCATGAGGGCTTTGAATTGCCAGTTTCACATGTTGAAATACCAAAATTATCTCCTTTCACAATTGAAGTCTAAGGTAGATGCTCTGGCGGAAGGTATTGAGTGTAAAGAGTTGCAGGATTTAGTTCATGTTTCTGAACAAGTGGGTAAGCATTCCTTGCAATGTGGTTTTGATGCTGTACAGGCCTCTTGAGGGTGGCAGCCACTGGTTCTGTTCTTGGCTCAAGGATCAGAATTTAGCTGAACATGTAAAGACAAGGATTTTAGATGCTCCTTTACAATCTGATGTGTTATTTAGCGCCTGTGGACGCAGTTTTAAAGAAAATGGAGGACAAGGCTAAGTCTATGCAGACTGTTACCGCAGGTTCAGCCTCCAAAGTTTAGTAGAAATTGGCCTACTAAGGGGTGGACTTATCCTTCTTATGATTCTCAGTCTAGTGGTAGATCTAGCAGAGCTCAAGGTTCTTTTAGGCCTAGAGCAGGCAGCCTGCCCAGTCTTCTGGTGAGGGCAGGGGTCAGTCCTTTAAAGCAGACCCAATGACTTGCCTTTTCAGCTGCCAGAGCCTTCTCGTCTGGCAGCACCTTTGGGAGGAAGGCTGACACTTTTCAAAGAAAACTGGAGTGTTATTACCCAAGACAGATGGGTATTGGATATCGTCACCACGGTTACAGGTTTTATTTCCATACCTTGCCTCCTTTCAAAGGCATGCCAGACATTCCTCCTCTACAAAGAAAAGAGGCTCACAAGCAAATTTCTCTGTTGCTCCAGATAGGGGCCATTCAGCCGGTTCCTGTGCCAGAAAGGGGCCTAGGATTTTATTCTCGCCTGTTCCTAGTACCAAAAATTTTGGATTTGTCTATCCTCAACACTTATTTGGACATTCCCAAGTTCAAAATGGCGTTACAACAGCTTTTACCTCTGCTGGGCAAAGATCACTGGATGGTAACTTTAGATCTCAAGGAGGCTTACCTTCATGTGCCTATCAGACTCAGTTGCAGGAAGTATCTTTCGAGCGTTTCGAGCTGGAAATTCCCATTATCAGTTCTCTGCATTGCCCTTTGGCTTATCTACTGTGCCCAGAGTATTCACAAAAGTTCTGGCTCCAGTTGTAGCTTTTCAGGCTAAAAAGAATACAAATCTATCCTTAGTCTGATTCTGGCTCAAGAAAAGGACGAGCTTCTTCAGCATCTGGATTATGTGATAGCAGTGCTAAGATGCCTGGGGTATTCTGTGAAATAAAGTCCAGTCTAGTACCCTCTCAAGACATGTGCTTTCTGGGTGTGAGACTGAATACAGCAGCCCAGATGGCCTTTTTAACCCCGGACAAACAAAAGAGTCTATCCCTTTACTTCCATCAACTATCTCATCAGTCCGTGCTGACTGCAAGGACAGTCCTTCAAGCATTAGGGTTCATGGCATCTTGTATTCTGGTGCTTCCCAATGCCAAACTGCATATGAGGAAGCTACAATGGTATCTTAAAATGTATGGACACAGCACTGCCAGGATCTGGACACTGTCATTCAAATAATACCTTGCATTCAAAAGGAATTTTGTGGTGGGCTCAGGAATGTCACCTAAACAAGGGACTCTCTGTGACCCGCCAGAGAGTCAGATTCTAACGACAGATGCCTCAGACATAGCTTGGGAGCTCATCTGAATGGAAAGTGGATACAAGACAAGTGGCCTGCCAGACTACAGCATCTACATATCAACATGAAGGAGATGTTAGCAGTCCAGTTTGCATTGAAGGCTTTCAAGGAGTTACTTCTTCCAGGGCAGGTGTTGATTCTAACAGACGACACAACTGTCATGTGGTACATCAACAAGCATTCTTATCCTCTATGCAGGCAAGCAATAATTTTGGTTTCTGCCAGGAGCACAGAACTCCTTAGCAGATGGGTTAAGCAGGCAAATCATGGATCCCGAAACTGGATCTTCATGTATTTCAAAATTGACTGTCATGGGAACTCCAGACATAGATCTGTTCGCTTCTCCACTAAACCACCACACTTGGGAAAGTGGATGCTCTTTCGTTCAGTTGGAAAATCTTCATGTGTATGCCTTTCCACCTCTGCCTCTCCTCCCAAAGGTACTCCTAAAGGTCAGACAAGACAAGCCAAGGATGATTTTGATAGCTCCAGATTGGCCTCGGCAACACTGGTACCCATTACTGAGGAATCTGGTAAGAAAGCCTCCATGGCCTTTACCTTTGATTCCACACCTTTTGTCTCAGAGGACGGTCATCTACTCAATGTCAAGCTTCACTCTCTTCATCTAACAGCCTGGCATATTCTCTTTTGAACCACAGCAGGTCTCAACTTCCTCAACAAGTTTTGAATGTGAAGCCAGAAGACCAAGGTGTATGCAGAAAAATGGAAGAGATTTTTATTTTGGAGTGCAGCAAAGGATTTGGATGTTTCTGAGCCTAATTTGAGTGTGGCTCTTCAATATCTTACTGAGCTATTGGACAAAGGTTTGTCTTTCTCTTCCATTAAGATTCATGCTGCAGCAATTTCAGCTCACTATGATTGTGACCCACCATTGTTTTCTCATCCTTTGTTCAAGCAATTTCTTAGAGGGGCAAAGGATATAAGACCCCCTCTAAGAGCTCCTACACCTGCTTGGGACCTCAATTTTGTGTTGGAGAAACTTACTCTACAACCTTTTGAGCCTACTGCTGAGTTGAAATACTTGTCATGGAAGACTGCTTTTTGTTGGCCATTACTTCTGCAAGAAGGGTTTCTGAATTGCAGGCCCTTATGGCGGTGGAGCCTTTTTGATTTTTCATAAGGATAGGGTATCAAATCCTTCATTTATGCCTAAGGTGGTTTCTAGTGTGGCTATAAACCAAACTATTCATTTGCCTACTTTTTATGCAGAACCCCAAAATAGGTGGAAAAGATTTTGCACACTTTAGATGTACACAGGCAGTTGCGTTATTATTTAAGCAGGACTAGGGATTTTAGGCAGTCTCAGCAGTTGTTTGTTTCTTTTGCTTTGAGTTCTCAGGGCAAGCCTGTGTCAAAACAAACTATTTCTAAGTGGATTGGGTTTTGCATTGCATTCTGTTACTCCCATCATGGCAAAGAGATTCCAGCTGGGATTAGGCCTCATTCCACTAGGGCTACTGCCACTTCAACAGCATTTCTAAGGGGTGGCAACTAAGGATATTTTGGAGGCAGCTACTTGGAGTTCAGTGCATACTTTCTCCAAGCATTACCACCTTCCTCTCTATTCTAAGTCCAGGGCTGGTTTTGCCACTGCTGTGTTGCAGGGCATTTTGGCAGCTCCTGCTTCATTATAGCTTAGCCATCCTCCCTTACCTCTGCTTTGGGATTCTACCCAAGTGTTAGGACTGCAGCAATGTGAGATGAAGAACATAGTACAGTTTTGTACCTACCATAAATGTAGATGTTCAAGATCCACATTGCTGCAGTCCCTCCCTCCTTCCCTCTGTGTTTAGGGGTGGTTGTGTGGGTGAGGTTCTATTTTTGTACATTTGTATATATTGTACATATTTTAGGCACAGGAGTGTTTTGGTGTTTTGGTTTTGGCCTTATCTTTTAGGGTCTTCTGACATCTGGGGCAAGAAAAGACTGAGGATATGGCGCCGGTCATGCGCATTTGTACCCTGGCGTTCTGATGTCAGTCAAATGCGCCTTGACCTTGGTATTCGGGCCGACTGGGACAGCGGACTACCCAAGTGTTAGGACTGCAGCAATGTGGATCTTCGAACATCTACATTTATGGTAGGTACAAAACTGTACTTTCCATAGCCTTGCAGACCAGGCTCGTCAGGCTGATGGGGTGGTAGTTCCCAGGGTCCATGGTGGCTTCCCCTTTGTGGAGTGGGATAACTATTGCTGTGCGTCATTCAGTGGGCACAAAGCCTGAGGTGAGGCTGTGATTGAACATGGTACTTAGGTGGGGGTGCCAGTTCATTCTGTAGTTCATGTAGAACGCAGCCTGGGATGTTGTCAGGTCCCATGGATGCTGTGTTCTTGGCCTTGGAGAGTTTTTTTTACCTATGCAGCCGTGATTACAGGAACTTTGCATTCTTCCAGAATAGAGATGGACCCTTTAGGGGGAGAGAGAGGGGTAAAGTTAGCACTGAACCTATCTGCCAGGATGTTGGCAGTATCAGTTGGTTCTGTATATTTAGCGCCATTGTGCTGTAACTCAGAGCAGATCTGAGTGTTGCCATTGAGATTCTTGACATAGCTATAGAATACTTTGTGGTTGTCTTTAGAATCAATGGCAATTTTGTTTTTGTAACTAGCTTTGGAGGATTTTATGAGGGATCTCCGCTTCTTACTGAGGCTGACCACGGAGTTCCTCCAATCATGGGATTTTACTTTTTTTTTTTTCCCCAACAGTTTCTTTCTTCTTTTGTAGAGTTTGTTTATGGCAGGGAACCACCAGATTGGCTTCCTTTTTTTGGAAGATAGCATCTTGGTTCTGTTAGGGATTGCACGATCCATGCACTCGTTTAAGTGCTTATAAAGTGCATTTGTATAGGATTCAGCAGTCGTACCTCTGTTGTCCGTTAGCATGGGTGTCGTAAACTTCTGTCTTAAGAAGCGTGAAGTTGGCTTTGGAGAAATTTTTTACGGTGCTTTCCCTAATGGTGGGGTAGGGGTGGGATGTGGATGTCTAGGGTGATTAGCTTGTGGTCAGATCTGACCGAGGAACTGACCTCTGGTGTGGAGCACCGGTTGCCCATGTTGGTAATGACCAGGTCTAGGATATTGCTGCCTTTGGTGGGGGTGTGGATAAGTTGAGCCAAGGCATTGGAATTTATGAATTCCAGAAAACGTTGAGCACAAAAGTTGGTACATGAGTAGTTTTCCCAGTTAATGGTGGGGTAGTTGAAATTGCCCATTATTAGGATGTTAGGTTGTACCCTAATATTTTCCAGTGTATCAAGAAATGAGGAGTGGGAATCTTGGGGCATGGTGGGGGATCTGTAGCAAGCTGCATTTTGGATTGTGGTCTTACCCAGAGCTAGTTGCACTTGGATAATCTTGGATGCATTATGCTGAGCAACTAGCCTGGAGATGTGGATATCCTTAATGAATATGGTCACACCTCTGCTTTTAGTGTTTTGGTCCAGGTTAGGTGGCCGAAAGGTGTGGTATGAATTATAGCCTGGTAATGCAGGGGGTGCTCTCTGGAGCCTTGAACCAGGTCTCTGTCACTGCACAGATGTCGATGTTCTCCATTTTAAGGAGTGCCTCGAGTGAGTGCATTTTGAGGTTTAGACTTCTAGCATTAAGTAGCATTACCCTCAGATTTTGCTTGCTTGTACCTGTTAGGGTGGTGAATTTGTCATTTGAACCTTGCCTAAAAAAAGCACTATAGGGGTGGCAAGAGCCTAAGCCAGTATCCAAAATCCCAAGGGCAACAGGTGCAGGCCATCTCTGGCAAAGCATCGTGGTTTGTCGATCATGTCATCCCAGGCAGACAGATACTGGATCCCCTTAGAATGACACCAGAAGCGTAGCCAATTGTTGAAGTCAATCATTTTGTCCTTGTACTGTGGTATCATTCTGGGTGATGGCAGGATGCTGCACAGGGCTAGGATCATACCTACCTGGGCTACAAGATCGGACAGCTCCTCCATGTCTCTTTTCATGTAGTGTGTCTCAGGTCATTCACACAAACATGGACAATGACAGAGTCATTTGTACTTGTTATGGAATGACATGAGTGCGTGCATTATGTGGCGGATCTTGGCACCTGACAGGCAGCTGACAGTAACTTTCGCCTTGTTTAGCCCGGTGAGTGGAACATCAGTGTGCCTGACTTTAGAGTCACCTATGACTAGAGTGTTGGGTACGTTGTTATGCCTTATAGGCTGCGGGTGAGTGACACTGAGTTTGTGGGTTATGTGTCATTTGGGTTGTGTTGGGAAGGTAGATGTTGCTTGCGTTTCTGCCTTGGAGGTCCCTGTTGCTTGGGTAGATTTTTATTGAGAGCCTCAGCGAATGTAGGTTTGTGTTTTGTGTTTCTCTGTGTGTTTTGGTGGTGTAGGTTTTGAGGGACTATGTGATGAGTGTGGTGTGGTGCAAGTGTTTACCTTCTCTTGACTGTCTAGTCCAGTCTTGGGTGAAGAGAGCATTGCTTCCAGTTTGGCTATATAAGTGCATCTCTCACAGGTTGTACTGTTGGGTGGTAGGAGGAGAAGGTTGTCTGTGTACATGAGGCAATTGCTGCATTGCCCCAGGATGCCCAGATTCATCAGGTAGATAGGAAAAAAACTGGGAGCTGACCATAAGACATGCCTGGGTAGTTGCTTATTTATTAAGTACTAAAAACTGTTTTCCACTAGACAAGTGAGGAAAGTTGAGTGCTATAGTAAATTGTAGCTTATTTAGTGCTTACAATGAGTTCTGAACAAGTGCTGAGCTCAAAGAAACAAATTTGAGTGCTGAAATTAGAAAACTGGCTTGTTCTAATAAAATTAAGCTAGATGTCTTCCCTCCAACACAGAAAGGCTTGAGGGCTCCAAAGCTTACAAACAGTCCTGGATGCAGCAAATCTGTATCTGGACTAGACGACTTACAGGTAAGGGAGGAAACAAGCTTAGAAATTTTTTTTTTTTGTAAAGTGGAAAGGAGGAGCAGAAACTAAGTGGGTTAGCCTTCTCAGATGTTCTCCCTGGATTAGGTAGAATGAGGTAATGAGACTAGACTGGGAGGAGTGTCCCAGATCAAATTTACAGTAGGGGCGGGCAACTGCCAAGTCACCAAGTATAAAAACAGGATACCAACAGGGAGGGAGGATGGGAAACAGCAAACAAACCCAACCAGATGCTTAACAATTGTAGAAAATTTCTAGTTAATATCTCACACACAGTGAAACTAACTAGAAATATATGCAGACAATAAAAGTGCTATAAATAACTCATAAAAATAAGCAAGAAAACAGGATACTTAATGTTATATATATCACAGAACAGCTTCCTTCCTCAGAGTAGTTCGGTGTGAAATGGCAGAAACACTCACAAGTTAACTTCTTAAATAACAAAGTTGAAACCTGAAACAACTTTAAAAAACTTGAAAGAACCAATGATGTGCTTACTGCAAGCCGTAGTCCAGGCAGCCCCAATCAGCCAGTGACCATAAATAATTCACTCTCACTGAAATGCTGTACTGGCTTTGGCTAAACTACGATGGCCTGCAACATGTGCTCAGACACACCGCCTCTAGTAACAAACAACTAGGCCCAAAACACAAGACTGAATATGGACAATGCTACACTACCCACACTACTTACGTAGAAAAAATAAATGTGAATGCTTTTAACTGCAAACAAGTTGTATGATACACTCCTTAGCAGGAAATCAGAACAAACAAATCCATCCAGATGCTTAACAATTGTAGAAAATTTCTAGTTAATACCTCACACACAGTGAAACTAGCTAGAAATGTATATGCAGACAATAAAAGTGCATAAATAACTCGCAGAAATAAGCAAGAAAACAGGATGCTTAATGTTCTATATCACAGATCAGCTTCCTTCCTCCGAGTAGCTCAGTATGTCCCAAGGGTCTTTCCCTGGTTTGCAAGATAAATCTTCTTCTAGAGGCAGAGGGCCAGGATTTATGGTAGACATCACCTCAGAAGGAGAAGAGGGTTCCACAAAATCAGGGCTTCAAAGAACCTTTCTATGACAGGCCCTTTCAGCGCTCCTGAGGCTCTGCCCAGCTATCCTACTCTGGAGGCAGCCGAGGGCAGACTTTTGTTACACCCAGAAGCCTGGACAAACATTATAAATGACATCTGGATGTTAAGTATAATTTCCAGAGGTTATTATATTCCCTTTTCCTTCTTCCTCTCAGTTCCAGGATGTGTCTCCCCAATGTGCCACCCAGTCAAAGGGAGAGTGCCCTTCTAGAGTTTCAAAAACTTCTAGAAAAAGAGTCATCCAACATGTCCCAATTGAACAACTAGGATGTGGAATTTTAGTCATGCTTCTTTTTGGTGCCAAAGAAAATGGGAGACCCTCTCCGATCTTTGATTTGAGCAGTTTGAATTTGTTTGTAAAGAAGTCGAAGTTCCGCATGGTTGTGGTACAGTCCATTCTGCCGCTTCTGCTCAAGGACAACTAGATGTGCTCTGTAGATCTCCAGGACTCGTACTATCATATCAGAATAGACAGGCGCTCCAGGAGGTATCTGCGCTTTAGGCTGGGGGCCAATCAGTACCAATACAGAGCACTACCTTTTGCTCACACCCACTGCCCCCTGGGTGTTCACCAAATGTATGGCAGTGGTTGCAGCTCACCTCCCTCAATAAGGATTACAGGTGTTTCCATGCCTGGACGATTGGCTCCTAATGGCACCCACAAGGCATCAACTACTTCAGGCTGTTCAATCATCTGGGAATTACAGTGAATATGGCAACATCTAGGATGACTCCTGTACAGGACATCAAATTCATAGGAATGCAGTTGAACACAATCACACAGATAGCAGCCCTACCCGCCCAGAGAATATGATCCTTGAGACAGGAGGTTCACCTCTCACGAAACACCCTGTCACTGCCAGCTCAAGTGGTCCTTATGGCTCCAGGGTCCATGTCAGCTGCCATTCATCTGGTTCCCCCTAACCAGGTTCCTCATGCAAGTTCTCCAGTGGATCCTAGCAGTCCAGTGGTCTGTTTGGTACCATCTCTTGTTAACCCCAGTCAAGCTAACTCCGATTTGCAGGCACCATTTGCAGTGGTGGATCCTTGCAGATAATCTCCATCTCAGCAGATGTTTCATTCTTCCCTCAGCTATAGCCACGGTCATAATGGATGCCTCCATGTTGGGGTGGGACATTTCCAGGAAAGATGGTCCAAGGCACGTGGTCCACAACAGAGACCAAATTGCACATAAATGTACGTGCTTCTCACTTTGCAAGCTTTTCAAGACTGCCTTCCTCTGGGGACAATTGCAATTCTTACAGACAATATGTCAGTGGTTTGGTACCTCAACAAGCAGAGGGGAAACTATTCATACCCATTGTGCATGAAAGCCATGAGGTTTGGGAATGGGCAATTTCTTCAAACTGCTTTCTCATTGCAATGCACATCCGGGGGAGTCCAGTGTTCTAGAGGACAGACTGAGCAGATCGATCTTAAGTACACACGAGTTGTTCCCTGAATCAGTCAGTAGCGAATCAAATATTCGACCATTGGGGCCAGCCTTGCTGCAACCTTTTTTGCCTCTCCACTAAATAAGTGCAACAAGTTCTTCGCTCGGATCCCCCTTTGGGGGAGTCACCCAGGGATGCCCTGCTCCATGATTAGCCCCCAGGTCTCTTCTGTGCTTATCCTCTGATTCTCCTGATACCCAAAGTTCTCCAGAAAGCCAGCAGATTGAAGTCCAATCTAATCCTCATTGCCCCTTACTAGCCTCACCAGGTATGGTTCGCCTTCCTGTGGTCTCATAGCAGATAGCCTCCTTGGATACTGGATCCCGGCAGGATCTGATTTCCCATCCGTCAGAACACACGATTCCTAATCTTTGATTCCTCAAACTGACTGCATGGTTCTCCATTTCCAGTCATCATCATCTTCTTTTGGCTGTTCCTGTTAGGAGTTGCCACAGCAGATCACCCATTTCCATTTCTTCCTGTCTGCTGCATCTAGCTCTGTCACACCAACCACCTGCATGTCCTCTCTCACCATATCCATAAACCTTATCTTTGGCCTTCCTCTCTTCCTGTTACCTGGTAGCTTCATCCTTAGCATCTTTTTCCCAATATACTCAGCATCCCTCCTCAGCACATGTCCAAACCAACATAATCGTGCCTCTCTGGCTTTGTCTCCAAATCTTCCAACCTGGGCTGACCCTCTAATATACTTATTCCTAATCCTGTCCACCCTCGTCACACCCAGTGCAAATCTTAACATCTTTAATTCTGCCACATCCAGCTCAAACTCCTGCCTTTTTGTTAATGCCACTGTCTCCAACCCATATAACATAGCTGGTCTCACTACCCTCTTGTAGACCTTCCCTTTCACTCTTACCGGTACACGTCTGTCACAAATCACTTCTGACACTCTTCTCCACCCACTCCATCCTGCCTGTACTCTCTTCTTCACCTCTCTTCCACACTCACCGTTACTCTGAACTATTGACCCCAAGTATTTAAACTCATCCACCTTCGCCACCTCTACTCCTTGCATCCTCACTATTCCTCTATCCTCCCTGTCATTCACACACATGTATTCTGTCTTAGTCCTGCTGACCTTAATTCCTCTTCTCTCTAGAGCATATTTCCATCTCTCCAGGGTCTCCTCCACCTGTTCCCTACTCTCACTACAGATCACAATGTCATCTGCAAACATCATAGTTCACGGGGACTCCTGTCTGATCTCGTCTGTCAACCTGTCCATCACCATTGCAAATAAGAAAGGGCTCAGAGCTGATCCTTGATGTAACCGCACCTCCACCTTAAACGCATCCGTCACTCTCACCGCTGTCACACTCCCCTCGTACATATCCTGTACCACTCTTACATACTTTTCTGACACTCCTGACTTCCTCATACAATACCACAACTCTTCTCTAGGCACCCTGTCATATGCTTTCTCTAAGTCTACAAACACACAATGCAACTCCTTTTGACATTCTCTGTACTTCTCCATCAACACTCTCAGAGCAAAGATTGCATCTGTAGTGCTCTTTCCCGGCATGAAACCATACTGCTGATCACTAATCATCATGTCCCTTCTTAACCTTGCTTCCACTACTCTTTCCCACAACTTCATGCTGTGACTGATCAATTTAATCCCTCTGTAGTTACTACAGCTCTGTACATCACCCTTATTCTTAAAAATCGGCACCAAAACACTTTTTCTCCATTCCTCAGGCATCCTCTCACTTTCCAAGATTTCATTAAACAATCTGGTTAAAAACTCCACTGCCATTTCACCTAAACACCTCCATGCTTCCACAGGTATGTCATCTGGGCCAACAGCCTTTCCATTCTTCATTCTCTTCATAGCTATCGTTACTTCCTCCTTGCTAATCCATCGTACTTCATGATTCGCTATCCCTACATCATCCAACCTTCTCTCCCTCTCATTCTCTTCATTCATCAACCCCTCAAAGTACTCTCTCAATCTGCTCAACACACTCTCCTTGCTTGTGAGTATGTTTCCGTCATTATCCTTTATCACCTTTATCTGCTGCACATCTTTCCTAGCTCGGTCCCTCTGTCTTGCCAATTGGTACAGGTTTTTTTCTCCCTCCTTAGTGTCCAACCTTTCATACAATTCTTCATATGCCTTATCCTTCGCCACCTCTCTCTTTGCCATGCACCTCAACTCCTTATACTCCTGTTTACTTTCTTCATATCTCTGACAATCTCACTTCTTCTTTGCCAACCTCTTTCTTTGTATACTCTCCTGTACTTCCTCATTCCACCACCATGTCTCCTTGTCATCCTTCCTCTGTCCAGATGTGATACCAAGCACCTTTCTAGCAGTCTCCCTTACTAGCTCTGCTGTAGTTACCCAGCTGTTTGGTAACTCTTCACTGCCACCCAGTGCCTGCCTTAACTCATCCCTGAACACGACCTCACAATTACTCTTTTTCAATTTCCACCATTTGATCCTTGGTGCTGCCCTCACACTCCTCCTCTTCTTGATCACCAACGTCATCCTACAAACCACCATTCTATGCTGCCTAGCTACACTTTCTCCGGTCACCACTTTACAGTCTCCAATCTCCTTCAAACTGGCCCTCCTACATAAGATATAATCCACCTGTGTGCATCTTCCTGCACTCTTGTATGTCACCCTATGCTCCCTCTTGTTAAAATACGTATTCACCACAGCCATGTCCATCCTTTTTGCAAAATCCACTACCATCTGACCTTCTGTATTCCTTTGTTTAACACCATACCTACCCATCACTTCCTCATCCCCTCTGTTCCCTTCACCAACATGCCCATTGAAATCTGCTCCAATCACCACTCTCTCGCCCTTGGGTACAGTCATCACCACTTCATCCAATTCACTCCCAAGATTTTTCTTTCTCATCCATTGCACACCCAGCTTGTGGAGCATATGCACTAACAACATTCATCATTACACCGTCAATTTCCAGCTTCATAAACATCACTCTATCCGACACTCTTTTCACCTCCAAAACACTTTTCGCATACTGTTCCTTCAGAATAACTCCTACACCTTTTCTCCTCCCATCCACACCATGATAAAACAATTTGAACCCACCGCCGATACACCTAGCCTTACTTCCCTTCCATCTGGTCTCTTGCACACACAATATACCAACCTTCCTTCTGTCCATCATATCAGCTAGCTCTCTCCCTATACCAGTCATACTACCAACATTCAAAGTTCCGACCCTCACTACCACAGTCCTAGCCTTTTTCCTCTCTTCCTGCCTTTGGCCATGCCTTCCGCCTCTTCTCCTCCTTCGGCCAGCAGTAGCCCAATTTCTGCCAGCACCCTGTTGGCTAACAGTACTGGTGGCGGTCATTGTTAACCCGGACCTTGACCGATCCGGTATGTAAATAGTAAATGGCGACTGCATGAAAAGTTTTGGCGAAGTTTTACGCCGGATGCCCTTCCTGACGCAACCCTCCCCATTTATCCGGCTTTGGACCGGCACAAAGAAATGCACTGGCTTGTGCATCCCCAGTGGCTGGGTTATGGTTCTCCATTTCCAGTAATTTTACAAAAGTCCAGGCTGCCTTCCCCAGTTTGGGAAATTATTCTTGCTTCTCAGAAGTGCTTCACCAAGAAAGTATATTGTAGTAAATGGAAGAGATTTTCTATTTGAGCTTCACAAAGGAATATTGACCCTTTTTCTGCTTCAGTCCTGGACATCCTTAAGTTTCTCAGCTCTCTCTTCCAGCACAGAGCTAGTTTTTCCACTATAAAGTTGCAGCTTGCAACCATCACGAATTTCCATGTAGGGAAAGGCAATAGTTTTCCCTCTCCTATCTCCAGTTCTAAACTGTGTAGGGCTTTTATAAAAGAAGATGTTCTTCGTGCGTACAGCTGCAGTCATCACACTTGGGTTATCTGCCGTCAGGCGGGTCCTTGGTTGGCCGAATACCAAAGTCTAGGTCCGGCGTCGGTTGTCGTCACTTCTTCCCTGACGTCAGTGCGGCAGGGGTATAAAAGAGGCAGCCGACGCCATTTTCGTCAGTCTTTCTTGCCGCGCGGTGCCCGAAGCAGTTCGCAAGTGCCGGTTGGCCAGCTCCTGAGATTTATGAAAGTAGTTCAGCCGAAGTCTTCTTTAAAGCTAAGTACCCCGTTGGGGAAACTTTTCTTTCCTCAGACCGATGTCAGACAAAGTTAATAATTGCATTTCTTGTGGGAAGCAAATACCGCATAAGGATTTTCACTCTTATTGTATACCTTGTTTAGGGCCAGAACACAACGTCTCGGCCTGCCGTTTTTGTGCTAGATTTAACAAGCGCACTATTAAGCGCCGGGCGGAGTTCGCCCTTCATTATTTTGGCAAAACATTTAATTATATAATGTCGTCGGATATGCCGACACCAGTTTTAGGCAAAAAACGCAAGGATAAGGACAGACACCAGAGGCCTGCACCGAGTACTGAGACCACGCTAAGGCCGACTACTGGTTCTCCGGTTCTCAGCGAGGTGCCTACTCAGCCCCTGACTACCGATGAAACCTTATTACCGGTGACTTCAGTACCCGAGGTCGCAGGTTCCTCAGTCCCCATTCCCACTGCAGATACCGACGCCACTCTTGGCGGAGAAATGGAAAGTTTAGCAAGGCCTGCCATTTCTGAAGGCGTTTTCAGGCCCTACCACCTTATCTATTAAATCGTACACTAAATCTAAAGCTCCAATGAAAATTAAAAAACAGGGTCCTCAAGCCCCCTCTCAAGGTCCCATGCCCAAAAAACAGATGCTTAAAATGGCTGAGGATTTGATTTCACTCATCAGGGGCTCTCAACCCCCCTCAGACAAAAGACCCAGGATGGAGGAAGACTACCCTTCCTCAGATCAGGCATCTATTACCTCAGGCCTTTCTGAGGACCTGGATTACACCTATTCCCCTTTTGAAGACTCTGATGCTGAGGAGTCTATTCCCTCGGTTTCCCTCCCTGAGGACAACTCTTTTGGGGAAACTCTACATACATTGAGAGAACACTTCCACTGGGAAGGCCAAGATTACTCAGATTCCAAGAAAAGGCTCAGGGAATTTCTGCTGCTTCCCCAGCATAGGCCCCTGGCTATTCTTCCTGTCTTAGATATTTTGGATGATATGTACGCAGAAGCCAGTCTTAATCCAGACTCTCTACCTCCTGCCCCTGTTAAACCAGACAGATATTACCGGGTTCCTGATTCCCACCAGTTCTTTTATAAAAGCCCTTCTGCTGACCCAGAAACTATTTCTCAGGGTCCCAAGGGGATTAAGGCCTCTACTTCTAAAAACCCTTTACCTTCAGGGAGAGATTCCAGAGCATTGGAAAGGTGGGGGAAAAAGGTGTATACATCAGTCACTTTAACCATGAGGGCATTAAACTGTCAATTTCATATGTTAAAGTACCAGCAGTTCTTGCTATCTCAGCTGAAAAGCAAAATGACACAAACAGAACAACCTGATTTGAAAGAGTTGCAGGATTTGTTGCATGGAGCAGAACAAGTGGGGAAGCATACCTTACAGTGTGGTTTTGATGCTTTAGAGGCCTCATGCAGAGCTGCTGTCACGGGGTCTGTCATACGTAGACACACTTGGCTCAAAGAACAAACCTTACCAGATCATGTCAAAGCAAAATTATTAGATGCACCACTACAAAAAGATGTACTGCTCGGTGTTAAAGCTGAGGAGGTACTAAAGAAAATGGAGGAAAAAGCTAAATCTATGCAAACAGTTAGAGTTCTTGCAGGTGCAGCCTCCACGCTTCAGCAGAAACTGGCCTTCAAAAAATTGGTCCTTTCCAGCCATGGACAGACCCCGAAGGGGTAGATACAGACACCCAAGGGGTAGAGGACAACCTCAAGGATCTTACAGAGCCAGGCAATGGCAATCACCAGCCCCAAGAGGTGGAGAAGACAGAACACAGTCATTTAGAAAGCAGACACAATGACTTTCCCCTTTGCCTGCCAAACAAATCTATAATGGCAGCACCTTTGGGCGGAAAACTGGCCTTATTTTCAAAAAACTGGCACATTGTTACAAAGGACAAATGGATTCTGGATATTATAGACAGAGGCTACAGATTCCACTTTCTCACCCTTCCAAAGATGAGGAGCATGCCAAACCTGCCACAAAATCAATGGGCAGAGGCACAAAAACAAATTTCTGCTCTCATGGATATGAAAGCAATTCAGGAGGTACCTGCAAAAGAACAAGGTCAAGGATTTTATTCAAGACTATTCCTGGTACCAAGAAAGGACAAAGACTGGAGACCCATCTTAGACCTATCTATTCTAAACACATATCTAGAGGTACCAAAATTCAAGATGCTCACATTACAGCAGCTTCTTCCCATGCTGGGCAAGGAGTCTTGGCTGGTAACGTTGGACCTCAAGGAGGCATACCTGCATGTCCCTATCAGACAAAATTGCAGAAGATACCTCAGATTTCTTGCAGGCTCAACCAGTTATCAATTCTGTGCATTGCCCTTTGGCTTATCTACTGTGCCCAGAGTGTTTACAAAATGCCTGGCATCAGTAATTGCTTTCTGCAGACAACGAGGAGTACAAATCTACCCATATCTGGACGACTGCCTGATCCAAGCGGACAGCAAGGACATTCTATTTGTAATAAAACTGTTAAATTACCTGGGGTACACAGTAAACAAAAAGAAATCAAAGCTAATTCCCTCTCAACAGATAATTTTCCTGGGTGCCAGCTTAAATACAATGGCCCAGATGGCTTACCTCATGCCAGACAAACAAGGGCAACTGTCTCAATACGTCAACAAAATGGCAACTTTAACCAGGCTAACTGCAGGGAAAATCCTGCAGGCCCTGGGGTTCATGGCATCTTGCATTCTACTAATACCATTTGCAAAGCTGCATATGAGGAAACTACAATGGTACCTAAAAAACTTATGGTCTCAACACAAACACAGCTTGGAAACAATTTTACCAATCATTCCATGCCTTCAAAAGGAATTTTTGTGGTGGGCTCAAGCATGCCAAAGAAACACGGGTCTCCCTTTCTGTATACCACAAGCAAGGCAAGCCATTACAACAGACGCCTCAGACTACGCATGGGGAGCACACATGGCAGACCAGTGCATCCAGGGAAAATGGTCCCAAAAACAGATGCACCTACACATCAACCAAAAGAAGATGCTAGCTGTGCAAAATGCTCTTATGAATTTCAAGGACCTACTGCAACCAGGCCAGCTATTGATAAGGACAGACAACACCACAGTCATGTGGTACATAAACAAACAGGGAGGGACGTATTCATACCCCCTATGCAGGCAAGCTGTGACCCTGTGGAACACAGCATTGGAATGGCAAGTTCAACTACAGGCACAATTCCTGCCAGGAAAGGAAAACACTCTGGCAGACAACTTAAGCAGAAATATGACAGACCCTCACGAATGGAAGTTGCATCCTCAAGTCTTCTCAAAGATAACTCAAGCATGGGGACAGCCAGACATAGATCTATTTGCCTCCCTCAGCAATTACCAGTTGAAAAAATTCTGCTCAAGGACCTATCATCCACAGGCCTGGAAAGTGGACGCACTGTCTTTCAGTCGGACAGCATTGACAGTCTACGCCTTCCCGCCTCTACCTCTACTGACCAAAGTCCGATTAAAAACCAGAGCAGAGAGGCCAAAAATGATTCTCATTGCTCCAGACTGGCCACGACAGCACTGGTATCCTCTCCTAAAGAACCTGTCACACTCACCACCATGGATCCTACCTCAAGTCCCTCTTCTGTTGTCACAGCACAACTACAAGATCCTTCACAGCCAGCTCAGAACTCTAAATTTAGCTGCATGGAAAATACCTTAGTTTGCCAGCAGGCTCTCCTCTCCAAGGAGGTACAGGATGTCATCTTGGAGGCCAGGAGACCCTCTACTAGAAAAACCTACTCCGCCAAATGGAAACGATTTTGCTCCTGGAATCAAGCAAAGGGCCACAATTCTTGGGTAATAAATATACCACAGATTTTACAGTACCTAGCTGAGATGTTAAACAGTGGCCTTTCCTACTCTTCCATCAAGATCCACGGCTTCAGCAATTTCAGCACAATACAATACGGATCCTCCTTTATTCTCACATCCTCTATTAAGGCAGTTCCTCAGAGGGGCAAAAAATATAAAACCCACACAGAAGCCACCAGCTCCAGCTTGGGACCTCAACTTCGTATTGGGGAAGCTGACACTGCCTCCTTTTGAGCTGGCCTCATCAGCAGAGTTACAGTACTTGTCGTGGAAAACAGCTTTGCTTCTGGCTATTACCTCAGCACGCAGGGTTTCGGAACTACAGGCCCTCATGGCTGTGCAACTATTCATAATTTTTCATCAGGACAGGGTTTCCTTACGAACCAACCCTACCTTCATGCCAAAGGTAGTATCCGGTGTGGCTTTGAATCAGAGTATTCATTTACCTACCTTTTATCCAAATCCCCAGAACAAAGGGGAGAGGCTACTCCACTCCTTGGACATTCACAGGCAACTTCGTTATTACTTGGACAGAACAAAGTCATTCAGGAAATCTGAGCAGCTCTTTGTGTCCTATGCTACAGGTTTTCAGGGAAAGGCTATTTCCAAACAGACTATTTCAAAATGGATAGCCGACTGCATACGCTTTTGTTATTCATTTCATGGAAAATCAGTGCCTGTATACATCAGATCCCACTCCACCAGGGCTACAGCTACCTCAGCAGCTTTCCTCTGGGGTGTCCCTACCAAGGACATTCTCAAAGCAGCTACTTGGAGTTCAGTGCACACTTTCACCAAACACTTCCACCTTCCACTATACTCAAAATCTAGAGCGGACTTTGTACAGCAGTCCTGCAGGGTATTCTAGCCCCTCCTAACTCCGCTTAGTACCAGCCACCCTTACTTAGCTTTGGGATTCTACCCAAATGTGATGACTGCAGCTGTATGCACAAAGAACATAGTACAGTTTTGTACCTACCATAAATGTAGATGTTCGAGTGCGCATACAGCTGCAGTCCAGGTTGCCCTCCCTCCATCCCCTCTTAGGACAGAGCTTATGACAAACACCTTTAACATACAACCTATTTGGGGTATTCCTATATGGTGTATTTGCTTGCAACTACTGTTTTGATTTATCTACTTATGTATGTTTGCATAACATCTTGTATTGCCTTCCTTTCTGGGGGCACCTGACATCTGGGGCAAGAAAAACTGAAGAAAATGGCGTCGGCTGCCTCTTTTATACCCCTGCCGCACTGACGTCAGGGAAGAAGCGACGACAACCGACGCCTGACCTAGACTTTGGAATTCGGCCGACCGAGGACCCGCCTGACGGCAGATAACCCAAGTGTGATGACTGCAGCTGTATGCGCACTCAAACATCTACATTTATGGTAGGTACAAAACTGTACTTTTTTCATCTCAGACCTCTGATAAAAGATCCCCCCTTGGGATCTCATCCAGAAACCATTTGAACCTGCTAGCTCATGTGATTTAAAATTTTTATCCTGGAAGACGGCCTTTCTAGTGGCCATTGCTTAAGCTAGAAGAGTATCAGAATTGCAAGTTCTGTCATTCCAACCACCATATATAACTTTCCTTGAAGACAGAGTCTCACTTAAGACTAATCTGTTCTTCATACCAAAGGTCGCCTCAGAGGCAAGTATCAACCAGACCATTCATTTCCCTGTTTTCTTCCCCAATTACTCCAACAAAGGTGAATATGTGCTGCATTCATTGGATGTACACGGACAGTTCCATTTTTACTTACATAGAACTCAATCACACAGGAAATCTGAACAGTTGTTCATTGCTTTCTCACCAAATAGGTTAGGTCAGGCTATGTCCAAGATCACTTTAGCCAAGTGGATTACAGATTATATTTCTACAATTTTCTCCTAACAAGACAAGCAACTTTCTTGTGCAGTTAGAGCTCACTCTACCAGCTCTGTCTACTTCGTCTGCATTCTCTGCAAGGACTCCTGTTGATGAAATTTGTACCACAGCTACTTAGTCCACATCTCATACCTTTGTATCTCACTACAGGTTGGACTTTACTTCCAGAAACGGAGCATCCTTTGGCTCGATGGTGCGCAGCCATATCCTTCCTTGTGGCCTTCCCAAGTTTTATGTAGCTGGGGACTCTGACCCATTCGTGATGCATAATGAAATCGACAACATCAGATTAGAAGTTATGTACTTACTATAACTTGGCATCTGTGTTCTCCAATTTCATTATGTAAAACATCCTACCCTCCTTCTTCCGTCCTTTTACAGAGAGTGGTGTAGAGGATAACGGAACCCACTGGTTCCTAGTTTGGGCTCTGGTTGGTACTTATTCTGAGGAGTTGAAGAGAAGTGAGGCATTATGGGAGAGGGAGGAGCTTCAGGCTTGAATCGTATGCCTGGAAGAAATGGCTAAGTTGGATCCAAAGACCCATTCGTGATGCATAATGAAACTGGGCAACACAGATGCCAAGTTATCGTAATACATAACTTCCATTTCCCACTGTGAACAGGATGGAAAAACCTTGTCTGCCATAGGGATACATTTTTCTACTCCTTGATGATCTTTTATAGGAATCAGTGAGGTTGTAAGAAACTCTGGGGTTCCATAAGTCTCCGGGTACTTTCCAAGATTCACATGGGGATTTCTTCCCAAGAGGCAGAGGGGAGAGTTTTAATGGAAAAGACACTGTCCTCAGGGCAGGGGAGGCCTGCAGAACCAGGGTATCCAAGACTCTTTTTGGATAAACCTTTTCAGCACTCTTGAAAGGTTGCCTGACTGCCCACCTCTGGAGGCAGTTGGGGGCACTTATTTCTGCATCTAGACACCTGGGCATCAATAACAAAAGATTCTTAGGTGGTAAAAGTAATATCCAGAGGCTATTTCATACCATTTTCTCAGATTCCCCCAAACGGAAGGAAAAGACTCCTTGCTGTTCCACCCAGTCAGAGTGTGGCAGCAGCTCTAGAAATTCAAAAGCTGCTAGAGAGTCAACCAAGAGGTCCCTCCAGACAAGAAAGGATTTGGTACTTACTCAGGATTCTTTTTAGTGCCAGAGAAAACAGGGGATCTGAGACCAGTTCTGGACCTCGCCAAACTGAATCAATTTGTAAAAAAGTCAGAGTTCCAAATGGTGATCATTCAGTCCGTTCTGCCATTTCAGTGCAAGGACAAATGGATGTGCTCTATCGTTCTTCAGGATGCGTATTATCACATCAAGATGAACAGATGATCCTGAAGATTGCTGCACTTTTGGCTGGGAAACAGTGACTACCAGTTCAGAGCCCTTCCCTTTGGTCTTTCCACACCCCCAGGGTGTTTACCAAATGCGTTGCAGTGGTAGCGGATCACTTGAGACTGCTGGGTTTCCGAGTGTTTCCATACCTAGATGACTGGCTGCTCACCACCCCAACCAAGCATCTTGTAGAGGAATCCAGGGACTATTGATTTAGTTATGCCAATCCCTGGGCATCTCAGGCAGCATCTGCAAAGCTAATCTTCAACACGTTCAGAGTCTGGAGTTCAGTTAAACAGTCTGTCAGATAGCCTCCCTTTCACCACACCGAGTATGGACCATAAGGTGTCAAGTGAAATAAGTAACCTTGCATCCTTCTCCCCTTAGTTTATAAGGCCGTAAACTCAATCTGAGGTATTGCAGGTTGACCAGAGAATTATGGGTAAGGGGTGGAGCTCGAGAGTTGAATCCTAGAGACTTGCAGATGTAGCCAAGTCAAACCCAAGGTTGGGTCCAAGACCAATAGTTGAAGAAGAATGAAAACACAGATGCATACTTATGGTGAGTACATAACTTTAGTTTTCATCTGTTCAACTTACTACTTTGTTTCTGATTTATATATTTATTGGAAAGTATTAGGCTAGTTGCCCTTGTGGGCCATTTTAAGCCTAGCCAATTTCCCTCAAAGGTGAGAGTCAAACCCTGTACCCTGGGTCTGTGAGGTAAACACCTTAGCCATTATGCCGACCCCATATGTCCTGACTTAAGTTAATTACTTTTGAAGTGCCTAATAACTTTTCTCTAAAATGAGCTTTAGTCATGAAAGAGATACTGCAGTAAAAGTCTTGATCAAAGGAAGTAATGGCAGACTTAGCATGTACTTCCAAACACTGAAACTCGTAACATATATTTCTTGATGCTGATAAACATTTCTCCAGTTCTGACACCACAGAGCATACATATATTTGGTGGAATGCTGTGTTGTACAACAGAGACACTATGGATTTGCTTGAACCTACATGAAGTGTTTATTCAGACAGATAGAATGTATACCACAAGTATCCAGAACTGTGCAACTACCTCTTGCATATTTAAACTCTACATCTAATAGACTACTTCCTCTTTCTTTTTACCTGTGAAGTATATTTATATTGTACACATTTTATGAAGAAGCATGCATTATGTTGCACTAACCATTTTAAATTACCCCTTACTCTACATGAAGCGTATTATATGCTTGGGAGCATGTCCTAAGAGTTTAACGCTGCACCGCTACATGTGAGCAGAAGTACAGTTATCTTGTATGGGGTGGGCCTTTAAGTGCTCTATCGTAGGCTCTGGTGTAAAACTAAGGCCCAGGGAGTCTACTTTTCCTGTTTTCCCAAGGTTGAACAGGCTTTCATAAACCTAACCTCACCTATTTTATTTATTTATTCATTCCTTTATTTTATTTTGTTTAATATGTTATTTTATTTAATTTTGGTTAGAATTTTTACTGGCATAGTCCAGCCAGAATATGTACACCATAACATATTTTCAATACTATACTTATAAAGTAGAAAATTCAACATATTGCATTGGACCCATGTCAGCTGATTAATATGACAAGGATTGAGGGAAGCAGACCAGATTGGAAATCTAACCTGATGTAGGCAGAGGGCCTAGAGCAGGTCTTATTTTTCTAGTGGGACTTTGGCATGCTTTTCTCCCTGAGCAAGGAGTCCTTCAACCACTCTCACATGTTTGTTTTCCTGGTCATACACTGGAAGAATTTCCACCTTTCTTCTGAATCTTCCTAGCAGGGGAATCTAGGACAACTAAGGCCCTTGTTCTCTGAGATGGACAAGGATATTTGCTTTTTTGGTCCTAGCACACCCCTCAGCCAAAACACTGATGCTTCATTTGGTGGAAATTGGACTGGCCTGCAAAAGAACGTGAGTCACTGTATTGAGAAAAAAAGATAGGGAAGTTTGGGTCATCTTACACTTGGTGCTTGTCCTGAAGGTTGCCACATGTGCAGACCAAAAGTGCCCAGATAGTGTTTATTTACCTTCCCAAAAGGCAGACATCCTGTACAAACCCACCCTTACTGAGTGGCATTTGATACACTACATGCATTCCACTGCAAATTCCAATCTGATCTGTTTGTTGTTTGGGCAGTCTATTGCCCAGAGACTCGAGCACTTTAGTATAGTTTGACAGACAAGGAATCTAAGGTTATGATTCAATTAATGATTGTTAAAACTTAGTTTTAATAACTTTTTTCCACAAATGTAAAAAGTCACACTTCACAATAAAAAGTGACCAAAAGTCATGTGACAATCCATTAAAATACTTTTCCCTAGCTTAAAATGTATTATTTAAGACAAAAAGGTAAGCTTTTGTCATAAAATCAAAATGTAGAATTTTTTTCCCGAAAGGAACTTATCTGGCCAGCAGTGGAAAACAGCCAACCATTGATTATCGAAGGTCTGCAAGAGGAGCACTGATCGGTGGCAGGAAAACTCTGATGTGTTTTGTGCCCAAACCATTGCTTTTCTTCAGCTCTGCTCAAACTGATAACGGTTTTGACACGAGGAAGGTGTCCTTAAGCTTTGTAAGCGGGCCTGCTGTTGTATCCTGTGCAGGATATAACCCATATAGCTAGGGGTACTGCAGCAGTGATAATTTGAACGTCTACTGTTAATGGTAACTTTATTTTCTTACAAGACGCATTCATAAGTAGTTATGAGAGTGTTTTCTGCCACTTTTGGCCACAAGACTATACATTTTTTTTGTCTAACTTGCTTCATTTATAGATCTTCTTTTGCTGCAGATGCTGGAGAAGCTGAGGTAACTCTTTTGATTTTGAGATCAGAGAAACTGTGGAAAAAATATTGAGTACGGCTTTCTCACTGAGCTTCTATATTGGCTGCTTTATTTTTGACTGCTGTGATGCTGTGATCATGGCAGTAGCTACTGTTCAGTGGATTAGATTATATGGTTCAGGCTGCCCTATTTGCAGGATTAGAACTGTTGGGGTTTTGGAAACCTCATTCCAGAGAACCTTATTTTTGGAAAAACTTTTCAAGAAACTTGTTGATACATTACAAAGGGGATATTATTTTGTGTGCCATTGAGATCTTCCACCAAGCCAGCCTGCAGTTCCAAATGGAAGAAACTTCCTTGCAGCTGTAGTGACAACCTTAGCACAAGGCAGTGTTGCTCTATGTAGGATATCCAGCCATGCCTTCAAGAAGGCACCGATGGTTATGGAGACCTGCTTATAGGAAGCCAGCTAAATGTTTTCCCCAGCTCGAAAAGCCATCACAAAAGACAAAGGATTTCTGTGCTAGTCACAGAAAGCCATGGTTAGATCTCTTGTGTTTTCCTTAATTGAGATATCTGTGTGTTGATCAGGTGGTCTTTATGGAGCTTTTGCAACATTCCCAGTCTTTGTTAGTGTGGTGAGCTGTAGTCTTTCACTGCAGCTAGTAAACTTGCAGATCTTTTTGGAGTATCTTAAACACCTGTCTGACTGGGGCTTAAATTATTGCATGGTCCTATTTTTGTGGCATTATCTGATTATGCCTTTGTAACAGTCACTCCTCTTTCTTAGATTCATAGGTTCATACTAGTCTATCTGCCCTAGGGCATTTATAAGCCTAGCCAGAGTGTGTTTGGCTTTCGCCACCCATTTTAAATTAATTTTGCTATGCCCTTTTTCGAGGTTAGTATACTGTGCTTCTGTCTAACAGTGACACAGAAGTGATACCTGGGGTAAACCTACGATCTCCCATCCACTCATCAGGATTCCTCTTGAAGAGAGTCAACGAGGGACTCTGCCTAACCTGGACTGGGATTTTATTCCAGAGTGAAGGGAGCCTCTGGGTTATGAATCTGTCCCTCCAGCATGTCCTATTTATTTCAGTGGTGAGGTTCAAGTCTCTCGAGTGCGTAGCTCGGTGGGATTTGGATTTTCTGAGGTGCAGCATGTCCATTAATTCCGGGTTGGACATGGCTTTATATGTCAGGCACAGATCGCCTCTGAGCAGGCGGTATGCCACTGAGTAGAGCTGGAGTTTCTTTAACCGGGCAGCATATGGCATCTGTTTGAGCCCTTTGATCCTCTTGGTGAGGTACTTTTGGGGTCTTTCCAGTTGCTGCAGGTGTCTGGTAAGGTACATCCCAAAAGGGGCATTGTAGTCAATTATGGGCCTGATGAGGGATGAGTAAAGAGGCACGATGACCTCCCTTGATCTAGAAGTGAATCCCTTCATGATTAGGTGGGCTATATAAAATGTTTCTCAAACCACTTTGGCCATGTGGTTGTCAAATGAGAGATTGCAATCAACTTGGGTCCCCAGGTCCCTAATTACTTCTTCTGTACTTAATGGATTACCACCTATGTGGTAATTTGTGGGCACTTTGTTTTTGCCAAAGGGGATGACTATACACTTTTTGGCGTTTAGCTTGGGGCCATGGCTCTGGCACCAGTTGTCTGTTTCTATGAGGCCCTTTTGGAGGATGCTTGTGTCGGCTGGAGAGTCGATTATGGCACCCAGTTTGCAGTCATCTGCAAACTTGGTCAGCCACAGTCCTTCCGTGTTGGCCTGTACCTCCAAGAAATATATACCGAACAAGAGAGGTCCCAGGACTGAGCCTTGTGGGATGCCACTTGTAACTGGTTTGGAGTCTGACATGGCTCCAGCAATTCTAACCATGTGGGTTCTGTCCTTGAGCCAGTTTGCAACCCATCTAGTGACATAGGGGTTTATATTTAAGCTGGTGAGCTTATCTATAATGCCCGAGTGGGGTATTGTATCGAAGGCTTTTGCGAGGTCCAGGTAGGCTGTGTGGACCACCTTCCCCTCGTCAGTGGCCTTGGTGACTGTTTCAAAGAAATCGACCAGGTTTAAGAGGCAGGATCTGCCCTTAACAAAGCCAAACTGGGTAGGATCCAGTGTCTGTAGGTCCCCAATATCTTTATTTATGAGGTCCATGATGATCCTTTCCATAGCTTTGCAGACCAAGCTAGTCAGGCTTATGGGGTAATAGTTTCCAGGATCCATTGAGGCACCACCTTTGTGGAGAGGGACCACTGTTGCTGTATGCCACTCTTTGGGTACATATCCTGTAGTAAGGCTGAGATTGAACAGTAGTTTTATGTTTGGGTTTAGCTCTTTTTGGAGTTCATGTAGGACGCAGCCCGGGACACCGTCTGGTCCCATTGATGCTGTGTTTTTTTGCTTTGGAGAGGGCGGCTCTTACCTGAGCATCTGAGATGTCAGGGGGCAGCACTCTGCTGGGATAGATATTTGCCCTTTTGATGGGGAGGGGGGGAGAAGTTTGCGCTGAACCTGTCCACTAGGATGTTGGCAATGTCTGTGGGTTTGGTGTATTTTTTGTCATTTTGAACTAATTCTGAGCATATCTGGGAATTCCCACCCAGGTTCCTAACATAACTAAAGAAAGCCTTGTGATTATCCTTAGTGTCCTGTGCAATTTTTCTCTTGAAGCTGACCTTAGACTATTTTATGAGTGCCCGTAGTTTTTTGCTAATACTGATCAGAGATGCCTTTCCTTTTTGGGATTTTGCTCTATCATGTAGTAGCTTCCTCCTTCTGTTGTATAATTTGTTTATGGCTGGGGTCCACCAGACAGGACGTCTGCCTTTGGAGGATTGGGTCTTGGTTTTATTTGGGATTGCATGATCCATGCATTCCTGAAGGTGTTCATAGAATGCTTTTATAAAGGATTTTGCGGTCTGGGACGTATTTTCCACAGGCCCGGGGGCTTTGAAGGATTCCACCTCGGTTTTGAGGAGTGTGAAATTTGCTTTAGAGAAGTTTTTCACTGTGGTTTTCTGGGCTGGGGGTGAGGTCGGGATGTGAATATCCAGTGAGATTAGTTTATGGTCTGATCTTACCAGTGAGGGATACACTTCTGGTTTGGAGCATAGAGTCCCCATGTTGGTGATGATCAGGTCCAGTATGTTTTCCCCTCTTGTGGGAGTGGTAACAAGTTGTTCCATAGCATTTGAGTTTATAAATTCTAGGAACCTTTGGGCTAGGGTGTTGGAGCTAGAGTAATGCTCCCAGTCTATGTTTGGGTAGTTGAAGTTGCCCAATATAATGGTGTTTGGAGAGACCTTCATATTTTCCAGTGTTCTCAGGAAGGCCAAGTGGGGTTCCTTGGTTTGGGAGGGTGGTCTGTAGCAGGCTATAAACTGGAAGGCAGTTTTACCCACTGTTAGTTGCACATGGATAGTCTCTGATGCTTCGTGCTGTGCCACCAACCTGGAGGTGTGGGTATCTTTGACGAATATTGATACTCCCCCCCCCCCCTTTTGTGGTTCGGTGCAAGTTTTGGGGCCAAAAAGCATGGTGTGAGGTATAACCTGGTAGTGCTGGGGTGCTCTTGGGAGCCTTGAACCAGGTTTCTGTTACTGCACAGATATAGATGTTCTCCATGTTAAGGAGAGTTTTGAGTGTGTGCATCTTGAGGTTTAGACTTCTGGCGCTGAGTAGCATTACTCTTAATTTCTTATCCTTTGTGATACCTATGGTGGTGGGTTTGTCTTTTGAGCCTTGCCTAAAAAAGGCACTATGGGGTAGCAAGAGCCTTTGTCAATATCCAAAAGCCCAGGGGTGACAGGTGCAAGCCGTCCCTAGCGAACCATCGTGGCTTGTCGAGCATGTCATCCCAGGCTGACAGGCATTGGATCCCCTTTGAATGACACCAATACTTAAGCCAGTTGTTGAAATTGATCATCTTGTCTTCATATTGTGGCATCATTCTTGGTGAGGGTAAGATGCTACTCAAGGTCAGGGTCATACCAGCCTGGGCTACATGCTCAGAGAGCTCCTCTGTCTCTTTTCATGTACTCCAAGGAGGTACGTCTCAGGTCATTCACACCAGCATGGACAATGACTGAGTCATATTTGTACTTGCCTTGGAGTGACCTGAGTGCTTGTGTTATGTGGCGGATCCTAGCGCCTGACAGGCAGCTCACAGTGACCTTCTCCTTGTTCAGCCTGGTGAGCGGGACGTCAGTGTGCCTGACTATAGAGTCACCTATTACAAGTGTATAAGGTGTGTTGTTTAGCCTTAAGGGCTGTGACTGTTCGGCACACTGGCTTTGTGAGCTATGTGTTGCACATGTTTTGTTTTGGGGTAGCGGTTGCTTGAGTGTTTGCTTTGAAGGTCTCTGCTGCTTAGGCAGATTTTTATTTAAAGCCTCCAAGTATGTTTTTGTGTGTTTATGTGTTTGGTTTGCTGTCGTGGTAGGTCTGTGTGAGACTGGAATTGTAGTGAGTGTGGTTTCCTTCTCCTCCTGACTGGTTACGCCAGTACTGAGTTGAGAGAGCTTAGCCTCCAGTTTGGCTATATGGGTGCATCTCTCACATGTGTTGGAATTTGTTGGGAGGAGGAGAGGGTTGTCTGCGTACATGAGGCAGTTGTAACATTGCCTCAAGATTCCCAGATTCACCAGCTGGACCGGAGAGGAGATTAACAACTGACCTTTGGACATGCTAGAATAGTATTGGGAATTCCTTTATAATTGAAAAAAGGGCCAGTGGGGAACAAGGTACTCAAGGGGAGATTGTGAGGTTGTAGTGCTTTTAATTTTTTAGTGCTGACTTAGTGAGCAAGTGCCAGGTAACTTAAATGCAATGTGTTACATGTAACTTAAATGCAAAAATGACAAACAGTAACTTTCTTTCAAGTGAAACAAGGAAATAAGTACAGTACGCAATGCAGATATCACTAGGGATCCACAGAAGCACTGAAAAGCCACGTTTTAGGTGGAATTAGCATTTCAGGGAAATAACAAGCAAACAAACAACAAGCATACCAACAAAGCTAGATTCAGCAGGCCTGGATCTAGTCTGTGCTACTTCAAGCAAGGTGTACCAATTTCAGTAAGAAACAGTTCAAATATGCAGGCACTATAAGCCTTTAACCAGAAATTCCCAGCTCAGAAGGGCAGAGTCCAGCCTCTCCTCCCACAAGAGTGCAGACCACGAACCTTCTTAATGTAAAATAACTGGCTTGAAGCCCAAGTGCTTAAACCAGAACTAATACAGTTTTAGAATAACAGACACTGAGCCCTCAATCAGCAGTTCCCAATTTAGAAGGATGTAAGCTACCTGTCCTGCCACCACAGTGCAGGCCACAAAATTTCCTATTGTAAAACAACTGGTCTGAAGCCCAAGTGCTTAATCCAAAAGACTTAGAATGATAGCTACACTTTAATCAAGTTACTACCAAGCAGTAATAAATATAATTGAATACTTTAAAGAATGCTTGGATTAGTGCTCAAGTTATACAAACAAAGCTAGATTCAGCAGGCTGGATCTAGTCTATGCTACAGCAAACAAGGTGTACCAATTTCAGTAAGAAGCAGTTCAAATATGCAGGCACTATAAGCCTCTAACAAGAAATTCCCAGCTCAGAAGGGCAGAGTCCAGCCTCGCCTCTTAACATTGTTTCTGTGCCTCTGTTTTTCTTTCTGCCTTGATTGTTCCTCTTCATTATGTGGCACTCAGCCTTTGTTCTTTCTGTGTAGAACCCAACCTCGTTTCTTCAAGTCTCCTATTCATCTTTCCTCTTTTTCATTCATTACCCTCATTTGTCTTCTTTTCTGTGTTATTTACCCATCTTGGTGTAAAATTATTTTTTCTTCCCTTCACTACTTATGTTTCTCTTTTTCCCACCACTTTTTTATTTTATTTATTTTTTTATTGTTGTTTTGTAATAGTCTTTGGCACCATGATGTGGGAGGCTGCACCATTACTTTACATACACTATTGCTGAGATTGTTATACCTTGGAGAAGGGGATATTTTCAGAAAAACACTGATTTCAGACTTTAAAAATTCCACCAATCTCACTTAATTTCTAAAGTTTTGGGACTCGTACTACTGGGTCTTGAACATGTATCATGATACTGAATTGTAGGATTGATATTTTGGCAAGGGAGAACAGACTTGACCAGAAGCTCATACCCTACTTGCATCCCTTGTAGTTTACAGCCGCCACTACATTAGATTCCTAGTGGTTTGGCTCCATAAACAAAGTTTTTCTGCAGAATGTGAGAATGTAGATGTTCATCGTGTTTCACTGTTGCAGTCATTACTCTTGGGTTATCCTGCTGGCAGGCTACCCGCAGTCAGCCAGAATTCCAAAGTCTAGGTCCAGCATCAGTTGCAGTTGCCTCTTCCCTGACGTAACTGCGCCAGGGGTATAAAAGATGCAGCCGACACCATTTTCTCCAGTCTTTCTTGCCGCGCGGTGCCCGAAGCAAAAGCAGTTCGCAAGTGCCAGTCGGCCGACTCCTGAGATTTTCAAATCTGAATTTCATAACCGATGTCTTCATTAAAGCGAAGTACCCCATTGGGGAAACTTTTTTTCTTGCTCCAGACAGATGTCAGAAAAAGTTAACAATTGTATTTCTTGTGGGAAGCAAATACCTCATAAGGATTTCCACTCTTACTGTATTCCTTGCCTAGGCCCTGATCAGTTGTCGGTTTTGTGCTAGATTCAACCAACGCACTATCAAGCGTCTGTTCGAATTTGCATTTCATTACTTTGGCCGAAGATTTAATTATATAATGCCGGTGGAACAGCCGACAACCGGAGTTTACAAAAAACGCAAGGACAAGGATAGGCATCTGAGGTCCAAAACCGACAACGAAGCCTCTTCTAGGCCAGTCGCCGGTTCACCGGTTCTCAGTGATGTGCTTTCGCAGCCCCTTGTGCCCGCTACTTCAGAGAGACAGGTCGCTACCGACTCCCACGTGGAGCCGACTGGGCCTCTGGATACTCAAGGTATTGGACACTCTGAAATCAATCCCTCAGATGGGTCCGGAGCCGCTGAGCAGGCATCGGCTTCTGAGGGTGTCTTCAGACTTACACAACTATATGTTAAGCCATCTTCAGCTTCAAAGACAAAGACTAAAGCAGCTCTAAAGACAAAGAAACAAGTACAGCATTCTCCTATTCAGACTTTCATGCCTAAAAAACAGATGCTCAAAATGGCCGAAGACCTAATTACTTTGTTCAAGGGCTCCCATCCCCCTCCTGATAAGAGGCCTAGGCAAGAGACAGAGTATTATTCTTCTGATCAGGTATCTTATTTACTCTGATTCCTCTTCTGAACAGGATTACTCCATGCTTTCCTATGCGGATTCTGATGCTGAAGAATCCATTCCTTCAGCCTCTCCTCCTGAGGACTATTCTTTTGGGGAAATACTGCATACTATGAGGGAGCATTTCCACTGGGAGAGCCAAGATTATTCTGAGTCTAAGAAAAAGCTTAGAGACTTCCTGCTTCTTCCTCTGCACAGACCCCTTCCTATTCCACCTGTTCTAGACATTGTAGATGATGTATTTTCAGAGTCCGGACTGTCCCCTGACTCCTTATCCCCTTCACCTGCTAAGCCAGACAGATACTACAGGGTCCCGGATTCTCATAAATTCCTATATAAAAACCCTGCTGCTGACCCAGAAACTATATCTCAGGGTCCCAAGGGGGTTAAAGCTTCCACTGCAAAAAACCCTGACCCCTCTGATAGGGATTCTAGGGCTCTAGACAGATGGGCGGGGGGAAAGTTTACACTTCTGCCACCCTGGTTGTAAGGGCTTTAAATTGTCAATTTCATATGCTTAAATATCAGCAATATTTAATGTCAGTACTTAAACAGAAAATGTTGACAAATACTGAATGTTCAGAGAACAAGGAATTGCAGGATTTATTGCATGCAACTGAACAAGTGGGAAAGCATACTTTGCAATGTGGTTATGATTCACTGAAGGCCTCTTGCAGGGCCGCTGTTACAGGTACTGTTATTAGAAGGCATGCTTGGTTAAAGGACCAAAATCTGCCTGATCATGTTAAAGCAAAATTATTAGATGCACCATTACAGCATGATACTTTGTTTAGTACTAAAGCAGAAGAGGTGTTGAAAAAAATGGGGGATAAAGCAAAATACATGCAGACAGTCATGGATTTCTTACAGCTACAGCCACCCAGGTTTAGCAGGAACTGGCCTTCTAAAAAGTGGTCCTGTCCAGTCTCAGACAGACCACAAAGAGGCAGATACAGGCGTCCCAGTGACAGATCTCAGCCCCAAGGCTCATACAGGCCTAAACATTGGGGTGTTCCTACCTCCAAAAGCGGAGAAGAAAAATCATAGCCTTACAGGAAACAGTCCCAATGACTTTCCTCTACCAGTTCCAAACAGTTTTCTTTTGACAGCCCCCTTAGGAGGAAAACTTGCACTTTTTTCATCAAATTGGCAAATGGTTACCCAAGTCAAATGGGTCCTGAACATAGTGTCCCAAGGCTACAGGTTCCATTTTCACACTCTACGAAGGTCAAAGGGCATGCCAGACCTGCCACACAATCAGTGGGCAGAGGCACAAAAACAAATTACAGCCCTCATGGACATGAGGGCCATTCAGCAAGTACCACAACAAGAGCAGGTGCAAGGATTTTACTCCAGACTTTTCCTAGTACCCAGGAAGGACAAAACCTGGAGACCAATTCTGGACCTGTCTATACTAAATACGTTTCTGGAAGTTCCAAAATTTTGGGCAGGAGGGCTTGGCTCGTAACTTTGGACCTAAAAGAGAGGCATGCCTGCATGCCCCAATCAGACAATCTTGCAGAAGATACCTCAGATTCATAGCTGGCTCAATGCATTACCAATTCTCTGCACTGCTCTTTGGCTTATCTACTGCGCCCAGGGTCTTCACAAAATGCCTGGCACCAGTAATTGCATTTTGCAGACAGAAAGGAATTCAAATATATCCCTACTTGGACGACTGCCTAATTCAAGCAGAGAACAAAGACACTCTTCCAAAGCATCTGGCATTTGTAAAAAGATTACTAATTGGCCTATGATACACAGTAAACGAAAAGAAATCAAAACTAGTGCCCTCTCAAGAGATAATATTCCTGGGTGCAAGCTTAAATACAACTGCCCAGATGGCTTATCTCACGCCAGACAAGCAAAAACAACTGACTACTTACTTCAAGAAATTGGCAACAAAAACCCACTTATCTGCAAGGAAAATCCTGCAGGCCTTGGGTTTAATGACATCCTGCATTCTACTAATTCCATATGCCAGACTGCATATGAGGAAACTACAATGGTATCGGAAAAGTGTTTGGACTCAGCATTGTCACTGCCTGGAGACAGTAATTGCACTCGTTCCCTGCCTACAACAGGAGTTTCGATGGTGGGCAGAAGCCTGTCACCACAACAAGGGTCTGCCATTCAGTTTGCCCACAGCCAGACAGTCACTGACAATGAATGCATCAGATTATGCCTGGTGGGCCCATATGGCAGGAAAATGTATTCAGGGCACATGGCCTGCAAACCAGATGCATCTCCACATCAGTCAAAAAGAGGTGCTAGCTGTGCAAAATGCCCTGACAGCTTTCAAGGACCTGCTTCATCCAGGACAATTACTGATAAAGACAGACAACACTACAGTCATGTGGTACATAAACAAGCAGGGCGGTACTCATTCCTACCCCCTCTGCAGACAAGCAATGACCTTATGGGACATAGCATTGGCTTTTCAAGTTCACCTGCAAGCACAATTCCTGCCAGGAAAAACAAATATTCTGGCAGACAAACTAAGCAGAAACCTCATGGATCCCCACGAATGGAATCTGGATCCACAAGTGTTCAGGATGATGATAAGGAAATGGGGATGCCCAGACGTAGATCTATTTGCCTCCCCTCACAGCTGTCAATTGCAGAGATTTTGCACAAGGATTTACCACAAGCAAGCATGGAAAGTGGACGCCCTATCATTCAGCTGGAAAAATCTAACCGTATATGCTTTTCCCCCACTGCCTCTCCTTCCCAGAGTACTCCTAAAGGTCAGACAAGAGAAGCCAAAAATGATTCTGATTGCACCAGACTGGCCACGCCAGCAGTGGTACGCAATCCTAAAGAGCTGGTCTCAAGGTCCAGCATGGATATTGCCTCAAACTTCTCACTTGCTGACCCAACAAAACAATCAGATCCTGCACAGCCAACTTAGGACCTTAAATCTGGCAGCATGGCGGATAATGTAGCCATTCAGAACACTCCTCTTTCAAAAGCTGTTATGGATGTTATCTTGGAGGCCAGGAGGCCCAGTACCCGAAAATCTTATGCAGAAGAATGAAAGAGATTATGTGCTTGGAACCAGGAACAAGGCATTGACACGTATGTACCAAATATTTCTCAGATTTTACAATACCTAACTGAGATGCTGAACAAAGGCCTTTCTTTCTCATCAATTAAGATTCATGCCTCTGCCATTTCAGCCCATTACAATACGGAACCACCTATCTTTTCTCATCCTTTAATAAGGCAGTACCTCACAGGGGCCAAAAACATTAGGCCTCCAAGGAGAGCATCAATTCTGGCCTGGGACCTCAATTATGTTTTGGAAAAACTCACACTGCCTCCTTTCAAGCCAGCATCAACAGCAGATATTAAATTCTTATCCTGGAAAACAGCTCTGCTCCTAGCCATAACCTCTGCAAGGCGAATCTCGGAGTTACAAGCACTCATGGCTGTGGAACCTTTCATCATTTTTCATCCAGACAGGGTTTCTCTGAGGACAAACCCTACATTTATGCCTAGGGTGGTGTCCAGTGTGGCCCTCAATCAAACCATTCACTTGCCTACCTTTTACCCAAATTCACAGAACAAGGGTGAGAAAATTCTGCATTCTTTGGACATGCACAGGCAGTTGCGCTTCTACTTGGACAGAAATAAAGCTTTCAGAAAGACTGAGCAACTTTGTGTCATATGCTGCAGGATCACAAGGAAAGGCTCTCTCAAAACAGACTATTTCTAAGTGGATAGGCCATTGCATCCGTTTCTTCTATTCTCAACATGGCAAATGAGTGCCTAAGGGCATTATGCTTCATTCTACCAGAGCAGCAGCCACTTCAGCAGCCTTCCTCAGAGGAGTGCCAACCAAAGAAATCTTAGAGGCTGCAACTTGGAATTCACTGCACACCTTTACAAAGCGCTACCACTTGCCTCTCTACTCTAAGTCCAGAGCAGGCTTCGCCACTGCATTTCTGCAGGGCTTCATAGCCTCTCCTAATCCTATTTAGCCCAGCCACCCATCCTCAGCTTTGGGATTCTACCCAAGAGTAATGACTGCAACATTGAAACACGATGAAGATAGTACAGTTGTGTACCTACCATAAATGTAGATGTTAGAGTGTATTCACTGTTGCAGTCCAGGTTACCCACCCACCATCCCCCTTCTCTTTGTTGGGAGTTATCTGCACTTCTCTATCCTGTACAACCTTTTTGGTGTATTTGCTTGTAGATGAAGGAAATGTTATTTTTGTGCATGCATTTCTTTTTGCTATATTTTTCAGCCTACCTGTTTGGGGCACCTGACATCTGGGGCAAGAAACAGTGAACAAAATGGCGTTGGCTGCATCTTTTATACCCCTGGCGCACTGACATCAGGGAAGAGGCGACATCTACCGACGCCGGACCTAGACTTTGGAACTCTGGCCGACTGCGGGTAGCCTGACGGCAGGATAACCCAAGTGTAATGACTGCAGCAGTGTATACACTCAAACATCTACATTTATGGTAGGTACAAAACTGTACTTTTTCAATACTTCTGTAGTTGTTGTAGGTATTGTTGTCTTGATGCTTCGATAATTAGTGTATTGGTTTCTATTTGCTAGTCTTTTGTATGAGTGTTTATTGAGTTAATGTGCATGTATTTTGTACTGTTCAAGATTTACAATGGATAAACCTGAAAAGAAAAAGAGCTTTAGGAAGTGTGCAAAATGTAGTCATAAACTTCTGCTACAGGATACCCACAAGCTCTGCGTGGTGTGCCTGGTCCTAGAACCTCTCTCAGTGGACTGTTCAATCTGCAGGGTCTTTGTCCCTCTCTCTTTGGTAGATTGAGTGAATACATTAATTCTTAAAGGCTTGCTTTCCACTGAACAATCAGTAGAAAAGCCCAGAAAGGAGAGAGACAAATGTAAGAGAAAGACAAGGACTCAGAACCCAGGAAAAGGAAAGCAGAGTACTTTGGCCTTTCTTCAACTTCAGAAGTGCCAAAAATGGAGCCATTTTCATATTCTACTCGGAGAGAAGCTGTCCTCGTTCAGCATTATTGCAGTTTGAGCCAATTATAATCTATGACAGGTAGGGTTGCCACCTTTTCAAATGCCCAAAGTGGGACATTTTTGGTACAAACGTTAGACTTTGCAGGCCAAAACATACCCATGGCCAGTACAAAGTACAGAACTTCACTTTTTTGCCTAACTAAAGCTTATGCTTGTAGTATTTTAGTTGTTTATACTGTTTCTTATAGTATTTAGGCATTTCAGGTACAGAATAACTGTTTTATGCAACTATTACATAAAATGTAGGAAATAATTTTGGCCTAAAATCTCGGGACGTTTGCCATTTTTACAATTTTTTTGCAGGACACAACTGCCCAAAGAGGGACTGTCTCTCGCAAAGTGGGACAGGTGCTAACCCTGACAGGATGCCAAAGTATCATTCCAGTTGTCATTCTTTAGACAGGGAACTGCCTCATTTTGTCTCCATACCCACTTCAGCCTCGTGCTTGTGAGCTTTCATGTCCTTCAGGAGTGATTCAGTTGTTGATTGGAAATGAGTGAATGATGTGAGCCTTTTTGAGCATCAACCCCCCCCTTTGATTTTAAGGGTAGATCATGTTAGCCCTTCTTCACCCATCCTTGCTTCTTCCTTGATCAGTGTTTCAGCACTGGAGGTTTTGTGGCTCAGGTGCCACCTGGAGGCTAGGCACATTGCACCATCTAGTACTTTTGCCTCTGTGCCAGTACCATTGTATTTGATTTATTCATCTTTGAGAACCTCAGTGTCCATTGAGTGTCCATACTGACCAGTCAATACGGAGACTTTGGCACCATCCTCATTACCAACACATCTGTTGCCCTTCACGGTGTCAGAGTCTTCAGCCTTTGTGGTATTGAGACTAGTCTCATCCTGAAGGCCGTCCAGTTTGTTGGTATTAGGAGTTCCTTACTTTGCTCTGTTTATGTCCACTTCGGGAGGGATGGACGCACCACCTTGTCTGGGTTGCCTAGTGCCAGCAGAAATAGGGTTGACCTTTGAAGTTATGGCAAAGATGATTGCCTCTCCACTGAGAGCCACAGCCTCTAATTATGTTGGCCCCTGACACCCAGCAGTCTATGCCTCAGCATGTTCACCATGTGTCTCAAGGGAAGAGCAGAACCGATGGTCTCAAGGAAATCTGAACGCATTAATTTGAAATCCTCTGAGGTGTTTGATTTTCACCCACCCCTGAGATCCTCACAGGTAGACATGCAGGAGGAGGAACATAGACTTCCTTACAGAGGCTTTCTCTTATGATACTGAACTGGCTGATTGAGAGCCCCCCCCCCCCAAATCCCCTCCAGAAGTGCCATGTTTGATGAAACCTGGAATTTTTGTGGTGGTATGGCCCACAGACCTCACCCTCTCAGGTTGAGGATGGGTTAAGAGTCCTGTCTTTCTGCACTTTCTACCTCCTGAGTGTCCCCTCCTGTTAATTGCCTAATAGATTTGGCCATTAGGAGGGTATGACAGGAACCTAATTCTTCTAAAGCCATCTCCAAGTCGCCTGACAAAATTCTCTTACCACTGAAGGATAGGCAACACTGGCCCAAGAAATCTCTGGTAGATTCTTTGATTCTAAAACCAGGAATATAGGGTCCCTTTTCGGGCTAACAGTACCAGTGTTCCTGAAGACTTGCTGGACTGCTCCCCTTTGGAGGCAGTCATTGCCATTTATCCCACCACTCACCCATGTGAATAACCATTATGCAGGATTCTTAGGTGAGAAGGATATTATCCAGGGACTGTATAATTCCCTTTTTTTATTCCCTACCCACTCAGTCCTGGCAACTACCAGATGCTCTCCACCACCATAGAAAAGAGACCAAAAGAGAAATTATTTCTATATTAGAAAAAAAAAAGCCATCCAACTAGTCTCACCAGACAAGAGAGGCATCTATTCAAGATTATTTTTAGTTCCCTAAAAGAACAAGGACCTTAGGCCCATTCTAGACCTCAGTAGCCCATACCTTCGTCAGAATGAACCCCTTTATATAATTGTTACAGTTCAAGCATTTTTGCCTTGCTTGGAGGTAAGTGATTGGATGTGTTCAACAGATATTCATGATGCATTTCTTGATATCAAGATAACCTAGATATCAGGAGATTTCAACACTTCGGGATAGGAGCAAGTCATTTTCATTTCAGAGCCCTACCCTTCAGTCTCAGGACAGCCCCCTATGCTTTCACCAAGTGCATGGCAGTAGTTGCAGCTCATCTGAGACTCTGGGATCAGAGTGTGCCCAAATATGGATGATTAGCTCCTCACCGTTATGAAAAGGGAATTCTCTTATCGAAGCTCGAAACTATTTGCTGCTGTTGTACCTATTCTTAGGTATTTTTGTAAATTGTGAAAAATGAAATCTTTAACTAACTCAAATATATTCAGTTTGTCAGATACCATCTGGACACCACCAAGTGCATAGTGAGTCTCCCATCTGTACAAATTCAGTCTCTCAGACTTTCTGTTCAGACTCTTTTGAATCAGTCCTCTCCATCTGCAACACAGAATCCTCCTTTTTGTAGTGGTAGGGCATTTTTGAGGGGAGAGTGGTCCAAGGAACTTGGAATTGAACTCTACACTCAAAATGCACTACCACTACAAAATGGAGGGTTCCACGTTGATTGTTGCCCTTAGTTGAGGAATAATGAGGGGTCTTTCTGCATGAGTTTTGAAAGACGTTAGCCACCATTCTAAATGAGCCATGCAAAGCTGAGTGATGATGACTGAGGTAGAGGGATGGCCTAACTTCTCACACCAGTAGATCCTAAACCGTCACTGAAGAATGCACATTTAAAAATGAGTGAACTGTACCATAACTAATGTGGAGGCCATTGATCAGAGGATCTGAAGTACCAGTGTTGCAGATGGGCTGCTATTCATTAAAACTTTATACAGCAGTGCAGATGTACATCCATACATTTTCCTGTAGCAGGCACATCTTACATCATCATCTTTAATGTTTAACACTGTATTGGGAAGCAGTAATTATTTTACTAATATCAGAACATATTCCCCTAGACTCTTAGGTAGATACTAAATTTACAGCCTATGGGTCATTGGGAAGCTTAGTCACAATATCCAAATGGAAAATATTGCTTACCCATTTAGAAGAACATTACCTTACATCTCAAGCATAAATTTGCAACTTTCCTTCCAGCCATCTAGACTGGTTTTAAAAAATGGATATGGGTTTGTTTTGTTTAGTGAGTAAAGGAAGTCTTCTATGGATGGGAGATGCTCTGAGTTGGAAACTTTTCATGTCAGCAAGTTTTGTTAATTCTAAAGTGGAAATTGATGTCTTCAGAGCAGGTATTGGATAGACTGTTTGTTTTCTGCAGCTGGTGGAGAAGATAAAAAAAAAAAAGTGTCTTTCGTAGCTTAAGTTAAACAAAGGGCACCTGTCAGCAGTCTGTATGAAATATAGTATAGGGAGAGGGCTTTTAGTCTGTTAGGGTCGCTCATGTCTCCTAAACCCAAGATCTTCTTGGTCAAGTGTTATCATTATCTTTTAAACGGCTCTTGATGTCTAAATAGGTACATCCCAAATTGGTGGGGTATCACATTCCAGGATCGCTTTAATAAGTGAGAAGTATAATAAGACTAGAAACTCCCTTATTAGACTCATCATAAGGAAGGAGTGTAATAGAAGTAGAACCTCTGTAGACGTAAAAGGGATGTACCTCAGCAGATAAGCTGAGTAAGTAGAAGTTCTTTCTGACAGCAGCCGAAATGTGGTGGGTGGTCAAAACAAAGCTCATTATCAGCATAGATTCCAAGGACTGTGATGAACAATGTATGTCTTAAGGGGAATGCCAAAAATGAGGTACAGAGATGGAGAGTTAGATTTACCAGGACTTGCCAGAGTTTTTGCATTTATGGTGAGCCTGTGACTGACATACCTAGGTCTAATATGATTCAGACCTGCTGTAGAGTTTGGGTATCTGAAAGAGATTTGATAACTACATGCAGTTTGTCGTTGTCAGTACACTTAGTTACCTACAAACCCATGACATTTGGTTTAACTTTAGAGAAATAGATGCCAAAGAGGGGACCCAGGGCAGAAACCCAGAACAACCAGGTTTGTTGACTATGAACAACAAAAGTAGAATTCTTCCCATATATGACTGCATATAGTGGATGCATTTTATTCATAGCACACTCCTAAACTGCATTACTATCCCTCATCAACTCTTCATTTACCTAATATTTCTAATTCCAGCCCTAACCTCTGTCTTAACTTTCTAGAGCTAGTCCGTATTCTTTTTTCCACATAACTACCCACCAAACCAAATCTTATCAATTTATAATCTGTTTTATCCAACAGTTATAATTCCAGTGATTCCATCCAACTTCCTTAAAAAAAGTTTTCAGTGTGCAGGCAAACTTGCCCAGCCTGTTGCCCTGAAATCAACAAAGTGTCAAAATCCATAACCTTGTCCATTCTGATCTTGTCTCTTCATTATACTACTTCAAATTATGTAGCATTTCTTTTTTAATTTACATCCTTTAATAGTCAGGTAAGAGAAGAACCCAGCATGGTGTCCTGTAGGTCCTCAATATTCTCAGATGCACCCTTTCCAAGGTAACATTGCTGAAATACAGCACTCATGTACTATTTCTACTAAAGTAGACTTGCTAACATAATTTTCTAAAACTTTATGAACCACTATCCATCTAGCAGTCCATAACATGCCTCTGTTTCCAACTAAAATTCCACAAAGGCCATCAGAATAACTAACTATCCTAGAACATTAGTAACATCGCATGTTCATTATATTGATCATTGTTGAAGTAGCCATAGCTGTGTGGATTATATCCTGCCAAGGATATAACAATCAGTCAGTTTCCAAAGCTTCAGGGCCTTCTTTGTGCCCAAACTGTCAGACAGCTTGAGCTGAGCTGATTAAAAGATAAGTTTAGGTGCCATGCCCTTCAGAGCTTTACTACCACTGAAGAGTATGCTGCTATAAAACTTTTGAGGATCAACAGCTGGCTTGGTGCTATTAATTTGCTGGGCAGGTAAGTTTCCATTTTCTAAATATTGGTTGTGTTTTAGCACTTTCCTCTTCAGGAAAGTTATTTTAAAGTTAGGAGTTTTGTGTTTTAATGTACTGTCATGAGAACTGTATCTCACTTTTAAACAGGAACATTCTTTTTACCTGCTGGTTTTAAAGTTGTGTAAAGTAACTAAAAAAACATTTTTCTACAAGGAAATTGTGTTTATTTGACTTTGTGTGTGTGGGGGGGTGTTGGCAAAGTGTTCTAAAATGTTTTTACTGTCTTTTTTTCTGTGAAAAAAGTGACTTTTGAAGACTTGTAGTTTTTACTGTCATTTGCTTCTTGTCTTCAGTGGGAAAGAGGCACCATTTTTGTTTTTTTTAAAGAAGAAACATCTTTATTAAGATATCATGTATGACATGGGCAATCGTACATTTATATAAATGAAAACAAATCATATTGACATAATTTTAGTTGCAAACATTTTACATCACTTATAATCTATCCAGTCATTGTCCTTCCAATATTATCTATCTCTTTTTTTAAATCTTAACTTCTTTTAAACCTTTTTTCTCTTTTGCATATATTGTTGTTAGTTACCATTTTTTCCTATGTAATTTGTTCCTACCTTTTTCTAAAGATCCCAGTTCCAGTTCTTTTATCTCTGTTTACTATATTCCCTAAAGTTGGTTTAGACTTTGATTTCCATTTTCTAGCAATTGTTTTTTTGTCAGCCACCATAATTAGACTCAGCAAAGTCACGTCCATGGAACACACTACCAATCTCATGGTTAGCCCTTCTTCCAGCCACAAAAAGACAACAATAAGCAAACAGTCTTTGCCACCACGGCAGGCTAGAAATTTACCTCAGCCACAGGTGGATGACTGTGCTGTAGCCATTTGCTGTAACCTCTGACCATCATCTTTTACCCCAGAACCTTTTGGTGTAGCACCTGCAGCCATCATGGACAAGCGGTGTCCTCTGTGGCTGTTAGGTTACCCTCAGTGGGCAAGGGAGAGACACTCTTGTTGGTTCTGGAAGAAGGAACTGAGAAGGCTTCCCTGTTGTGTCCGAATGAAGCTGCTGCCATTCGTAACACAGTTGCCCCATTTTTCCCATCAAAAAGAAACAGAAAACTAAGCACGAGTACTGCTCCTCAAATTTCTTTAGACAGGAGTAGTTTTCTGGGTCTGGCTCAGAGGTTAATTCAGACTGTTGAGCCTTCTTGTGAAGTAGTTTGTGGTAAATGAATGAGGATACCTCTTTCCTGAAGAGATTCAAGATTCTGAATATGAGCAGGAAGATTAAGGGGCAGATACAGGACTTTATCCTCAGGTTTTTGATTCATATTCAGAGGAGAGCTCGGTTTCTGATTTTGTTTGTAGGAGGTTGTCTTTCTCTGGGACATTTGCTAAAATGTGCCAGTGTTTTCAGTGGGAGAACACTGAGGTTTCTCAGTCAATCAGAAAATACTGTTGTTAAAGAAGGAATTTCCGTAATTTACACTCATTCCTCATGTTCTCTCTGCTTTATAGGATTTATGTGCTACTGCTTGCAGTTTTTCTAATAGTCCTCCATCTGGCCCTAAAAAGGCAGATAGGATATTTAAAGTTCCTCAGTCAAGTCCTTTTCAAAACCTGACCCAGCAGCTATAGCTTTACTTATTCCTTCTGCTGCTAAACATTTATTTAATTTCAATCCTTTTCTTTCTGATAAGAATGTGAACATTATGGAAAAAATAGGGGGGAAAGTGTACACTTCTTTAACTTTGATTTTTCAGAATTTTGAATTGTCAGGCTCATATGTTAGTTTGTACTGACTAATTGTGAAAGTATGAGAAATGGTTTATCTTTAGTCTCTTCTTGTGAGGAAAAATCTGATTTAAATAATTTAGTTTTTTCTATTGCACCAGTCACTACTCATTGTTTCTAGTGTGTGTATGACTGTTGATACATCTTCCAGGGATATGGCCACTGGTACTATTTTGAGGAGGTTTACATGGCTACATTCTCAGAACCTCCCAGATGATAACAATGAGCTTTTAAATTTCCCTGTAGGTAGAGATTTAAGTTTTTGGCTCTTCTGCTATAGAGGTGATCAAAAAAGTGAAGAAAGGGGTAGGATGACCCAGGGAATCTCTTAAGGTTTTTTAGCCATCCTTTCCCAATTTTTCTAAGGCATTCCCTAACTCCTTATCCAATTTTGGCAAAAAGCAGAATAAACAGTCTCAATAAAATACAGGTAAACAAATGTTTAAGAAAAAATGGCAAGGGGGTTCCAAAAAGTAGCATTGAACTTCCCAAAATCAAGGACAGTCCAACAAGTCTGAGTGACTGTTCAAGAGACCTTGTTCCCTTTTGCCACTCTGGCCCTTTTTCTTCCAGAAAGTCTGAATCTACATGTTTCTCTTTGGCAACAGATAGCTTTGGACAAATGGGTTCTGAAAAATCATTCATCCTTTCCCATGGGTCATTGCTCATCCTCCATATCAGACTCTCTTGCTTCCATGTCTGCCCATGGATTCTCCTCTTTCTATGCAGTCTCATGTCAAAATGTTTTTGAAAGGTGTTTTCCACAAGAGGCCTCCAAGTAAACCAGTGTCCCTTCCTTGGGATCTTAATTTTGTTAGAGAAATTAATACTTGCTGCCCCTGAACCAGCTAACCTGGTTCTTAATGTGGAAAACTGTTTTATTGATTGCTCTGAACTGCGCAAGAAGAGTGCCTGAGTTGCAAGCTCTCATGGTGAGTCAACTCTATCTCATTTTCCACAAAGACTGGGTTTCTTTGTGAACTAATCCTTCTTTTATACTTAGAGGTATCTGAGGTTTTTTTAAGCCAAACTATCCATCTCACCATTTTCTTTCCTGAACCTAAAAATAAAGTTAAGAAGAGGATACTCCATACCTTTGATGTTCACAGACAACTGTGGTACTATCCTGTTTGTATTCCCGAAGAACTCTGTCTTTCAGGTCTTTGGATCAGTTCATTTTTTGTGAAGTTAAGAAGAAGGGACAATGTGCCTCAAAACAGACTATTCCAAAATATTGTCTAAGGCTATTGCCCTTTGTTATACACACCATAACAGAACTATTGCAAGCAAGGTCAAGGCCCATGCTACCATGGCCTTGGCTTCATCTATGGCTTTTTGGAAAAGAATGGATTCTAGATGTTTTATAAAAGCTGCTACATAGATCTCTGTACATATTTTTACAAAGCAGTATAAGCTTGATTACTTCTCTAGGTCCAGGTCTGGCTTTGCTAGGAACATTGTCCAGGGGCTGTTGGACTCTTCTCCTTCAGTCTCCCAAAGGTAGTAAGCTATTAGGGTAGGGAGGAAGTGTTTTTGTTATTGACTGTCAAGCCCAAGTAAAGGACTTTTTACTTGTGAAATGCTTCTATAAATATTTTGTAAAAAGCTTATTTTATTTTTTCTACATGTTCATGTAGAATACTTATGTGAGGGGCAGGCAGGATATTGTACTTCTGGGGACTGTCACTGAAATTTTTACCACAAATCCTTTTTTTTTTTTTTTTTTCCCCCCAGGAAGTTTACTGACTCATCTGAGCTCCACTACCTGCCGTTCAGTCTCCTTTCTTACCTTAACCATGGAGCAATCATTGGTCTCCTCAGTGTTTCTTTCACATCCACAAGAAGAGGAAGAAAATTATTTGGGAGTCTTTTGGGGTCAGGCCGGCTCTCTCACCGCCTCAGCCCCCAGGAGGTGACTCTGTTGTGGCCAGAAATGGCATCTTGGATCGCTCATTGATTGCCCTGTGTCCATCTGGTGTGGCTTTCTCAGAAAGTCACTATTGACCAAGAAATAGATGCATCCTGCACAACTGTAGGGTTATCCCTCACCTGGGAAGAGAGGATCACTGTTAATCTTCAGGGAAGGAGCAGATGAAGGTGTACTGCATAGCTGGGCTAAGGTGCTTGATTCTTAGGCTAGTGCCTCTGACATGGGTTGGTCTTTTTACATGGGAGTCTCCCAGGAAAAAAAAAGCAACAAGTTAAGAATGTCTCTTCTTTTGTTTCTTAAGCTATGGACAAGGAAGACTTGTTGGGAATTTGCTAAGTAATTATCTTCTGTTTTTATGTTTTAAATCCTGTTTTTACATGGAAAAGAAAATAGATTTCCCTCACATTCTGACACCGATTACTATTCAGAAGAGCAAGGAGAGGAATTGGTGTTTTTCTTAAGGGTTTTCTCCTAAATATGAAGATTCTGATTGGAGGAAGTATTTCTTCAGATTTTCCTCCAGAAGAGTTCTCTTTTTCTGATACTGTACCTAAAACGAAAGATGTATTTTAGTAGGGATAGAGTGAAATCCTTATCTCTCAGGAAAATTATTATGATTTGTTACAAATGGATTTTCCTCAGCATGCAACTGTCCCTCCAGTTTTAGAGATTTCTTTTAACAGCTTGCAGTATGCCTTATTGTCAACCTCCTGCATCCAAAAAGTCAGATGGGTTATATAAAGTACATCAGACATATAAATATATGTTTTCTAATCCAAAGTCACACCCTGCAGATGTCCTTCCATTTCACTGTTGCAGTATTCTTTACATTAGGGATCCCTTGCTAAGGGTGGCCTGAAGTCCAGCCAGTATACCAAAGCCTTTAGGTTGCTTTAAGGTACACCGTGCATCACACGTATGCTCCTAGCATAGTGTAGGGCTTAAAGGTGACGTCTGGATGTACCATTCTCAGAACGTCTTTGCCGCCAGTCTGAACACCATCACTTGATCGTCGTTCTGAACTCCCGCTGTTCTTTGCGTTTCACTGTTGCAGTCATCACATTTGGGTTGTCTACCTGCAGGTAGCCCTCAGCCAGCCTGAATACCAGAGTCTTGGATTTCTGCGTCGGATGCTGTCTCTTCTTCCATGATGTCAGATCGTCAGGGGTATAAAACATGCAGCCAATGCCATTGCATCAGTTTTTCTTGCCGTGCGGTGCCCGAAGCAGAAGCAGTTCACAAGTGCTGGTCTGCTGACTCATGAAATTTTTGTTTTCGAGTTTCATAACCGAAGTCTTCAAAAAAGCTAAGTACCCCATTGGGGATTCTTTTTCTTGCTCTTAACTGATGTCAGTAAAAGTTAATAATTGTATTACCTGTGGAAAGGAAATACCTCATAAAAATTTTCATTCATACTGCATTCCTTGCTTAAGCCCAGACCACGACGTCCCTTGCTGTCAGTTTTGTGGCTTGTTCAACCACCAAAACTATTCATCATTGGGCTATATTTGCAGCAAATTATTTCGGTACTCAGTATAACTATCCAGAAATGACTTTGGTAAGCCATCCGACCACCGATATTCTGAAAAAACCCAAGTATAAAGACAGAGACAGACCGCATAGGTCCAAAACTGCTGACGACGCTTCCATTAAGCTACTGAGACCCATTCGGAGTCCGGTATGCCGCAAGATGCTCCTTCGACTATGGAACCTGCAGATGTCTCTACTTTGGATGGGTCTGGAGCAGCTGTGCAGGTACCGGTTTCTGAGGGAGTATTCAGGCCTACAGACTTGCATGTTAAACCGACGCCGTCTTCTTCATCCAGGCCTAAAACTCGCAGCATGCCTAGAAAACCAACGTCCAAATCACATGGTCAGGCCCATATGCCTAAAAAACAAATGCTTAGAATGGCTGAAGACCTTATTATCTTAATTAGAGAAGCCAGCCTTCCCCCTCTAAGAGACCTAGAACTGATTTTCCTTCTGATTCTTCTGATCAGGAATCTGATATTTCTATTTCTAATGATTACCAGGATTTGCCCTTATCTACCTATGAGGATTCTGATGCAGAGGATTCCATTCCCTCTGCTTCCCCTTCAGAAGATTTTTCTTTTGGTGAAACCTTGCATACTCTTAGGGAGCATTTCCACTGGCAAAGCTAGGATTACTCTTGACTCCAAAAAAAGGCTTAGGGAATTCTTACTCCTTCCTCAACACAGGCCTTTAGCTATCCATCCTGTTCTGGACATTGTAGATGATGCTTTCCTGAAATCTAGCCTTTCCCTAGACACCTTACCTCCAGCTCCCAGTAAAACTGACAAGTATTGCAGAGTACCTGACACTCACAAGTTCCTCTTCAAGAATCCTACTGCGGATCCAGAGACCATTTCACAAGAACCAAAGGGCATTAAGGCTACTGCTGCCAAAAATCCTACCCCTTCTGATAGAGATTCTAGAGCCTTGGACAGATGGAGTAAGAAGGTATACACATCTGCTACTTTGGCCATTAGGGCTTTAAATTGCCAGTTTCATATGTTAAAGTACCAGCAGCATATTATGGGACTATTAAACAGAAAATGTTGTTGATTCCTAACTGTGCTGAACACAAAGAATTACAGGATTTAATGCATTCTGCAGAACAAGTTGGTGACTCTTTAGAAGCATCTTGAAGGGTTGTTGTCACTGGGTCTGTACTTAGAAGGCATGCTTGGCTTAAGGAGCAAAACTTGCCAGATCATGGTAAAGCTAAATTACTGGATGCTCCCTTAAACTAAGACCGCCTGTTTGGCAACAAAGCAGAAGTCGTCCTCAAAAAGATGGAGGAAAAAGCTAAATCTATGCAAACTGTTAAAGAATTCCTGCAAGTACAGCCTCCCAGATTTAGTAGACATTGGCCTTCAAAGAATTGATCCTTTCCAGTCTCTTCCACGCCCTCTCAGTCCAAACCCAGGAACAGCAGACCACCTAGGTTACAGTCTCAGGCTATGCACAGGCCTAAGCAGTGGGGGGCTCCCACTTCCAAAGCAGGGAGTATTAAGGCACCCCCATATGGAAGAATGGCACAATGACTTAACATTAATTCTTCCAAGCCCTGCTCAACCGTCTGCTTCCTTAGGAGGAAAGCTCGCCCTGCATGCAAAGAACTGGGAACTCATTACCCAAGGCAAATGAGTTTTGAATATAGTTTCCCAAGGATACAGATTCTACTTCCACACCCTACCAACTGCAAACGGTTGGCCAAACCTACCCCCAAATCATTGGGCAGAGGCCCAACAGCAGGTTCTCTCTCTTTTAAGTATCAGGGCTATTCAGCCTGTCCCAGCAGAAGAAAGGGGACAAGGTTTTTATTCAAGACTTTTCCTGGTACCCAGAAAAGACAGCTCATGGCGTCCTATCCTGGACCTCTCTATTCTAAACACCTTTTTGGTAATTCCAAAATTCAAAATACTAACACTTCAACAGCTGCTTCCTATGCTAGGCAAAGATGCCTGGTTAGCAACCTTAGACTTAAAGGAAGCTTACCTGCACATTCCAATAAGGGAGTCTTGCAGGAAATACCTACTCTTCAGGGCAGGCTCCATGCACTATCAGTAGTCTGCACTTCCCTTTGGCTTATCTACTGCGCCCAGGGTATTCACAAAGTGTCTAGCTCCAGCCATTGCATTTTGCAGGCAGAGAAATATTCAAATATACCCATAATTGTACAATTGTCTGATTCAGGCAGAAAGCCAGGACTTGCTTTTAAAACATCTGGCATTCGTAAAGAACTTCTAACCTCACTGGGGTACACTATAAACGAAAAGAAATCTCACCTAGTACCCTGCCAACACATTGTATTCCTGGGAGCAAGCTTGCACACAACTTCCCAGATAGCTTTCCTCACTCCAGAGAAACAAATTTACTTGACAACCTACTTCAAAATATTGGCCACAAAGACTTAGATATCTGCAAGGAAAATTCTGCAAGCCCTGGGGTTCATGGCCTCTTGCATTCTACTAATTCCATATGCAAGATTGCATATGAGGAAATGCAGTGGTATCTAAAAAGCCTATGGTGTCAACATTCTCAGGACCTGGAAACAATGATTCTTATCATTCCTTGTATAAAGGCAGAGTTCCTTTGGTGGGCAGAGGCCTGCTACTGCAACAAGGGACTCCCTTTAACTCTACCCCCTGCCGCCCAAACCCTAACAACAGACTCATCAGACTATGCATGGGGGGCTCACTTGGCAGGGCAGTGCATTCAGGGCAATTGGAACCCGAGACAGATGCACCTGCATATCAACCAAAAAGAAATGTTAGCTGTACAGAATTCCCTGACAGCCTTCAAAGACAACATTCTTCCAGGACAATTATTGGTAAAGACGGACAACACCACAGTTATGTGGTACATAAACAAGCAGGGGGGAGCCCACTCATACCCTCTCTGCAGACTAGCCATGGCGCTTTGGAACACAGCCTTGAGCTACCAAGTGCACCTACAAGCTCAATTCCTGCCAGGCAAGCTAAATTGTCTGGCAGACGACCTAAGCAGAAATCTCATGGATCCACACGAATGGAAACTGGAACCAAAAATATTCAACCTCTTGAGGAACAAATGGGGGACTCCAGAGATAGACCTGTTTGCCTCTCCTCAGAACTACCAATTGGACAAATTCTGCACAAGGACTTCCCACAGTCAAGCTTGGAAAGTGGATGCTCTGTCCTTTACCTGGGAAAGCCTCTTAGTTTATGCCTTACCCCCTCTGCCTCTCCTCATGAAGGTTCTGCTAAAGATCAAACAGGACAAGCCAAGGACAATACTGATTGCACCAGACTGGCCACGCCAACACTGGCACCCCCTCTTGCGCAGTATGACACTGATGGGAACCATGGCACCTGCATCAGACCATTTCCCTGCTGTCCCAGCAGGCGGGCCAGATTCTGCACCCTCAGCTTCAAACCCTGAACCTTGCAGCCTGGCTAATTCCTTGAGCTGTCCAATAGCATCCCTCAGTAAGCAGGTGCTAGATGTCATTCTGGAGGAAAGGAGGCCTAGTACTAGAAAATCCTATGCAGAAAAGTGGAAAAGATACTGTTCCTGGAGTCCGACTCAGGGCATGGGCACAGCGGTGCCCAGCTTACCTCATATACTTCAGTACTTAACAGAAATGCTCCACAAGGGCCTATCCTTCTCGTCAATTAAAATTCATGCCTCTGCCATTTCAGCACATTATAATACTGAACCACCCCTCTTCTCTCACCCCCTGCTAAAGCAATTCCTTGGAGGGGCCAAAAGTTTAAGACCCCCCCCCCCCAGGAGAGCCCCTACTCCAGCCTGGGACCTTAACCTTGTATTGGAAAAGCTCACTCTCCCTCCTTTTGAGCCAGCTGCAACTGCAGAGTTGAAATTCCTTTCTTGGAAAACAGCCTTCCTTCTAGCCATCACTTCAGCAAGAAGAGTGTCTGAATTACAGGCCCTCATGGCAGTGGAGCCCTTCATCTTCCATGCAGACAGGGTTTCCCTCAGGACCAGTCCTTCCTTTATGCCCAAGGTGGTGTCTAGTGTGGCCCTTAATCAGTCCATTCATTTGCCTACCTTTTTACCGAATCCACAAAACAAAGGAGAATGAATACTGCACTCTTTGGACGTGCACAGATTTTATTTGGACAGGACTAAGCCTCTCAGAAAATCTGAACAGCTGCTAGTTGGCTTTGCTGCAGGGGCAGAGGGGAAGGCCATTTCAAAGCAAACCATTTCTAAACGGATAGCCCATTGCATTAATTTCTGCTATAAGCACCATGGAAAACCTACCCCACAGGGGATAAGATCACATTCCACCAGAGCTGCATCTACCTCTACAGCGTTTCTCAGAGGTGTCCCTACCAGGACATCCTAGAAGCTGCTACTTGGAGCTCTGCACGTACCTTCACCAAGCATGATCACATGCCTATTTTTTCTAAATCCAGAGCTGGTTTTGCGACTGCAGTTTTGCAGGGCTTAATGTTGTGTCTTTCAGCTTTTCCTGATTAGGGGTCGCCACAGCAGAACTCCGGTCCGCTAATGATTGGCAGTAGATTTTTACGTGCCGAGTTGCCAGCCTTGACACACAACCTTCCACGAAGGTACGCCCATTCATGCATGTCTCTACACAGAAGACACTCTTGCTGAGAATCGAACCGGACAACGTCTTACTGTGAGGCGACAACGCTACCGCAGCACCACCACCGCAGTATACATAATGCTATCTAACTTCCTCCTCCCTTCCTTATCTTTGGGAAGCAACCCAAATGTGATGACTGCAACAGTGAAACACGAAGTACATAGTACAGTTGTGTACAATTGGTTTACCTTTACATGTGCATATTGCACACGGGCGACCATCAAATGTTTGAAAGACAGTTTTCAAGTTCTGAAAACTTCGAACGGAAGACGGTTTGAATGTGCAATGAGCGAATGCACAGTGAGAGTCTCTCATTGCACATTCGACATTTAGGGGCAGAGCGCACTATAGTGGGGAGCTGGAAATGGTTCCATTCCCCGCTGTAGTGCGATCTCGGAGTTAGAATAATAAAGAAGGGGGGTGTGGGGTGCAGGGGGGCTTGCCCCCCTGCATTACATGGCATATACTTTTGTTGTCGACATTCATGTTCGAAAAACAGTGAATCGGTTGTTCGATTTGCTGCTTTTCGAACATTAGAAACTGTCACTTTTTCCAGTTTCATTTTTATGATGCGAGGATATGACCACTCGCACAAGTGTAATTCGAGGTTTTAAAGGTAAACCGTACACTTACCATAAATGTAGATGTTCGAGTGTATTCACTCTTGTAGTCCTGCTTACCCTCCCTCCAGCCCCCTGACTTCTCTTGTCTCTACCTTTCCTTCTTCTTTGGTGTATTTAAGCTTTCTGGTGTATTTGCTTTTTGATGGAGGGGTACCATAACGTATAATTGCTTCCCATTGTGGGAGCACCTGACATCTGGGGCAAGAAAAACTGATGTAATGGCGTCGGCTGCATGTTTTATACCCCTGACAACCTGACATCATGGAAGAAGAGACAGCATCTGATGCAGGAATCTAAGACTCTGGTATTCAGGCTGGCTGAGGGCTACCTGCAGGCAGATAACACAAATGTGATGACTGCAACAGTGAATACACTCGAACATCTGCATTTATGGTAAGTGTACACAACTGTATTTTTTTTTGCTGGTTCACCAAGCAATTGCAGATAAGTGCCCTGTTGGGATTCTTTTTTACTTGTCCTTTTTATTGTTGCTTGTAGGGTTTCATGTCATCCAAGAAGGGTAAATGTCAGCATGGGAGAGATTCCCCATAAAGACCACCATGACCATTGTCTCTCTTGCTTAGGTGCCTCATGCATCCTGTTCCATTTGTCAGGCTTTTGTACCTAAAGCTCTTTGTAGTAAACTATTTTCTTTGGCACTTTATTTTGAAAAATCAGTGTTATAAGCTGCTTATGAAAGATATGATGGAGGGTACTTCCTGCTCTGATGGACAGCTGTCCATGACGAAGACGGCCAAGAAGTCTGTGATGGAATCTGTTGCTGTTCAGCCTCTGCCAGGCATCTGTCCTGAGTTGAGTGAATGTCCAGAGGTTCATCTAGCTTTGTTGGTAGATTCCTTTGCGCAACCAAGTTGGAGGCCGGTGGGGAATCCAACTTTCAGCATGTTCAAGGAGGCTTTGCAGATGTCCATTTCAGACACTCATGGGGATCCGCAGCTGATTATTTTTGAGGGGCCTAGGGGGTATTCTTCAAATATTAGTAAGAGAAGATATCCCTACTACTATTATCGAATGCCATCCTGGGTCAAAGCCTTCCAGATTTTATAAGGCGGACGTCCCATTGAAGAAAAAGCGAAAGACTAAACATATTTCTCCTGCTCCTGAGAATCCACAGAGTGAATTGCAGGCCTTCACTCAGGGTTTGTTTAGTGCTTTTCTGTTCCAGCCCTCTTTGGTCCTCTACTCCCCTAAAAAGACCCAGGGAACTGAATTCCTCTTAGGAGGAACTGGATTTGGATGAGGAATCCCTTGCTTACTCTTCTCCAATTTCTTTTCCTTTGGACTATGGATCAGAGGAAGAGGAATCTACTAGTCCTGATACTCCCTTTGAAGAGATTTCTTTTGGGGACACAAACTTCAGGATGATGGAGTTCTTTAAATGGAATTGTGCTCAGGTTTATGAGGTGCATAAAAGATACTTTGAGTTGCTGTAGATGGCTTCTCCTAAACCTTCTGCTTTCTGCAGTTTTTACTGTGTTGGCTACCTTGATAGATGCTTTTTCCAATGCTTCTAAGGCTCCGGACTCTCAGCCCCTGCTACCAAGAAACCTAGTAGTTTTTATATGGTGCCCGAGGACTGCAGATCTTTGTAGAAGTGTCGTTTTGCTAACCCTTCTATGGTATCTGTAGCTTCCGATAAGCCCTGTCAATTGCTTCCATGTCCCAATTTTACTGCCTTCTGAGATAGCAGGACAGTGGAAAGGCTAGGCACGAAGGTTTACACCTCTGCTACCCTAGTTTTTAGGGCTATTAATTATCAGACCTATATGTCCAGGTACTTGTTGCCTCTCCTATCCCAGGCTTGTCAGGTTATTTCTGAACTTCCAGATTTTGAGGGTAAGACTTTTGCTCTATTCCTGGTAGGGACTTCCTCCCAGGTGGCTCTTCATTCCATCAAGTGTAGGTATGATGCAGTAGATGCTTACTCTAGGGCTGCTGCTTTGGGGTCAGTGATGAGGAGGTATTCTTGGCTTCGGCTTCAACCTTTGCCTGATGATATTAAGGTTAAGTTGATGAATGCTCCTCTTGATAAAAAGCACTTGTTTGGTGAAGCTGCTGCTGCTGTGTTTAAGTCCCTTTGGGATAAGGGCAAGGCTTTACAGGAATTTAAATATGTTTGTTTCTCCTCTGCCTAAATTTCTGAGAAACTACCCCAGTAAGCCAGCCTTTGTTAGCAGGCAGTCTCACCCTCCTCTTAAGGGCAAAAATGGTGCAAGAGGACCCCTTCTGCTAAGGCTACTTCAGGGCCTCAGAAGTCTCCTTTTCAAGATAAACCAGGTGCTGTCTGACTGTCCTACTTCCCAGCCATTTTCCTCTTTCTCTTAGCCCCTCTCTCTCTCTTTCTCTCTCTTTTTTTTTCTGTGTGTCTCTCTCTCTTCCTATTTGGCTACAGACTGCTCAGGATTCCTGGGTCCTAGTCATTATTCGTCAGGGGTATTTCATGGTTTGGAAATCTTTTCCCCATTTTATGGTCATTCCTCGGCCCCCTCAGGAACAGCTCTCTTTCTTTCCAGAGGTGCTTTGGGACCTTTTGACTCTGGGTACTATTCAAGAGCTGCCTGTGCCCCAAAGGGGGAGGGGGTTTCTAGTACCCAGAAAAGAGGGTATTTGGAGACCAATTCTAGACCTCTCTATCATCTAAACACTTTTCTGAGGTTGCCCACCTTTCAAATGTTGTCCCTTCAGACTTTGTTCCCTCTTTTGCTTCCTCAGGCTTGCATGGTGTCTCTGGATCTCAAGGATGCCTGTCTCCATATTCTGACCAATCCCCGTTTCCAGAAGTTTTTACACATTTCTGTTGCTTCCTGGCATTTTCAGCTCTCGGCTTTGCCCTTTCTACTGCCCCAAGGGTATTCACGAAATGCCTCACTCCTGTGATTGCTATTTGCAGGATTAAGGGGATCCAAGTATTTCCTTACATGGACGACCTCCTGTTTCAGGCATCCTCTTAAGAAATCTGCCATTTCCGTTCTGCAAAGCCTGGGATTCACAGTAAACTTCAAAAAGTATTTTCTTATTCCTTCTCAGGGCCATTTTTTTCTGGGGTGCAGGATTCAAACTGTGCTTATGCTGTCATGCGTGCCACATTCCAAGTCCTTGACACTCCTTTTTTCTCAGGCATCTATAATAGCCAGGGAATTTCTGAGAGCTCTGGGATTCGTGGCATCCACCATCCCTATGCTCTCTCTGGCCAAACTCCACATGAGAAAGTTTCAGTGGTTCCTGAAGTCAGTTTGCCTTCAACATGCACATCCCCTAGAATTTGTAGTTCCTATTCTACCTTGTTTCAAGAAGGAACTTTAGTGGTGGATCCAGCAGTTGTCTCTAAATCCAGGATCCCTTTTCATCCTCCTCTTCCCTTTCAGGAGCTGTTCACAAATGCTTCAGACGTGAGATGGGGAGTAGCTTCTGTCTCCCTAAAGGTGCAGGGGATGAGGTCACCTCTTCAACAGAAAGAGCACATCAGTGTCCAAGATGAGAGCTCTTCTGCTGATGTTTCAAGCATTTTATCCTCTTTTCTCCCCTGGACCTGTCAATGTGTTTGCAGACAATAGCACATTGATGTGGTATGTTAACAAACGGGGGAGCAAGATCTTATCCCGGTTGGCACTCCTAGTGTGGGCTCTTGCTTTCCACTGTCAAGTGACTCTTCAGGTAGTTTACATTCCATCAGGTCAAAACATTGTAGTAGACACTCTGAGCAGGTCCTTAATCCCATGAATGGATGCTTCACATGGAAATGTTTCTGGACGTTGCCCACCAGTGGGGTACTCCTCAAATAGATCCATTTGCCTCTCTGAACAGACATCTTCCTGTATTTTGTGACAAAGTCACAGGTGTTCTGGTTTGAAAGGTGGGCACCCTGGCTTTTTCTTGGAAGGGAATGCTTCTTTATGCATTCCCACCTCTTCCCTCATTCCAAAAGTCCTGTTCAAAAATCAACAGGATGCTCCAAAAATCTTGTTTTTGACTCCTTTTTGGTTAAGACAGCATTGGATTTTCATCGTGTTACACTGCTGCAGTCATTACACTTGGGTTATCCTGCTGTCAGGCGGTCCCGCAGTTGGCCCGAATTCCAAAGTCTTGGTCCGGCGTCAGTTGCTGTCGCTTCTTTCCTGACGTCAGTGCGCCAGGGGTATATAAGATGCATCCAACGCCATTTTCTTCAGTCTTTCTTGCCATGCGGTGCCCGAAGCAGAAGCAGTTTGCAAGTGCCGGTCGGCCAACTCCTGAGATTTTCGAAGTCGAATTTCAGATCCAAAGTCTTCAATAAAGCTAAGTACCCCATTGGGGAAACTTTTTTCTTGCCTCAGACCGATGTCAGAAAAGTTAATAATTGTATTTCTTGTGGGAAGCAAATACCTCATAAGGACTTCCACTCTTACTGTATTCCATGCCTAGGCCCTGATCACGACGTCACTAGTTGTCGGTTTTGTGCTAGATTTAAGAAACGCACTATAAAAAGACGTTTTGATTTTGCTTTGCACTGCTTTGGCCGAAGGTTCAATTATACAATGCCGTCGGATCATGAAAGTGGAATCTGTAACCTTGAGACACAATATCCCGGACCCATTTGTCTTGGGTGATTGTTTGCCAGTTTTGAGAAAAAAGTGCTAGTTTTTCCCCCTAAGGGGGCTTCCAGGTTCCTCCTTTTGCATTTAGCCAAGGGCAGTCATCACAAGTTACCTCAGAGGGTGGACCTACTCGCACAGGACAAGGGATCTCTCATCCATCCCCACCTGTCCACTCTTTAGCTGACACTGTGGGTGATAGGATTTTGATTCCACATAGACACCTTTTTTTTTCTGAGGACATGCTTAGGGTCCTGTATGAGGTCAGGAAACACGATACTAGGAAGACCTATGTATCCAATTGGAAGGGGTTTTCTGTTTGGTGTCTTTGTCAAAACTTGGATCCACTTTCTGTGGATACTCCTTTGGTTCTCTCTCATCTGTGTGAATTGCTCAATGCTGGGTTGGCTTATTTTTATTTATTTATGTAGTTTTTTTAATTAACATTTGTTGACCGGGAAAGTCTGACTAGGACAGAGCCTATTTTCAAGGGAAGCCTGGGGAGAAACACTCCAGACACATGCCTTTGGAATGAGGGAGGAAACTGGAATACCCGGAGGAAACCCACGCAGATGCAGGAAGGATGTGCAGACTCCACACACAAGGCAACACAGCCGAGAATCGAACCGGAGAACCACTGCACTGCCCAGATTCTTCTTCTTCTATTAAGGCCCATTTATTAGTTATTTCTACTTGTCTGCCTTTATCTCCTCCTCTAGCTTCTAGATTTGAGGCTAAACATTTCCTAAAAGGCAACCTTCATATTAGGCCTCCCAGGAAGTCTGTTCCTCCTCCTTTGGGATCTTAATTTTGTTTTGGAAAAATTGACTTTGACTCCATTTGAGCCAGCAGCTTCAACTTCCTTGCAGCATTGCTCTTGGAAGACTACTTTTGTTAGTCCTTACTTTTGCCAGATGGGTGTCTGATCTTCAAGCCCTTATGGCTTGTCCTTTTTTGTTTTTTCTTAATTACAGGGTGTCCTTGCATACTAATCCTTCTTTTATGCCTGAGGTGGTGAATGATTTGTTTTTTAATCAGTCTATTCATTTGCCCACTTTTTCCCTTCTCTGCAGTCTGCCATTGAGAAGGTGCTGCACATACTGCATGTGCATAGACAACTCAGAGTTTATTTGGATAAGACTATTAGGAAGTCTGATCAGCTGTTTCCTTTTATCATAGGTCCTTAGGATTAGCTGTATTCAAGCAAATGGTTTCTTCTTATACCTCAAACCCTATTTCTTTTTGTTATTCCTTTCATGGTAAGAGCCTTGCTTACTCTGTTAAGGCTCATTCTACTCGAGCTGTGGCTTCTTCTGGTGCTTTTTTCAAGGGTGTGGGTACTAACTCTGTTCTTGAGGCAGTTACCTGGACTTCTCTGCATACAGTTTCCTAGGACCTACAAGTTGGATGGTATCTCCAGAGCTAGAACTGGTTTTGTTAGGGCCATCCTTCATGGCTTTCTAGAGGACTCTCCTGGTCACTCCTCCCCCCAAGTTTCTTCCTGAGCTTTAACACTCTCCCTAATGTAAAGAGTCCAGCAACAATGTATTGTGGATACTAACCCACTCCTTCTGACAAGGATGGGAAAGCTTTAATTTTGGAAAGAATGCATGTTGTTCTGCTGTGTTTAATTTAAGCATCCTGAAATACCAGTCTCACAGGTTAAAAATGTTACTGGATTCTGGATTCAAAGATGGCTGCCATTCTGTAAACACTGCTAACCTGCAGCTCCTCAATAAACCTGAGAAAAATCAGTAACCTGAGTCGATACCAAGAGGTTTGAACATCAAATTAAAGTAAAAAAAAAAGATGCATCTACACTTAATTAATCTATAACCAGGAAAAAAGTGGAAAAAAGTCTTTATCTATCAGGATTCCAAGTGATTAGCTAGCTCTGAAGAGAGAAGTAAACAAAGGACTGTTTGCATTCTTCATTTTACCTGTCAGCTTGGGGAAAGGAAAATGTCACAAGAAGGAAAAAGCATGGAAACAACTACTACCAAAACAAAGCTGTCGGAATTACAGTCACCAGTAAAGGATGGGAGTGCGAAAAAACAAAGAATTACTAGACAGCAGGAACAACAGAAACCAGAGACTAGATCTAAAACTGATCAGCCACTGAACATGGATGATATCAAACATGCTTTATTGCCTATTCAAGAAGCTTTAAAGGACTTGACTACTCAAATACAAACTTTTGGAGTTTTATGTAATCAGTTGCTGCAGAGAATGGACAAAACAGAGGCTAGAATTTCAGAAACCGAGGACAAAATAGACTTGCTGGAGAGGAAAACAAAGGTATATGATGTGGAGTTGCAAGCCATGCAAAGCAAACTTATTGATTTAGAAGCGAGGTCTAGAAGAAATAATATTATTATTAGAGGGATCCCTGAAAACATTCAGTATGCAGAGCTAATACCAACTATAACACAAATACTTGAAGTTTTGTTAAATGATGCTGATGGAGTGAAACAAATTGTTATCGAAAGGGCACACAGAGCACTGAGAGAGGTACAAGCTTCTAATATGCCTAGACCTGTATATGCTAAGATATTGAACTTTCAAGATGTTAGCAAAGTACTTTTTACTGCAAAAAAGAATGGTGGCTTTGTTATGTGGAAAAATAGTAAAATATCTCTGGCTCAGGATTTACCACTGCAAGTAAGGCAAGCTAGGCAGTCTTTATCTGCATACTGTAAATTTCTGATTGACAAGCAAATTAAATTCCAGATGAAATATCCTAATGTGCTTACATTTATGGTGGATGGGATTAAATATTCTGTTTCTACTAAAAATGAGGCAAAGGGAGTGTTTCTGAAGGTTTTTAAAGTTTTACCTGCATCAGAGGGCTGAAAGAAACTTCCGTTGAGACTGGCATGCTCCTGAGGTCAGATCCAGTATCTACTATACTTCGAGAATTAGGTAATCCTTTGTTCCCTGCTTAAGTCGTTTAGGCCTCTGTAAAAGCAATAAAACTGTTTGTTTGCGATAATCCGAGGGTCTGCTGGCCGTTTTCCGAACTTTTCTGACCTCTACGAACTTTTTTTGTCGAGTGGTAAACAGGAAATCTCTTGAATGCAGCTGAGAGTGTGGATTTCGATATAACACTTCCTGTGGTCCGGCTGCGAAAGCGGTCCCCCGTCGCGAGTATTACTGATGGTTTCCTGGTTTGAGAAGCTGAAAAGAACTGACATAATGTGTTAATGTTTTTTTAACAAGTAAATAACATTAGAATATGTACGTGAAGCATATAATAACATCTGTTTTTCCTGTTTTTTTTCCCCTTATGCTTATAGTGTTGAACCAAATTATATTTTTACAATATCTGCAGTGGGTGCAAGGTATAGCACTATATATATGAATATAAATAGGTAAATAGTGGCTATTGGGTGGTGTTAATCAGACAACTAATGTCAGTATAGTTAGGAACTAAAGCATGCAATTGCAAAACTTTGATAATTGGTAGTTGCAGGCACTGTGTATGGTACAGAATTATAATGTGGGATGCATTTATTTTTTTCTGTCTGTTTTTTTTTTTTTTTTTTTTTTTTCTTTCTTTCTCTCTCTCAATAAAAGTGGTATATAAATAATGATTGTACCAAAAGAGGTATTTGGGGTAGGGATAAATAGCTAGTTAATATATTAATTTTTTTTCTTTAAATGGTAATAATACCTTACAATAGAGATTTGCTTAATAGTTGGAACATAAGCTGTAGAGCATTAGCAGTGTTTGTTAGGGAATGTTTAGTTTAGACTTTGTAGTAGCTAAGTTAGAATATATAGGTTGTAAGTTTAGGAAATGTTTTAAGTCTTATTACATGAAGCTTTTAAATATGTTTGTGTTTCTAACCTTGTTCATGTTTTTTACATACCAGGCCTGTATAAGTCCTGGTCCAGGGGTAAAGTGGGTAGGCACTGGCTGGGGACGGGATGTAGGAAATGCTTCCAGATTATGTTTAGTATGCAGTTAATACATATCCATTGGATAATTTCCCTTTTATACTATTATTGGATAATTAGACCTGTCAGTGTGGGAATTAGACTCATGGAACGTTAAAGGGCTCCAGAGCTTGAAGAAGAGGAAGCTGTTACTACACATATTGCTACAGGACAAAGCACTGTTTGCATTTTTACAAGAAACACACTTGTTAAATGATCAGTGGGATGATATTAGGAAAAAGAACTGGATTAGAGCAGTAGTGGCATTAGAAGGTAAGACAAACAGTGCTGGAGTAGCTATAATTATTAAAACTCAATACAAAGACAAGATTTTAGACTCTAAAGTGGATCAAAATGGGCGATGGTATTATGTTATTTTATCGGATAATGCGTTTGATAAACCTCTTTTACTTTTGAATATATATGCACCATGTAATGACCAACAAAGTTTCATAACATCATTATATCCAATCTTAACACAGTATGATGGTTATTATTTTATTGTGAGTGGGGATTGGAATACCTATCAAAATCCAAAGTTGGATAGGTCTTGTCCACAAAGAGCATTTAATAAGCAGGCCGGGATAGCATTAAATGACTTCACGGAAGATTTTCAATTATATGACCCCTTTTGTTATGCACATAATATTAATAATGCAATTAAGTATACCTTCTATTCACCATGCCACAAAATGTGGTCTAGGATAGATTTTTCTTGATATCCAAAGCATTAATTAATTTGGAACCAGTAGTGGTTATACATAGTGAATATCTATCGGATCACTCAAAAATTTCGTTAAGGTTTTCTAAAGATTTAAAAGATACAAGAATGCATAGAGGTTATAATTGGTCACTTAATCCAAATCTGTTAAATAAAAGGATATAATAGATGGAATTGTAAAATATCTGAAAGGTTTAACAGATAGGATGAAGCTTCAGGAACATACTCCTGATATTGAATGGGCAGCAGCTAAATCTCAAATTAGAGGATTTCTTTTGCAAAAAGCCTCATATTATAAGAAAAGGCAAAACAATGATATTCAAAAATTAGAAACAAAAGTGAAGCTACTCGAGAAAGAACCGATTCAGAATTTTAATGCTCAAACAGAGAAGGAAATGTTGAAATGTCAAAGGGATCTCTTCTTGCTGCATAATAGTAGAGTAACACTTCAGGAGCATAGGTGTTTAGTGAAATATGCCAATAATGTTCAAATACCGTCAAAAGCATTGGCAAGGATTATAAATCAATCGAAAACAACAGTACATATTTCGGAAATACAATGCAATAACACAGTGTATTCTAAAACTGAGGATATTATTGATATTTTCGAAAAAATCTATACCAAGGTTTATGAGGGTCAAATTGATAGGTCTATACATAAACAGAATAAAAGATTCTTGCAAAAAATTAATTTTCCAAAATTAGAAGAGAGTCTGCAAGGTGATCTGATTAAACCTATATCTTCAGAGGAAATAGTATATGTAATTCAACATATGAAAGTACATAAGTCACCAGGTCCTGATGGTTTGACAGTTGAATTTTATAAAAAGTTTGCTGATAGTTTTGGTAAATTATTGTCTCATGTATTTAACTACATAATCAGAAATAAAATTAGTGACCCTCACCTTAATGCATCAACAACAATCTTTATACATAAAGCTAATTCAGACCCCCAAAGCCCGGATAATTACAGGCCAATAGCATTAATAAATGTGGATATGAAAATTCTCACTACCATTATAGCATGTAGATTAAAAAAGATTATGATCCATTTAATTTCTAAGGAACAGGCTGGATTTATGGCAACTAGACAAACTAGTGATAACACACTTACACTACATAATATGATGATGTATGCTAAACAAAACAACTCTAATATTTATGCCCTTATAATAGATGCTCAGAAAGCATTTGATAGAGTGGATATAAACTTTTTGTTTGATGTGTTGCCTTATTTCAATAGGCCACAGGAATTTATTCAGATACTACAAATATTATATAGTAATCCGTATACTACGTTATGTATTAATAGGAGTTATTCTAAAAGAATACAGATTAAAAATGGTACACGGCAGGGTTACCCTTTGTCCCCCTTATTGTTTAACCTTTCTTTAGAACCTCTATTTTTATATGTTAAGCAAAGTTTGTATCATAATGCACCAGTACTTTATAGGAATAAATTAGTAATGTCGGCATTTGCTGATTATCTTATTATTTATTGTACAACCCCAATTTCTGATAGTGAAAAGATATTAAATGTTATAAACAAATTTTCAGAAGTCTCTAATTACAAAATTAATTTGGAGAAAACTAGTATTTTCCCGTTAAGAACCCCTAAACCTTTTTCATTAATGTCCCTGTTGGGGAAGATATCATGTAAAGAAAATATCAAATATTTGGGTATTAGCTTCTCTACGGATAATAAGGACTTTTATAGTAATAATATTAAATGAGTATGGGAACTAATAGTAGCTGATTGTGGCAGATGGAGGAATTTAAGACTACCGGTATTGGCAAAAGTATCAATAGTGGAAATGAATATATTACCACGAATGTTATATATCTTTAGGTCTGCTCAAGTATCAATTACAAAGACAGTTTTTAAACAAATTCATAAAGATCTAGCTAAATTTATTTGGGAGCCAAAGAAAACTAGAATATTGTATGAGAAATTAATGACCCCGAAGAGTAGAGGAGGACTTGAGTTACCGAATTTTGAAGTATACTATTTAATTGTGAGCCAACAGGTGTTTAAGAATTGCTAATTACGAGGTAATTAGTACAAAGTGGATACCAACTTGGGTGGTCTTGAATTACAAGCATATTCTAGATCGGAACATAAATCCTAAAGCTTTACCCTTTTTGGATAAAACTAGTTTGATAAAGTATGGGATTATGGACCACTTAAAAACATATGTGTCATCTTTGCAAAATTTATTCCAATCAGTAGACTTGTTGCAATATATGATGGTTTTTCAGCCTTTCCATAGGAATCCCAATTTTAAACTAAATAATCAGTTGATTGATCTTAGTAAATTCTCATTAATAGTTAATTTGACTCTGATTGATGTTTTAATAAATTTCATTTATCGGCTTCAAGTTAGGCAGGAATTGAATCTTCCTAAGAGTTATATGGTTGTCATGAGACAAATCAGAGAACTTGCTCTGAGTCATTTTGAAAACTTTAAACCGGTAGTTGGAATTGTGGATAAATGCTCTGAATTGTGGCAGGCTGTCCAACAGGAGGTCAAATTTATAACAACAACAAATAAATTAATTAAAGATTTAAAATTCCAGGATAAAATTCTGTTGTCAGGGTATTGGGTAAACAAAATGACAGTAGCAGATAATCAGGCATTAAAAGCAATTGATTTAACAATAAAATCGGTCTCTTTTCAAAAGTTGATGTATACGTAGTTGATGATTTGGAATAATGCTTATTATACTCGTCTTAGGTTACATAAATTTAATCCTAGGAATTCTCCAACTTGTCCATATTGCACAAATCAAAAGGCGGATCTTCTTCATATGTTCTGGAGCTGCAAGTGTATATATAAACTTTGGAACTCTCTTAGAACACAACTACAAAAGATGGGTTATCAAAGTTCAACGTTATCATGGGAATTTATGATTCTACATGTTCCTCCAAGAGAGCTCTCTAGGTCACAAAATATAATATGTATGAATATTTTTTTGCTGATGAAGTTATATATAGCTACAAATTGGTTAGAACCAGATAAGACATCATGGGATAATTTCAAGCTTGTGGCTATAAAGCATATATTAGCACATAAATTACTCCTGAAGCAAAGTAACAAAACTATTAATAACCCGAAAATATGGGAAAAGGTTTTTAACATTATATTAGCACAATACTGTTATTAGGAATATATTAAAGTTTGGATGTATATGTGGAGGAAACAATGTTTTGAAAATATGTATGATATGTATGGACGCAAAGTACTTCTACAAATGTTTTGGCTTTGTTTCTCTTCCCTGGTGTCTTCTTTTTTGGAATAATGACGATTTTTATATGGAAGCATTTCACGTAGATATTGTATATAGTTTTGATAGTAATAGTAGTGAATTATGTGTGTGATTTTATTGTATTTTGAAAATATATATCAATAAAAATTTATTATGGAAAAAAAAATGTTACTGGATTCTTATGAGAACACAAGAAAGTTAACTGTAATCCTTCCTTTTTCAGAGCTTAAAATGTCAGTAAATTCTTTAATTGTGTCTGCTTCTCAGATAACCAAACACTTTTTAAAGTGTCGTTATGGTTCTACTGATGCTCTATTCAGGGCTGCTGTTACTGGGTCAGTTATGAGAAGATATGCTTGGTTACATTTTCAAAATTTACCAGAAGATGTTAAAGCTGAGGGTTTAAATTCTCCCTTTGACAAAGATGTTCTGTTTTGCCCTTCTGGTGTTGGAAATTCTAAAAAGATTTAATAAAATACTGAAATTGATTCAGCAGAGTGCCCACAGTTTTCAGAGCTGTTTTTTAAGTTAATTAAAAATGTTCATTCCAATTCAGGACCCCTTTCCTGGAAGCAGAGTAAGTAGGTCTCAGCAGTGTTCTAGCATTGGGAATCCCTTCCCCGGCAGTTCTTTCTTAACCTGTAAACCATACATCCCTGTTTCCTCTAATTTTGAAAGAAAATTTTCCTCGGGGGTCATAGAACATGTACCTCAGATCAGGCAGCCATAAGATTTTGTTCAAGGATCTTAGTGCAAAAGGAGGAGGGAACTTGACTAGTGCTAGACCTCTCTTTTCTCAATGTTTGTCTCAAGTCCCAAGGTATAAAATGTTATCCCTCCAAACCTTGTTACCACTCATTTACTCCCTCACTTTCATGCTAATGTTAAACTTACAAGATGCTTATCATCACATACCGATTTGCACAGTGTTCAGGCATTTAAGATTTTTTTGTACTTGGTATACATTATCAAGTTCTCTGTCTCACCCTTTGGTTTACCTGCTGCACCATGGGTATTTACAAAGTGTCTGGCTTCAGTAATTGCTTACTGCAGACTTCAAGGGATTCGCAGCTTTCCACATTTGGACAATTGCCTTGTGTTTGCAGACTTTTTTCTTCCAGATGTCATGTTTCCATGACATGGATCAAGAAGTTCCTCGTCAATCTGGAGTTTCAAATGTGCTTAAAGACATTACCACTTATGTCTTCCCACAGAGTATTTTTTTGGGATGTCTTGTGGATATTTCACTAGGAAGGGTTTTTCTTTCACTAGACAAAGTAGGACAGTACAAAGAAATCTGCTTGAGCTTTTCCAGCCAATCTCCAGCATCTACCAGAGAACTTTTTAGGATTCTGGGTTTCATGGCCTATATGATTGTCAGGATTCCCCTAGCTAGACTTTACATGAGGAAAATTCAGTGGTACCTTGGGTTAGTCTGTTGTCAGCATCAATACCCTTTGTCTTTTTAGTTTCCAATGTTGGGGCTTGTGAGAAGGGAGTGTTGTGGTGGGTGGCACAGTTATAACTCAGCTAAGTGCTCCCCTTCTGTCTACTGCCTCCTCTTCAGTCTGTCATAACTGATTGCTCAGACTTGACTTAAGAGGGGGCATTATTGAAACAGGTGAAAGTGCAAGGTCTGTGAAACAAGCAGGAGAGGCAAAAGCACAAAAATGTCAGAAATGCCTGCAGAAATCAGTGCTTTAAAAGCCTTACATCATCTCTAGTCCGCTAGATATCGCAGACAACACCACATTGATGTGGTATATAAACAGAGAGGTACCAAGTCTTACCCTCTTTGCAGATTTGACATGATGGCCCGGGAAGTGGCAACTCAGATCAGTTTGACTGTCCAGGCCTCAAACATTTTGTCAGAATAAAACATTGTAGCAGACAAGCTGAGCAGGACCAGGACAGACCATCATAAACAGAAAAAAATACCCAAGAATCTTAAAGAAATAGATCCTGCTCTGGAGAATACATCAAATAGATCTGTTTATGTCCTTATGTCCAGACAGTTAAAGAAATTCTGTCCCCAGGATTCCTTGCAAACGGGTCTGGAAGGCAGATGTTTTCTCATTCCCATGGACATTAATGTTCCTGTCTGCTTTTCCACCCTTTCCACTGATTTCCATGGTTCTAAAAATCCAGACATCTAGCCAGAGATGCTAGTGGTAACCTCCTTTTGGCCCAGGCAAAAGTGGTTCTCCCATTTTTGAAAGTGACCTTAGGCAATTACCACAAGCTTCTCCACAGAATATATTTACTCTCACAACACAGGGATTGTTTGATACACCCCATGCTGAAATATTCTTCAGATGATTGCCTGCATGATAAAATTGTGATACCTTTCAATCACATTTTTTTCCCTGTGGATATACAGCAGGTTTTAAGGAGGCCAAAAGATTGCTACCAGGAAATAGCACTCTTGTGTGGGGTCATTTACTGCCCTGTTATAACTTGTTGATACTTGTGAACCTCTGCTATCTCTGAAAAAAACAAAAAAAATCTTGCTTTTTTCCCACTTTTCTGAGATTTAAAAAAGTTCAGTTACAGGCTTGCTGTTCTTGAACTGTTTGTAAGTTTCTGTGAGGCCATTTTTTGCTTGGGCTAAAGGGAAGTCTCTCTGTTGATCAGTGGCAGTGAAAAACATTGAGCAGCCTGCCTGCCCCTGTGGGAGTGGTTACTGACTTGAAACTGTAGTTTTATTGGCCATTTTGGGTCAATTCCAAAACTCCTTCATCTTCCTCTCTTAAAACCCTCTTTTGCATGTTTTTGAGCATAGTGCAACAGCGGGCAGCGCCGCCTAATTGGGTTTAAACTATTCCTGGCTCCACAAAGTCTGCTCTTCACTTTTTCCCTTAGAACTGCTCTATCTCTCAATTTAAACACCATATTCTCATTCTAAGGCCCTTCACTGGTCCAATTAAGTAATCCTACATGTTAGCACTATTAAACCATAAGCACTACTTACTCTTATGCTCTCTACGATTATCCTGTCCTCTATTGGTCCGTCTTAAATTGTTTCCCTATATTACTCTAGCATGTCCAAAGGTCAGTCAATGGTTTCCTCTCCAGTCCAGCTGGTGAATCTGGGAATTTTGAGGCAATGTTACAACTGTCTCATGTACACGGACAACCCTCTCCTCCTCCAAACAGGTTCAAATGTATGTGAGAGATGCAACTATTTAGCCAAACTGGAGGCTGAGCTCTCTCATCTCAAAACTGGTGTAACCAGTCAGGAGGAGAAGGTAACCTCACACAACACAATTCCAGTATCACATAGTCCCACCACATCAGCGAACCAAACACATAAATACACAAAAACATACTCTGAGGCTCTAAATAAAAATGTACCTAAGCAACAGAGACCTCCAAAGCAGACATCCAAGCAAACGCTACCTCAAAACAAAACACGCACAACACATAACCCACAAAGTCAGTGTGCCAAGCAGCCACAGCCCTTAAGGCTGAATAACACACCTGTTACTCTTGTAATAGGTGACTCTGTTGTCAGACACACTGACGTCCTGCTGACCAGGCTGAATAAAGAGAAGGTCACGGTGAGCTGCCTTTCGGGTGCTAGGATCCTCCACATAACGCAAGCACTCGGGTCACTCCAAAGCAAATACAAATATGACTCAGTCATTGTACATGCTGGTGTGAATGACCTGAGACATACCTCCCTGGACTACATGAAAAGAGACATAGAGGAGCTCTCTGATCATGTAGCCCAGACTGGTATGACCCTGACCTTGAGCAGCATCTTACCCTCACCTAGAATGATGCCACAGTACAAAGACAAAATGATCGATTTTAACAATTGGCTAAAATTTTGGTGTCATTCAAAGGGAATCCAGTGTCTGTCAGCCTGGGATGACATGCTCAACAACCACGTTGCTTTGCTAGGGACGGCTTGCACCTGTCACCACTGGGCTTTCGGATATTGGCAAAGGCTCTTGCCAGCCCCATAGTGCCTTTTTTAGGCAAGGCTCAAAAGTCAAACCCACCCCCATAGACAGCACAAGGAACAAGAAACTAAGGGTAATGCTGCTAAACGCCAGAAGTCTTATCCTCAATATGCACGCACTCGAAGCTCTCCTCGGTATGGAGAACATCGATATCTGTGCAGTGACAGAAACCTGGTTCAAGGCTCCAGAGAGCACCCCAGCGCTACCAGGCTATACCTCATATCACGCTTTTCGGCCCCAAAACCCGGACCGAACCACAAAAGGAGGGGGAGTTTCCATATTTATCAAGGATATCCACACGTCCAGGTTAGTGGCATTGCACAAAGTATCGGAGACCATCCATGTGCAACTAACAGTGGGCAAGACTGCTTTTCAGTTTATAGCATCCTACAGACCACCCTCTCAAAGTCAGGAATCCCACTCGGCTTTCCTGAAAACATTGGAGAACATGAAGATCTCTCCGAACACCATTATAATGGGCGACTTCAACTACCCAAACATGGACTGGGAGCACTACTCAAACCCCAGCACCTTAGCCCAAAGGTTCCTGGAAATTATAAACTCAAATGCTATGGAACAACTAGTCACCTCTCCCACAAGAGGGGACAACATACTAGACCTGATCATTACCAACATGGGGACTCTATGCTCCACACCAGAAGTATATCCCTCATTGGTAAGATCAGACCATAAATTAATTTCACTGGATGTCCACATCCCGACCCCAGCCCAGAAAACCACAGTGAAAACCTTCTCAAAAGCGAACTTCTCACTTCTCAAAACCGAAGTGGAATCCTTCAAGGCCCCAGGGCCAGTGGAAACTACGGCCCAAACTGCAGAATCCTATATAAACGCATTCTACGGACATTTCTAAGAATGCATGGATCATGCTATCCCAAACAAAACCAAGACCCAATCATCCAAAGGCAGGTGTCCAGTCTGGTGGACCCCTGCCATAAATAAACTGTACAACAGAAGGAGGAAGCTACTACATGATGGAGCAAAATCCCTAATAGGGAAGGCATCTCTGATCAGTACTAGCAAAAAATTACGATCCCTCATAAAATCCTCCAAGGCCAGCTTCGAGAGAAAAATTGCACAGGACACCAAAGACAATCATAAGGCTTTTTCAGTTATGTTAGAAACCTGGGATACAACTCCCAGACTTGTTCTGAGTTGATTCTAAATGACAAAAAATACACTGAACCCACAGACATCGCCAATATCCTGGCAGACCAGTTCAGTGCAAACTCCCAAATGAGCAAGTATCTATCCCGGCAGAGGGCTGCCTCCCAAACATCTCTGATGCTCAGGTGAAGGCTGCCCTCTCCAAAGCAAAAAACACTGCTTCCATGGGACCAGATGGCGTCCCAGGTTGCATCCTACATGAACTCCAAGAGGAACTAATCCCTCAAATAAAACAGCTGTACAATCTCAGCCTCACTACAGGATATGTGCCCACAGAATGGCATACAGCAACAGTGGTCCCACTCCACAAAGGTGGAGCCTCTACGGACCCTGGAAACTATCGCCTCATAAGCCTGACTAGCTTAGTCTGCAAGGCTATGGAGAGGATCATCATGGAGCTCATAAACAAAGACATTGGGGACCTACAGACACTAGATCCTACCCAGTTTGGCTTTGTCAAGGGCAGATCCTGCCTTTTGAACCTGGTTGACTTCTTCGAAACAGTCACCAAAGCCATAGATGAAGGGAAGGTAGTCCACACAGCCTATCTGGACCTTGCAAAGGCATTTGACACAATACCCCACTCGGGCATCATAGATAAGCTATCCAGCTTAAATATAAACCCCTATGTCACAAGATGGGTCGCAAACTGGCTCAAAGACAGAACCCACAGAGTTAGAGTTGCTGGAGCCATGTCCGACTCGAAACCGGTTACAAGTGGTGTCCCACAGGGTTGTGTCCTGGGACCACTCTTGTTTGGTCTATACTTTTCTGAGGTACAGGCAAACGTGGGAGGACTACGGCTCACCAAGTTCGCAGACGACTACAAACTGGGCGCCATAATCGACTCTCCAGCTGACACAAACATCCTTCAAAAAGGTCTCACAGAGTCAGATAACTGGTGCCAGCGCCATGGTTTAAAGCTAAATGCCAAAAAATGTATAGTCATACCATTTGGCAAAAACAATGTGCCCACAAATTACCACATAGGCGGAAACGCATTAAGTACAGAGAAAGTTATTAGGGACCTGGGGACCCAAGTTGATAGCAATCTCTCCTTTGAAAACCACATTGCCAAAGTGGTTAGAAAGACCTTCTACATAGCCCACCTCATCACGAAGGGTTTCACATCTAGATCAAGAGAGGTAATCGTGCCCCTTTATTCATCCCTCATCAGGCCCATCATAGAATACAATGCCCCTTTTGGGATGTACCTTACCCGACACCTGCAGCAATTAGAAAGACCCCAAAAGTATCTCACCAAGAGGATCAAGGGTCTCAAACAGATGCCATATGCTGCTTGGTTAAAAAAACTCCAGCTCTACTCAGTTGCATACCGCCTACTTTGAGGCCATCTATGCCTGACATACAAAGCTATGTCAAATCCAGAATTAATGGACATGCTCCACCTCAATAAATCTAAATCCCTTAGAGCCACACGCTTGAGGAACTTGAGCACAGAAATAAATAGAACTTGCTGGAGGGACAGGTTCATAACCCAGAGGCTCCCTTCGCTCTGGAATAGAATTCCAGTTCATGTGAGGCAGAGCACCTCACTGAATTTCTTCAAGAAGAATCTCGATAGGTGGATGGGGGATCGTAGGTTTGTCCCAGGGATTACTCCCGTGTCACTGTTAGACAGAGGCACAGTAAACTAAACCTTAAAAAGGGCACAGTATACTCAAATCAGGGGGTGGCGTAAGCCATACAGAATCGGGCTAGGCTTATAATTTCCCCAGGGCAGATAGCCTAGTATGAACCTATGAACCTATAATGTAGGTCTAAATGGAAAAGTTTCTAGTTGATGTCATTCCAAGGACTAGGACCATTTTTAAGGCTTGTCTGCCTCTGCTCCTTGATTGATTGTTTGAATTATTGTCCTCTGGCCTTTCTTACTCTTGTATCAAGAGACATTTGCCAGCTATTTCTGCTTGTCTACCCTAAGATCCCCCTTTCTTCCCATTTCCAAGTTGAGCATTTTTTTAAATGGCTTTACATATCCATCTGCCTCTGAAGCAGGTGGCTTTTGCTTGAAATCTGAATTTTGTCCATGAGACGCTTACTCTTTCTGTTCGAACAAGCTCATCAGACAGATTTGAGATTCTTAACATGGAAGACTGTTCTACTTGTTGCGCTGACATTTCCTAGGAGAGTGTGTCTGAGTTACAAGCTCTTAGGGTGAGTCAAACCTATCTCATTTTCCATAAGGACAGGGTTCCTTTGAAACTACTTTCTGAGCTCCCCGACTCTCACACTAAGGTTAAGCTCTTCTCCATCCTTAACTCCTCTGCACAGGTTACACAGCATTCCATAAAGTGTGTTATGATGCTGTGCAGGCATCAGCTAGAGCGGCTGCTTCTTTGTCAGTTCTCAGGAGATATTCCTGGCTCAGACTCCAACCTTTGCCTGATTATATTAAAGGAAAAAGTCATGGATGCCTGTCTGGACAACAAGGCATTATTTGGTACCTTGGCTGCAGAACTTTCTAAGTCATTGCAGAAGAAGGGGGAAAGAGCTGCAAGACCTGAAACATATTTTTGTTTCCCTAATGTTGATGGTAATATTCATTATTAAACAAAAAAACATTGTTTTGTAAAACTATTTCAAGCATGGAACTTGTACAGAAACTCTCTAATGTACTGAACACCCAACTCATTTGTTATTACAGTAAAAAGTGACTTGATATCTAATTTTCCCAGCAATAAACCATTCAAATTTGCTTTATCAGAATGCAAAAAAATCATTAGTGTCCCTAATAAAGGCAGGACTAAACTTCAGAAAGGGTTTAAGTTGACCCTCTTAAGTATTTTGATAAGGCAACAGTCGCCCATTTACCTCCGGCAGCTATAGGCCTCAGGGGAGGAGTGTTAGATGTTTATGAAGCTTTGGCGGCCCATACATAAATTGTATGACAGGGTGAATAACATACAAATAATTGTATTCATCTGGGCTGATATCTCCATCCATCATACCACTATATAAAAATTCTTTAACCTTATAAATAAGTCCATTCACATCTCTAATGTTGACCACTTTAAACACTTTATAATCAGATAATAGTTCATACATTAAAGTATTATACAGTATTTTCCCCAGCACTCTAACTTTACCACCCTTATCTGCAGATTTTATTATTATGTCATCATAAAGACATAGATTCTTCAAAGCATCTCTTTCTTCTGATGTGAGGTTAAAAAACTTTGTAGCAGTATTATTACTAAAGAACAACTCGTATAATTCTACTTCACACATTTCTAAGAACGCTTTGACTGTAGGGGTATGCATAGGTACAAATGTACTAGATCTATTAACTTTATTACTCTCATCCTCAGAACTCACAAAATGCTTAACTGCTGTCATAGCCTTCTGCAGGCTACAGGACATACAGATTTTTCCATATGCGGATGACCTTCTTCTCCAGGTTTAAACTCCAGACACCCTTTAGGAAAATCTGTCCTTCATGGTATCACTACTGGTGGGACTAGGATTCGCTATCAGTTACCAGAAATCTACCCTGGTTCCATCCCAAGGCCACATTTTCCTTGGATGCAGGATCCAGTCAGACAGGATGCTGGCTTCCTTACCTCCAGAAAAGGTCCTGTCCCTCGCATGCTTCTTCCAGGCCCTCTTGCACTTGCAATCCCTGATTGCCAGGGAGTTTATTCGCCTCTTGGGGCTCATGGCATCCACTATTCCCATGCTTCCACTAGCCAGGTTACATGTGAGGAAATTCCAGTGGTTCTTGTTGGGTACAACACTCCTCCCATCCCCTGGAGTTTGTTATTCCCCTTCTACCCTGCCTTAAAAGGGAGTTACACTGGTAGATCCAGCAGGTTTCAAGGAATCCAGGATTACCATTGCAATCACCTCTTCCCACTCAGGAGCTGCAAACTGATACTTCAGACCTGGGATGGGGAGCAACCTTAGCCTCATGGAGCATCAGAGATGTGTGGTCACCTGCTTAGAAGAGGGAGGACATCAATATAAAGGAGATGAGAGCCCTGATTTTTGGTCTACAAATCTTCAAACCTCTTCTATTACCAATGGCCTTCAGATGGTTTGCAGACAATATCATAGTCCTCTGGTATGTCAACAAACAGGGAGGGACAAAGTCCTATCTCTTGTGCAGACTGGCTGTACAGGCCTGGAAGTTAGCTTCACAGAGTCAGCTCACCTTCCAGGTGGTTTGCATACCTTCGACCCAAAATGTTGTGGCAGACACACTGAGAAGGTCCATGACTCAGTCCCACGAATGGATGTTACACAGGGATATGTTTCTGGACATGGTCCATCGATGAGGTATACCTCAGGTAGATCTCTTCACCTCCTACCTGAACAGACAACTTCCCAAGTTTTGTGCCAGGGTCTCAGATCCCCTGGCATGGAAGGTGGACGCCCTGTCTTTCTCTTGGAAGAGGATGTTTCTATATGTACCCCCCCCCCACACACTTCTCCAAAGGGTCCTGTTGACGATGCAACAGGAGCAACCAGAAGTGTTGTTGGTGACTTCCTTTTGTCCAAGACAGTACTGGTTCCCCCTTCTTCTGCATTTAGCCGAGGGCAGTCACCACAAGTTAACCCACAGAATGGACCTACTCACACCGGATGGGGAACTCTAATACATCCACAGATCTCAGCTCTGCAACTGATCCTGTGGATGATAGGGTTTTGATTCCCTTCAGGCATCTCTTCTCTGAGAACGTGCTACAAGTTCTGCAAGAGGCCAGAAAACCCACTACTAGGAAATCCTATGTTTCCAAATGGAAAAGATTTTCCTTCTGGTGTCATAAAAAGGATTTACAACCACTGCTGGTGGATGTTCCAGTGGTTCTGTCTTACCTTTGTGAATTACTGAAGAGTAGACTGTCATACTCTTCAGTAAAAGATCATCTTTCTGCTATCTCTGCATATCTGACAATGTCTCCCCATTTAGCCTCAAGGCTGGAAGTTAAGCTTTTCTTAAAAGGTGTCCTTCATATTAGACCACCAAGGAAACCAGTTCCTCCTCCTTAGGATCTTAACTTTGTCTTAGAAAAACTTACCCTGGCCCCTTTTGAGCCAGCAAGTTCTTCATCTCTGCAACACTGCACCTGGAAAACAGTCCTTCTCATGGCCATAACTTCTGCTAGAAGGATTTCTTAATTACAGACTCTGATGTCTTCTTCCACCTTCACGGTTTTCCACAGGGATAAAGTATCTTTATGCCCAAGATGGTAAATGAGCTCTCACTCAGTCAGTCCATCAATCTTCCCACCTTTTTCCCTTCTCCTCAATCTTGTAGTGAGAGGATCCTTCACACTTTAGATGTGCACAGACAACTCAGACATTACTTGGATAAAACCAAACCAATTAGGAAATCTGGCCACCTTTTTGTCTCCTGTCACCCAAGGGCCTGGGCAAGCCTGTTTCCAAGCAGACTATTTCCATTTGGATTTCCAAAAACATTTCCTTTTGTTGTGTGTCACATGGGAAGAACCTCTCCTCATCTGTTAGGGCACATTTCACCAGAGCTGTGTCTTCCTCTGGTGCCTTTTTTAAGGGCTTAGACACCTGTTCTGTCCAGGAAGCAGCTATCTGGTCTTCTGTCCATACCTTCCCGAAACACTGTAAGTTACGTAGCATTTCTAGGTCTAGAGCTGGTTTTGCTAGGGCTATTTTTTCAGGGGTTTGTGGAGAGTGCTTCTGCTCCTCTGCCCAATTCTTCTTCTGCATGAGCTTTGGCATTCTCCCTAATGTTATGAATACTGCAATGTATGAATAGAAGGACATAGAATAGTTGTGGAAAGTCTTACCATAACCATAGATGTCCTTCTCTTCTATATGTTGCAGTATTGTTTTCCCCCTGCCTTCCCCCTGATGCTTGCCTGGCTACTGGTGGTGTGTTCTCTCACCTAGGATCAGGCTGGTGCTTTTTGCGGCATTCATTTCTGAGGTCTGGTACATGCTGACATCCACTTTATACCCAACGTCATTTTATGGCCGATGTAGGATTGTAATCTGTGCGACATCGCATGTATCTTACAGTAGCATTAGACTTTTGTATACTAGCCGGAAGAATGAGTCAGCCGGAGGTAGACTTCCTCTTGTTATGAATACTGCAACACATAAAAGAGAAGAGCATTTATGGTTATGGTAAGATTTTACACAACTGTTCTTTCCTTTTTGTACCATTATATAAAGTGGCTAAAAATAACACTCAGTTTTCCATATTTTCTTTTTGTGCTAAGTCAATTGCAACCAGACTGCTTTTTTCAGTACCAAAAGAACTCCTTGTGAAGCCATTTCACTGCACCAGCGTAGTTGTAACATAGTTTGTTTAGTACACCAAAACAGTCTCACATTTTTTTTGTAAACCTTATCCTTTCTGTAAAACTAACTGCAGCTGCACATATGCACATGATGTCCTTCCATTTCACTGATGCAGTATTCACTACAATAGGGATCCTGCTAAGGGCAGCCCGATGTCCGACCAGTATAACAAAGCCTTTAGCTTACTTTAGGGTATGCCGTACATTACATATATGCTTCTTGTGTAGTGTAGGGCATAAAGGCAACATCCACATGTACCATCCTCAGAACTTCTTTGCTGCCAGTATGAACACCGTCTTTTGATGGTCAGTCTGAACGCCCATTCCATTGCTGGTCGCCAAGAAGTTGCAGAAAAGTGCCCAACTATTTTCTTTTTTAATCTTATCTTTCCTTTTAATTTTTGTTGCTTGTGAGGTTTCATGTCATCCAAAAAGGGAGAATGCCAGTGTGGGGAAACAAATTCTCCATAAATACCATCACGAGCAGTGCTCATTTTGCCTTGATGATTTCCATGACCATATATCCTGCTCTTTTTGTCAGGCCTTTGTTCCCAAGGCCCTCCTTAGTAGTCTTTCTTTAGCTTTTTATCTGGAGAATCAACTTCTTAAGCTCTTAGCTAAAGACACTGTGGAAGGAACTTCCTGCTTCGAGGGGCAGCCATCTGTGACAAAGGAGGCTAAGAAATCTTAGTTGGATTCTTCTGCTGTACAGCCTCTGCCAGACATCTCTCCTGAGGCGAGTGAAAGCCCAGAGGGTCACCCGGCTTCATCGTTGGATTCTTCAGCTTCTTCAGATTCTTTAGCTCTGACCATTTTTGTAGCTGGCGGAGAATCTGACCTTAGGCACATCCTTGAAGGCCTTGCAGACATCTGCATTGGATGTTCATTGGGAACTGTGGCTGAATATTTCCGAGGGGCATAGGGGTGTTCCTCAAATTTTAGTCACAGAAGAAGACCTTGCTACCATTGTTGAATGCCATCCGGGGTCAGAGTCTTCTACATTTCATAAGGTGGATGTCCCCTTTAAGAAAAAGCAGAAAACTAAACATATTACCCCAGCTCCTGAGGACCCACAGAGTGAATGGTAAAATTTCACTCGGGGGTTGTTTAATGCTTTGATGACTTTAAGACCTCCTCAGGGAGTTCCTGTCTCACTTTCTCCTTTGCCTGTACTCCCCGTAAAAGACCCAGGGAACAGGATTCCTCTGAGTAGGAGGTGGATTCAGATGAGAAATCACCAGACTAGTACTCTCAGATTCCCTCTCGTTTAGATTATGGGTATGAGGAACAGGAATCTACTAGTCCTGAAACTCCTTTTGAAGAAGTTTTTTTGGTGACAGTCTCTATAGGTTCATAGGTAGGTACTAGGCTATCTGCCCGAGGGCATTTATAAGCCTAGCCAGAGTGTCGGCTTTCACTGCCCCATTGATTAATTAACTGATCTGTCAAGCAGAGCCAGTGAAGTGATCCCAGGGGTGTATTTTCTGTTACCCATTCATTTGTCAAGGTTTCTCTTGAAGAGTGTTAGTTAGGGGCTCTGCCTTATGTAATTTGGAATTGATCCAAAGCATGGGGAGTCTCTGTGACAGGAATCTATCCCTCCAGCATGTTATATTTATTGTTGTGGCGAGGGTAAGCTCACTAGAGCGCGTGGCTCACAATGACTTGGATTTCTTTAGGTGGAGCATGTCCATCCATTCTGAGTTGGACATGGCTTTGTAAGTCAAGCAGAGATCACCTCTGAGTAAGTGATATGCCACTGAGTACAGCCAGAGTTTTTTCAGTCGGGCTGCATAGGACATATGTTTGAGGCCAGTAATCCTCTTGGTGAGGTACTTTTGTGGTCTTTCCAGCTGTTGGAAGTGTCTTGTGAGTTGCATCCCAAATGGGGCATTGTACTCTATGATGGGTCTAATGAGTGAAGAGTAGAGGGGCACTATAACCTCTTTATTTCTAGATGCGAACCGTTTAGTAATTAGATGGGCCACATAGAAGGATTTCCTAACTACTTTGGCAATATGATTGTCAAAGGAGAGATTACTATCTACCTGGGTCCCCAGATCATGGGTGTTTTGTTTTTCCCAAATGGGATGACTATGCATTTTTTGGCATTTAGCTTGAGGCCATGACTTTGACACCAGGTGTCTGTCTCAGTAAGGCCCTTTTGGAGGATGTCCGTGTCAGCCGGAGAGTCAGTTATGGCTCCCAGTTTGCAGTCATATGCGAACTTGATTAACCATAGTCCTCCTGTGTTTGGCTGTACTTTTGAGAAGTATATGCAAAACAGTAGGGATCCCAGGACCGAGCCTTGCAGGACACCACTTGTGACTGGTTTAGAGTCGGACCTGGAGGCCGCTATTCTTACCGTGTGAGGTCTGTCTGTAAGCCAGTTGGCAACCTATCTCATGATGTAGGGGTTTATGTTCAGGCTGGTGAGTTTTTCTGTAATACCCGAGTGGGGAATGGTGTCGAAAGGCTCGGCGAGGTCAAGGTAGGCTGTGTGAACCACCATTCCCTTGTCTATGGCCTTGGTGACTGTCTCGAAGAAGTCAGCCAGGTTTAGTAGGCATGATCTGCCCTTAACAAAGCCAAACTGGGTCAGGTCAAGTGTTTGGAGGTTCCCTATGTCTTTGTTAATGAGTTCCATGATGATGCGCAACATAGTCTTGCTGACTAGGCTATTCAGGCTTATGGGGCGATAGTTACCAGGGTCAGTTGTGGCCCCTCCTTTGTGGAGAGGAATAACCATTGCTGTTTGCCATTCTATGGGCACATAGCCTGTGGAGAGGCTGAGGTTGAACAGCATGTTTAGGTGGGGGGTTAGTTCATTCTGTAGTTCGTGCAAGACGCAGCCTGGTACACCATCTGGTCCCATTTATGCTGTGTTTTTGGCTTTTGAAAGGGCTGTTTTCACCTGGGCATCTGTGATTTCTGGGACATTACACTTTTCCAGTATTGTTGTGGGCCCTTTTGGAGGTGAGAGGGGGGTGAAATTTGCACTGAATCTATCTGCCAGGATGTTGGCAATATCAGTAGGTTCAGCGTATTTTGTGCTATTTTGCACTAGTTCTCAGTGCATATTTGCGAGTTGCCACTTAGATTCTTAACATAGCTAAAGAAGGCTTTGTGGTTATCTTTTTAATCCTTGGGCTATTTTTCTTTCGAAGTTAGCCTTGGATGATTTCATGAGGGACCTTGGTTTCTTACTGATACTGATCAGGGATGTCTTTCCTTGGGATTTGCATTTTTTCTGAACTAGTTTCCTCCTCCTATTGTATAGCCTGTTTATTGCAGGGGTCCACCAAACTGGTTTCCTTCTCTTAGAGGAGTGAGTCTTGGTTTTGCTAGGGATGGCACAATCAATGCATCCTTGTAGGTGCTCACAGAGTGCATTTATAAAGATTTCTTGGGCAGCGTTATCATGTAGCGTGGGGGCTGTGAAACTTACCACCTCTGTCTTAAGTAAGGTGAAGTTTGCTTTAGAAAAGTTTTATACTGTGGTTTCCTTAGTTGGGGGTTGGTGGTGGGGTGCGGACATCCAGAGTGATTAGTTTATGGTCTGATCTAACCAGTGACGGGTCGACCTCCGATGTGGAACACCTGTTACCCATGTTGGTGATGACCAGGTCCAATATGTTTTCACCTCTGGTAGGGGAGTTTACCAGCTGATCCAGGGCATTTGAGGTGATGAATTCCAGGAAGCGCTGGGCCTGGGAATTTGTACTTGAGTAGTTTCCCCAGTGAACGGTAGGGTAATTGAAATTGCCCAATATCAGGGTGTTCGGTAGGACCTTTATGTTTTCCAGTGTCTCCAGAAAGGTGGAGTGGTGGTCTTGGGTCATGGAAGGTGATCTGTAGCAGGACACAATTTGCACTGCAGATTTGCCCGATGTTAGTTGCACATGGATGATCTCAGAGGTATCATGCTGCACCACTAACCTGGAGGTGTAGGTTTCCTTGATGAATATGGATACACCCCCTCCTTTTGTGTTTCGGTCTGTGTTCTGTGGCCAAAATGTGTGGTATGAGTTGTAGCCTGGTAGTGCTGGGGCGCTCTCTGGAGCCTTGAACCAGGTTTTAGTTACTGCACAGATGTCGACGTTCTCCATACTGAGGAGTGCTTCCAGCGCGGGTGCATTTTGAGATTTAAACTCCTGGCGTTGAGTAGCATAACTGTGTTTTTTGTTAATTGTGCTGTTTACGGAGGTGGGTTTGACTTTTAAGCCTCTCCTAAAAAAGGCACTATAGGGGCAGCAAGAGCCTTGGCCAGTATTTGAAAGCCTAAGGGTGACTGGTGCAAAGCTGTCTCTTGTGAAGCAGCCCGGCTTGTCGAGCATGTTGTCCCAGGCTGACAGACACTGGATCCCCTTTGAATGACCCAGAAGCTTAGCCAATTGTTAAACTTGATAATTTTTTCTTTATACTGAGGTATCATTCTTGGTGAGGGCAAGATGCTGGTCAGGGTCATACCAGCGTGGGCTGCATGATCAGAGAGCTCTTCCATGCCTCTCTTCATGCAGTCCAGGGAGGTACGTCTCAGGTCATTCACACCAAAATGAACAATGATAGAGTCATATTTGTACTTGTTCTGGAGTGACCCGAGTGCTTGTGTTATGTGGCGGATTCTGGCTCCCAACAGGCAGCTAACAGTACCCTTCTGCTTGTCCAGCCTAGTGAGTGGGACGTCAGTGTGCCTGACTATAGAGTCACCTATTACTAATGTGTTAGGTATGTTATTTCGCCTTAAGGGCTGTGATTGTGCGGCACACTGATTTTGTGTTTTATGTGTTGTCTGGTTTGCGACGGAAAGTGCAGGTTGGTTGGGTGTCTACTTTGGAGGTCTCTGAGGCTTTTGCAGGTTTTTATTTAGAGCCTCCGAGCATGATTTTGTGTATTAATGTGTATTTTTTGCCAGTGCTGTTTTAGTAGGTATGTGTGCAACTGGAGGTGTGATGCAAGTGTTAAACTTCTCCTCTTGACTGTCTGTTCCAGTCTTGGGTGGAGACAGCTTAGCTTCCAGTTTGGCTGTATAATTGCATCTCTCGCATATGTTAGTGTTTTGTGGTAGGAGGAGAGGGTTGTCTGTCTACATGAGGCAGTTGTAACATTGCCTCAGGATACCCAGATTCACCAGGTGGACTGGAGAGTGCACCTGAAGTTGCCCTTTGGTCATGCCTGAATAGTAGGGTGAGCTGCTTAGTCACTTGGTTGGTGAGGGATGAATAAAGAGCCTTGCCCTGCTGGGCAGTCAGTGTCAGGATATATTAGTGCTTGCTATTAGGTCTGAACAAGTGCTGGGCTATAAGATGCTTTTTGAGTGCTTAGGTTGAGAGTTAGACTAGTTTCAAGGGAAAAAACTGAAGAGGAGACTTAGTGCAGCCGGGAATAATTTAACCGTAGCTAACCTGCACTGCCCGGTGCTCAAAACTATGCAAACGCGGTTTTTATAGTAGGGAAATGAAAGGGAGAGAATTTAGCACAAAATGGCCAATAAACTACTAACTTCTGGGCTGGAACCACTCCTCCAGGGACAGATAGGTTGCTCAAAGCTCCCCTCTCTCACAGGTGAACAGAGAAACTTCCTTCTATCCAAGTAAGGTATGGGCAACTCAGATACTAGTATCACAGGCCTGAATTCAGCACTAGCCTGAAAACTGGACTATACTAGCTTAGAAAGGCAGGAAACAATGAATTTTTTTGGTTTTTTTGAAAAGATAAGGCAAAAACAGTAAAGAATACACTTAAAACAGCTTTAAACAACTACAAACTATCAGAAAAGGCTATCGCACTTTAGTGTGTAGCCTACAACAGTTAAACAAATTATTTAAACAAAAAACAACTTTTTAAAAGTGCAGGCAGTCAAATAAGTACAATATGTGAAAAAAACAAGCTTTTAAATCACAATAAATGCTGGAAAATCTGTGTTTATGCTGAAAACAGTTAAGTACAGCAAGAAAGTACAGAAAACTGATAATCACGCCAAAGTCTCTCTTCTAAGCTAGAAGGCTTGTATCAGTTTAAGGCTTTTTAGTGCTACCCAGTAGGTTAGTTACTGGAAAGATGGGAAACAAGCTCAGATGTGGTCTTTTAAACCAGAAAGTTGAAAGAGACGGACAAACTGTCCAAATGGTCAATAAACTACAATTTCTGGGCCAAGAACCTTTCCTCTCGTGGTAGACAGGCTACCTAAAGCTTACCACTCCCACTGATAATCTAGAAGGCTTTCTTCCAACACAGAAAGGCTTGTGGGGCTCAGAAGCTTACCCAACAGTCCTGGATACAGCAACTCTGTATCTGGATTAGGCTAGTTACAGGAAAGGTGGGAAACAAGCGCAAGTGCGGCTTTTAAACCATAATGTTGAAAGAGATGGAAAAAAAACTGCCTAAACGGCCAATAGCTACAATTTCTGGGCCAGAAACCACTCTTCTTTTGGTAGATAGGCTACCTAATTCTTACCATTCCCACTGATAAGCTAGAAGGCTTCCCTCCAATACCATAGTTGGTATTTCTTTCCTTTAATCTTTCTGTTCAAAAAAAAATAAAAGCGAGTGGTTGGTATGGAAGAAAAGTAGATTTACCTGTTACATCCAAGGGCACTCAGGTTTTAAGAGGTCTGAGAAGTGTCAGGGCAAAATGCCTAACTCAGAAGCACATGCTTTGTGTGTACTGTTTAGGAAAAGTCCATTTACAGGAGAGTTGCTTGATTTGCCACGGTTTCTCTATGAGAGCTCTCACAGAATGTAAAAGCAAATTAGTTTTTAAAGGACTTCTAAAATTGGACTTTGATGAGGCCATTTCTGGGTCAACGACTGAAGCTAGTTCGTCTTCATCCTTTCCATCCTCCTCTAGGAAATGTCTTTCTTCGGTTTCCAGTGTTTTGGTACTGACAAAGAAGGCACCGTAACATTCCTTGATGCCGGCCACTTCCTCTGCACCAAAACCAGGTCTTGGAACCAAACTTCTTCAAGCGTTGAAGTCTGCATTGGCTTCCTCGACTCCGTCAGCACCAGACAAGCAAAAATTAATCTTGGTACCTAGCTCTAGGTACTCTCCATCTATTGACCCTCATATAGACAGACCCCCTAGCCCCTTCCTTGATGTCAGACCTCCCAGGTCTCCATCTACAGCATCTGTTCGATCCACTAAGAGGCTCTCTGAGGCTGATATCATGAGACTGGTGGATCAGCTCCAAGCGGTGAGGGGATTGTCTTCAGTTCTCAGCCAACCCAGAGTTTGAACCTTTTCTTCTACGACACCAATATTTCTTCCTCCTCCAACTCCTGTTGAGACTTTGGAGCCCTCTGTTCCGACATTCCTGGCACTGATTGCCTCGATTCCAGTAGCAACTTTGTCAACGTCACCAAGAGCTACCTTGTGTTCTTCTGGCCCTTTGGCACTGGAAGTCTCCCTGGGCCGATCTTCTCTGATGGGGTCCAAGGTGGATGGACTGGTTTCCATAACTTTGGAGCCATCCATGTTCCTTGGTACTTTGGTCTTTGCAGGATCCACCCTGGCTTCTGTTTCGGGGGTTGCCTCCTTGGTGCGGGGTGTGACCCTGGTTCCGAAGGAGTCTCTTTCAATTCCAGGCTCCCATCCCTCTACAAGGGGGCGCTGGCCTTCAAATCATGGAGAAGGCTTTGCCCATTGGCGACTCAGTCTTTGCCATCCCTGTCGGAACAAATTTCCACATCTCCTTGACCTGAGCTGCCATCAGTCTAATCCCTAGGACAGAGGGCACAATTGTTCCAGGAAAGACCCACTTTGGTGGTTTCTTCCTTTGGCAGTTTCCTGGAACACCCCCCCCCTCCCCGAGGAAGTACCTGCAAAGAAAAAGTGAAAGAAGAAGCACTTAGACTCTCCAGAGGAGTCTTTCACCAAAGACACTGATTTTGATGAAGGGGAAGGTTCCCCCAGATCACCCCCTGATGATGTTTCTTTCGGGACATCTTAGAAGTCCGAAACAGAGGGATGGCTGGTCTTCCATCCTTCCTTGGAAGAGTTGGTATACCTGTAGGCTTTTCATGCCTAACCCTCTACTTCTTGGATTTCTTCACCCGCTGATGTTCTTATTAAACTGATCACTCAGCGGGCATGGATGATGCCCAACTCCATCACGCCGAACTCCAAGAGGCCTGATCGAATCCTCTCAGTCCTTAAGGATGAGCCACACTGGTCCAAAGGTATACCCGTTGACGCCATGGTGATAGCATCAACCCCGAAAAAGGAACTTGCAGAAGAAAGTCCAACTATCCATCCTCCTAACAAGAAGTCTAGGACTTTGGATAAGTTTGGGAAGCACTATTATGCTTCAACAACCTTCGTTCTCATGTCCTTGAATTATATGGTGCACTTTACAAGGTTACAGAGGGATCTGATCAAGGAGCTTATTGGATACCCTCTCAGGAGCAGTGGTTGAAGGGGTACAGGACAAAGTTACCTCTCGGCTAACAACCCTTGATGTGATTTCTAACTCATCCATGAGGCTGATTGCCCATGCAGCTGAAGAGACGACTAGAGCAGCAGGTTCAGGCATAGCCATTAGAAGGCATTCCTGGATGCGGTTGTGTGACTTTGCTGAGCCATTTAAAGTGTCATTCGTCAGTGCTCCATCTGATGGATCTACCCTTTTTGGTCCTAAGGTAAAAGACATGCTAGCCAGATGTGAAAGATAGCAACACCCTGTCTGCCGTAGGCGTATGTTTCTCCACTCTTCAATGGCCTTACTCTAGGAACCAGAGAAATGTGAGAGTATGGTTTAAAAAAATCCAAAGGGCCTTTCTGAGATTCACGTGGCAAAGACTTCCCCCGGGGCAGAGAGGGAAGTAATGGAAGACTCCACCCCAGAGGCAGAAATAGACCACAAAACCAGGGCTCTAGAGAATCTTTCTCCGGTACTTCCTGTCAGCACCCCTGAATGGGGGCCCCAATGTCCTCCTCTGGAGGCAGTCGGGGTGGGGGTGGGGGGGTGAATTTCTCTTCACCAGTCCACCTGGCAGTTATTAACTACAGACAAATGGGTGCAGAGAATAATATCCAGAGTTATGAAATCTCACTTTCATTACCTCCAATTACCCAGAAAAAACTCCAGGATGTTCCACCCAGTCACAGGGAAGCAGCAGTCCTAGAAATTCAAAAATTGCTTGACAAAAGAGTCATCCAAAAAGTCCCACCAGACCAAGCAGGATCCAGCTTTTACTCAAGGTTCTTTTTAGTGCCCCAGAAAATGGGACTGGAGACCCATCTTTGGTCTCAGCCAGTTCAACAAGGCAGTTCAGCGAACCAAATTTCAGATGGTTTCGCTACAGTCGATACTTCCGTTCTTGGAAAAAGGTGATTGGATGTGCTCTATAGACCTCCAGGATGCATATTACCACATAAAAATGGACAAACGCTCCAGGAGGGTCTTGCACTTTCGGCTGGGAGCCAATCATTTCCAATTCAGAGCACTGCCATTTAGATCCACTACAGCCCCCAGGGTGTTCATCAAATGCATGGCAGTGGTTGCAGCTCATCTCAGGCTGCAGGGCTTTTGAGTTTTTTCATACCTTGGCGACTGGCTCCTCACTACTACCACCAGGTGTCAGAACGGGCAAAAGATTATACTCTGCATCTGTGTGCATCTATAGGTGTAACAATAAATTACGAAAAGTCAAGCTTCCAACCATCTCAGCAGTTGGACTTCATCTGAGCCCGCTTTAGACACTATAACAAGAATTGCTTCTCTTCATCCAGAAAGACTACAGCACATCAAATCCCAAGTCAGTCAAATTCTAAGAAACAAAAGAATTCCAGCAAAATTAGTCCTAAAAGCATTAAGCTCAGTGGCAGTGGCAATAACTCTTGTTCCCTTAGCAAGATATCACATGCGAATCCTGCAATAGTTACTTCCGTCCCAGTGGTCTCTGATGCACCAGCCAATGTCTTTCCTAATTGTGGTTACAAATAGCTGCAAACAAGGTCTTACGTGGTGGCTCCACTCTGATCAGATTCATTTGGGACTACCTTTCATTCTTCCCCAACTCCAAGCCACAGTAACTACGGATGTTTCCCAGATCGGGTTGGGGGGCATTATCTGGGAAAAACAGTCTGAGGCAATTGGTCCCAACTTGTGGCCAACTTGCACATCAGTGTTCTAGAAATGAGGGCAGTGCTGTTAGTGTTGCAAGCATTCTGGGATGCCCTTCCTCTAGGGACAGTATGTTCAAACAGGCAACATGTCATGGTCAAGTATATCAACAAACAGAGGGGAACCAGATCTTATCCATTGTGTCGAGAAGCCCTCAGAGTATGGCAATAGGTGATTTCTTCCAACTGCTTTCTCATAGCAGTGCACATTCTGGGCAGCTCCAACTTGATAGCGGACAAGCTGAGCAGAACTATTCTCATGTCTCATAGTCTCTCAATCCTATAGTGATGAACAAGGTTTTTCGTCACTGGGGCCAACCTTGCTGCGATCTTTTTGCCTCATCCTTGAACAACAAGTGCAGAAGTTACTTTGCCCTCATCCCCACCCCGGGGGGGGGGTCACCCAGAGACATTTTCCTTCTCGGTTGGCCTCCCAGTCTTCTCTACACCTTTCCTCCAGTTCCCCTAATATCATAGTTTCTAAAGAAAGCCAAGAGGACGGAAAACTCAGTAATCCTCCTTGCTGCTTTCTGGCCTCGACAGGTTTGGTTTCCCTTCCTCTGGCCTCATCTTCTTTGTTAACCATGGATTCTGGACCCAGCTCCAGATCTGCTGCCTCATCTGGAAAGCATGGTTCATCCACATCTCCAACATTTCAAGCTCACTGCATGGCTTCTCCAATTCCCATGACTGCCAGGCATCCTTCCCTATCTTCTCCTGTCCAACAATTTATTGTGGCTCATCACAAACCTTCAACTAGGAAACTTTATCAAAGTAAATGGGAAAAATTTGCGAACTGGGCCCTTCACAATAAACTGGATCCTTATTCAAGTCCAGTTCATAAGGTTTTGGATTTCTTAGCTAACCTCTACCAATTTGGTTCCTCTGCATTAACAATTAAAGTTCATCTAGCGGCAATCTTGAACTTTTATATGGGTTTTAATGGCTCATCTCTAATGTCACACAAACTCTGCAAAGCATTTTTAAAGGGACTCCTGATGTTGATATTAAGACCTCCATTTAAAGAACCAATTCCTCCTTGGGATCTAACACTAGTCCTACAGTCCCTCACTTTGTCTCCCTTTGAACCATCAGCAACTTGTGACTTAAAGGTTTTGTCTTGGAAAACTTTATTTTTAGTGGCTATTACATCTGCCAGAAGAGTATCTGAACTTCAGGCCTTATCCTGCAAACCTCCCTACTTAATATTTCACAAAGATAGGGTTGCCCTTAGGACCAATCCATCCTTTTTACCAAAGGTAGTTTCAGAATCTGATATAAATCAGACACTTCAATTGCTTGTCTTCTTCCCTAATTTTACCAATAAGGAGGAGTATTCCCTTCATTTGCTAGACGTCCACACACAACTACGTTTTTACCTTCACAGAACAAAAGGATTTCAGAAAATCTGACCAATTATTTGTTGCTTTTTCTTCTCTATCTTTAGGTAATCCAGTTTCAGAGGTTACATTGGCAAAATGGCTTAGAGACTGTATTACTTTTATCTGGCAGTCGAAAGGGCTCCAACTTCCACACCCAGTTAAAGCCCATTCAATTAGAGCAGTGGCAACTTCTGCATTTTTTCATGCCAGAGCATCCCTGGACGATATTTGTGAAGCGGCTACTTGGTGTTCTCCACATACCTTTAACACTCATTGCAAATTGGATCAGGTCTCAAGGGGACAGGCATCATTTGATTCGATGGTGCTTATGAATATCCTTCCGTGAGACCTCCCAAGACGAAAGTAGCTGGGGACTGTCCCACAGTACAGTCAAAGACTGAGTAAAGATTGACAACATCAGATAAAGAAGTTGTGTCTTACCATAACGTTCCATCTGTGTTGTCAATCTTCACTAATCCTTGACATTCCCGCCCTCCAACCCCCATCCTGAGACTCTTAGTGGATCAAATTCTCCTAGAACTGGCGTCATCATAGTGACACTTATCCAGTCTCTATTTATATCCTTACTTTTTATCTGGCACTAATTTAAGCAAACTCAATCTGAGGTAATTTACAGAGGAGCATTATGATTAGAGCCTAGCTCGAGAGTTGGGAGGGCACGAGTTGAAGCAAATGGCTGAGTCGGTTTCAAGGCTCAGAACTGAGCCCACAGTCGAGGATTAGTGAAGATCGACAACACAGATGGAAGATTTTGGTAAGACATAGCTTCTTTTTCTGCCCAGTCCTTAGCTCCATCCTCCACTTCTCCCTCCCCAAACGTTTTCTCCGATCAGAAGATAAACAATTCCTGTCACTATATAAATGCAGCAAATAATCTGGCGAAAGTCTGTACTCCAGTTTTGTTGCAGAAAGCTGTAATTCTTTATCATTTTCCATAAGATCAAACTCAAACCTGCCCACCTTTAAACATGCACTGAGAGAATTCCTATCCAAACTTTGGCTCTGCTCTTATAATAATCCAGGCTTAATATTTACTGTTTAAATTTAATGTACCCTCCCTTTGCAATTCTAGCTTATCTACCTATCTGCTTCATTCTGTTCATAACTTCCTGAACTACTAATTCCCTTTTGTCTTTTCTAACAACTCCAACCTAACCACCACTTTGTAGCCCTATACTGACCTTATTTTTCCTGTCATGTTTCTCCACTACCTCTCCTTCTTCTCCCTTACATTGTTCTTTTCACTTCTTATTTTACACCATCAAGTCGATCATTACAGATTAACTGTCGGAGCACCACTAACCTAAACACTTTTGTAAACACTTCTACAAAATCTTCTATAATGCTATACTCTTAAAGTCTAAATTACTTTGTATTTATTGTGTATCCTGTGTTTAAATTTCTTGTAATATTTTGTAGATTTTTAAATGTATCCAGAGCTTTTCTGTCTGCGCCTCCGCTAAAAATGGGTGCATTCTGGCCCAGGTAGACTTTCCTGGTAAACCAATGTCTTTCTGTACAGGCATTTTGGTACATAGAAGCATGCTGCAGGTGCAGAAATTCTTAATTGCATCCCCTAGCACTTTGCAGCTTAGGCTGTTTACCCTTTACCCTACTCTTGCTACATTACTGTTACCAGACTGGAGTTTTACTAAGGGGAGTTTAAAAAACTGTGTCCTTTTCAGTTCTTGGTAATTGTTACTGCTTTTGATTTAAATGTGATAACTAGTGCTTAATTTTTACAAAAAAGTACTAAACTCATCCAAGAAAATATTTGTTCATTTTAATTCCAGACGGTATTGTGTAATTGACTTCATTTTATGTTGGTGCGAAGGTAGTCTTGGATAGGGTCTTTTCCTGTGGTTTGAAGTGATGCTCAGAGTTCTGCTTGAGACACTGTAATTCTCCTGAAAAGTACATATAGAGAAAGACATGAACATAAGAGGGCTTAATTTAGTAATGAGAATGTGTGAACATGATGTGCAAGAAAACTGTCTTTTATTCTAAAAGATAAATATTTAAACTGAAAGTTTAAAGAGAAATCCATGTAAGTAGCTGTTGTAGTTGCTTGGTGATGTTTGATATCCACTATTTTGCTTTCCTTCAGGGTGAAGAGATAACAAAAGAAGAGATAGATATGCTGAGCGATGCCTGCACAAAATTGAAAGAACAAAAAAAACTGTTAACCAAAGAAAAAGAAGAACTTGAGGAGCTGAAGGATGATGTTCTGGAGTATAATGAGGTATGTTAGGTATTCTGAGTAATAGTTACATTGTCATTTAAAGTGTCACCACACCAGACTATCAATGTAGTACACGTAGTGTTGTGATTGCACTCTGAATTCAGAACAAAGACATCTTTGGGCCAGTGTATCCCAGAATATGTACAAACTATGCTTAGGTGTGCTCTTGAGGTGAATTTCTTGACATCTGTGTCTTGAACGCCTCTGCTGGTTGTGATCAGAGACGTGGTCATAATCCTGTATGTTTGGGCAACACATCTACATTTATTCTCACGAGAGAACTTTATATTCAAGCCACTACATCTGTATAACACATTATTTTTTTTAACCATTTCTGTATATTCCTTTGTATCTTATCTGTTTTTGAAGTGATTTGGGATCTAACCTGTTTTAACTGGTAATGTAGGTGTAAACTTTTAATGGGAGAGGCAGAGAAGTATTTTATGAGTGGTAAAGGATATGTATGAGGGCAGTGTGACAGTGATGAGGTCCGCGTTAGGAATGACGAGTGTGTTCAAAACGGAGGTGGGATAACATCAAGGATCAGCTCTGAGCCCTTTTTTATTTGCAGTGGTAATGGACGGGTTGACAGACGAGATCAGACTGGAGTCCTTGTGGACTATGATGATTGCAGATGACATTGTGATCTGTAGTGAGAGTAGGGAACAGGTTGAGAGGACCCTGGAGAAGTGGAGATATACTCTAGAGAGGACTGGAATGAATGTCAGCAGGACTAAGACAGAATATATGTGTGTGAATGAGAGGGAGGATAGAGGAATGATGAGGATGCAGGGAGTAGAGGTGGCGAAGATGGATGAGTTTAAGTACTTGGGATCAACAGTTCAGTGTAATGGTGAGTGTGGAAGAGAGGTGAAGAAGAGAGTACAGACAGGGTGGAGAAGAGTGTCAGGAGTGATTTGTAACAGATGGGTACCAGTAAGAGTGAAAGAGCAGGTCTAGAAGATGGTAGTGAAACCAGCTATATTATATGGGTTGGAGATGTTGGCACTGACGAAAAGACCAGGAGTCTGAGCTGGAGGTGACAGAGTTAAAGATGTTAAGATTTGCATTGGGTGTGACAAGGATGGACAGGATTAGAAGCGAGTATGTTAGAGGGTCAACTTAGGTTGGACTGTTCGGAGACAAAGGCAGAGAGGCAAGATTGTGTTGGGTTGGACATGTGCTGAGGAGGGATGCTGGGTATATTGGGAGGAAGATGCTAAGGATGGAGCTGCCAGGTAAGAAGAAAAGAGGAAGGGCCATAAGGTTTATGGATGTGGTGAGAGATGACATGCAGGTGGTTGGTGTGACAGAGCAAGCTGCAGTGGACAGGAAGAAATGAAAACAGATGATCTGCTGTGGCGACCCCAAAGAAAAATAAGTAAGTATAAACTTTTAATGGCTTATCTGTGCAGCAGAACATAAAAACTGAGGAGTGTTTAGGTATTACATGCACTGATTATAAAGGCCATCATGTACTAATGCTTTAGTTTGTGAAAAAAATGTTTTAATGTTATTGTACTGGCATCAGAACTGCATTTTTAAACTAGGTTGTTCCACAGCATACTGTAGCCCTGCTTCAGTTTCACAAAAAATAGCGCTGAAATGTTGTGTGTATTAAATTGTTATTATTGTAGAAAGTGAATGCTGCAGTAGTCACAACCAAGAGAGTTGTCAGAGACTATAATGATTTACTGAAGTATTTTTTTTTTTAATACTGGACTAATGGGTGGAAGGGGAGAGCAGTTAGGACTGCTTTATCAGCCTAGTGGAAGACACTGGGATCTTGGTGTATCCAGTCTGTCCACTTCATGGGTTAGACTGGTTGCCGCAGGCACACGGATACAGCAAATAGTTATCTTTCACACCTCAAGCTCCTCACTATCTTCAGCAGTTCTGTTCTTCTCCCCATTTACCTTGGTCTTGTTCATGGCCGTTTACATTAGGCACAGTCAACTGTAGCTTGAGCAGATAAGTTCAATAATTTCTTCTTGTTGAATATTTTCCTGGTCTTTAGACAGTGAGTTGCTTATAAGGAGTATTTTTTTTTTTGCCTATTTCAGGTAATTTCTAATTTTTTTCCATTCCCCACTGCTGCTTTAGAGCCTTTTGGCCAGTTCTGTGGGAAAAACATGTTTAAAGTATTAAGCATTAACTGTAGAATTTTCATAAGAGTATGTAACTGATGCTACTCACTGATATTGTCACTGTTTTTTTTCCACTGTTGCTGTCTGTTTCCTTGCAGTTCGCGGTTTTTTTTTTCAGTGCTTCTGTTTGTTGTTTTCTTAAGAGTTATTCTCTAAGATAGAAAAGGCATTGGTTTCTGTAAACATGACCTCAGTATCCCACCCCAGGACACTTGCAACATCTTGATGTGCCTGGAGCAGAATCACTTGAAGGACTCTAGGAAGATATTTGAGTCATTTGGCATAAGGACTTCAGAGGAGCAAAGGACTAAACTTTAAAAGGACCTCCTCAGGAGCATCCAGGAAGTAAGAAAAGTTAAAGAAAAAGTAGAAGAGAACCAGTCAGCCCTCAGACAGGAGGTCTTCACAGAGGTTACCTTGAATGAAAACTGAAACTCCCAAAACCATCCAATAGACTGTACAGTCACAGATATAACTGAACATTTTTCAAAAGCCCATTCATTAAGCTCCTACACAGATCTCTCTTCGGGGAGTAAGCCCTGCCAAAATCTTGGAAATTCAAAACCTTTCTCATCAGAGAAGGAACTCTCCAGATACTTAGAATCTAGGCCTTCCTCCCCTCTGTCAATAAGTTGTCAGAAGTTCTTGTGTGCTGTATGATTTGGAGTGCATGATGACCTTCTTCAAAGCTCATATCAACATGGGTGTCATACTGTTTGTGCCTCCCAGCCCCTCTCTAGGGTGAATAGGTTAGGGCCTTGAACATTGACTTTTTCTGCTTCTTCCACCCCAAGTTCAATTTTGTCATTAGGAAATCTGGAGTGGACTACTTTATTGATATGGTCTCTGATTGCAATGAGAAGATTTGACCTTTGTCACCAACTCTTTTGGTTCTGTCATTCTCAACTCTACTCCATGTTGATTTGAGCTAGACATTGAGGGGTCTGAGCTATTTTGCTTCACCAACACTTCATGTTTTAGTGCCAAAGCCAGCTTCAGGTATGAAGATGACCTTGGAATTGACATCCCCCTAGGTGTGAGCGAGCCATTGACATTGACCTTTTCTGCACTGAGGTCAGCTTTGGGTACTAGATGATGTTCGTGTTACACTGCTGCAGTCATCACACTTGGGTTATCCTGCTGTCAGGTGGTCCCGCAGTCGGCCAGAGTTCCAAAGTCTTGGTCCGGCGTCGGTTGCTGTTGCTTCTTTCCTGATGTCAGTGCGCCAGGGGTATATAAGAGGCATCTGACACCGTTTTCTTCAGTCTTTCTTGCTGCGCAGTGCCCGAAGCAGAAGCAGTTCGCAAGTGCCGGTCGGCCGACTCCTGAGATTTTCAATTCGAATTTCAGACCGAAGTCTTCAATAAAGCTAAGTACCCCATTGGGGAACCTTTTCTTGCCTCAGTCCGATGTCAGAAAAAGTTAACAATTGCATTTCTTGTGGGAAGCAAATACCTCATAAGGACTTTCATTCTTATTGCATTCCTTGCCTAGGCCCAGACCACGACGTCACAGGTTGTTGGTTTTGTGCTCGGTTTAACAAACGAACTATAAAACGTCTGTTTGATTTCGCCCGACATTATTTTGGTAGGAAATTTAATTATACCATGCCGTCGGAGCAACCGACGACCGGAATGCATAAAAAATGCAAAGATAAGGACAGGCAGCCGAGACCCAAACCAGACTCCGAGGCCTCTGCTAGGCCAGTCACCGGTTTTCAGTGAGGCGCCTATGCAGCCCCTGACGACCGCTGATTCAGAACCCCAGGTGGCATCCGATTCCCAAGAGGAGATTGCTAGGCCTCCACAACCTTTATCTTTAGGCCCTTCCGACTCCATGGCTGAAGGAGATTCCGGCGCAGTTGAAACGCCTTCAGTTGCAGAAGGTGTCTTCAGACCGACTACACTCACTATTAAATCCTTTGCAAAGCTGAAAACTCCTTTAAAAGCAAAGAAGACTGTACAGCAGTCTCCAGTACAAGGCCCCATGCCTAAGAAACAGATGCTTAAGATGGCTGAAGACTTAATTACCCTAATCAGGGGTTCCCATCCCCCTCCTGATAAAAGGCCTAGACAGGAGGATGACTACGCTTCCTCTGACCAGGTTTCAGTTTCCTCAGATTCTTCTAAGGAACAGGGATATTATTTTCCCCCTTATGAAGACTCTGATGCTGAAGAGTCTATTCCTTCAGCATCTCCCCCAGAAGACTACTCTTTTGGGGAAACTTTACATACCACGAGGGAACATTTCCACTGGGAAGGCCAGGATTACTCTGATTCTAAGAAAAGGCTCCGAGAGTTCCTTTTACTACCCCAGCGCAGACCACTTGCTGTTCCACCAGTGTTAGACATTGTGGATGGTGTTTATTCAGAATCTAGCCTTAACCCAGATTCACTACCTCCTGCACCAGCCAAACCAGACAGATACTACAGAGTCCCTGACTCACACAAATTTGTATATAAAAGCCCTGTTGCTGACCCAGAAACCATTTCTCAGAGTCCCAAAGGGGTTAAGGCCTCTATTGCTAAAAATCCTGTACCCTCTGAAAGGGATTCTAGAGCACTAGACAGATGGGGAAAGAAAATGTATACCTCAGCTACTCTAGCTATGAGGGCCTTAAATTGCCAGTTTCACATGCTGAAATATCAACAATATTTGATGTCTCAATTAAAACAAAAAATGATCACACATACAGAGCAGCCTGATTACAAGGAAATGCAAGATTTGTTGCATGCAGCTGAACAAGTGGGAAAACATACTTTGCAATGTGGATTTGATTCATTGGAAGCTTCTTGTAGAGCAGCAATGACAGGGTCTGTCATATGTAGGCATGCTTGGTTAAAAGAACAAACTTTACCTGATCATGTAAAAGCAAAATTATTGGATGCACCTTTATAGCAGGATGTTTTATTTGGTGTAAAAGCAGAAGAGGTTTTAAAGAAAATGGAGGATTAGGCAAAATATATGCAGACGGTCAAGGATTTTTTACAGGTTCAACCCCCTCGTTTCAGCAGAAATTGGCCAACCAAAAACTGGTCCTTTCCAGCTTCTGACAGACCACAGAGGGGCAAATATAGACGCCCAAGGGGCAGAGGTCAGCCACAAGGCTCTTAAAAGCCTCGACAATGGGGTGCCACAACCCAGAAAGGAGGAGAAGACATGTCATAAACTACCAGAAGACAAACACAATGACTTGCTCCTCAGACTGCCAAGCAAATCCCTCTTGGCAGCTCCCTTGGGAGGAAAGCTAACACTTTTTGCAGACAACTGGCGCATCATCACCCATCAAATGGGTCCTAAATATTGTCTGTCAAGGATACAGATTCCACTTTCACACTTTACCAAGGGTAAAAGAAATGCCAAACCTGCCACCAAATCAATGGGCAGAGGCTCAAAAACAAATTACAGCTCTCATGGACATGAGAGCCATTCAACAGGTTCCTACACAGGAGCAGGGACAAGGATTTTACTTAAGACTCTTTCTAGTTCCCCGAAAGGACAAAGCTTGGAGACCCATTCTGGACTTCTCAATTCTAAACACATATCTTGAAGTACCCAAATTCAAGATGCTAACATTACAGCAACTTCTTCCCATGCTGGGCAAGAAGGCTTGGCTAGTAATGTTGGGCCTCAAGGAGGCATACCTGCATGTCCCTATCTGACAAAATTGCAGAAGATACCTCCGATCTATAGCAGGTTCAACCCATTACCAATTCTCTGCACTGCCCTTTGGCTTATCTACTGCACCCAGGGTCTTCACAAAATGCCTGGCACCAGTAATTGCATACTGCAGACAGAGGAATTCAAATATATCCATACCTGGACGACTGCCTTATTCAAGCAGAAAGCAAGGACATTCTTTTAAAGCATCTGGTGTTTGTCAAAAACCTATTAAGTTGCCTAGGGTACACAGTAAACGAAAATAAGTCAAAACTAGTGCCCTCACAAGACATAATATTCCTGGGTGCCAGCTTAAATACAACGGCCCAGATGGCTTATCTCATGCCAGACAAGCAAGGACAAACTGACTCAATACTTCAAAATGATGGAAACAAACAACCCAATTCCCTGCAAGAAAAATTCTGCAGGCCTTGGGATTCATGACATCTTGCATACTACTAATACCATATCCAAAACTGCATATGAGGAAATTACAGTGGTACCTGAAAAGCATATGGACTCAACACAGCCACAGCTTGGAAACAATAATACCACTCATTCCCTGCCTTCAACAGGAGTTTCTATGGTGGGCTCAGGCATGTCACCTCAAAAAAAGGTCAGCCTTTTACCTTACCCACAGCCAGGCAAACTATAACAACGGATGTATCTGATTATGCCTGGGGAGCACACATGGCAGGACAGTGTATTCAGGGCAAATGGTCTGCGGATCAAAGGCATCTACATATCAATCAAAAAGAGATGCTAGCAGTACAAAATGCCCTAACAGCTTTCAAGGACCTCCTACATCCAGGACAACTACTAATAAAGACGGACAACACCACAGTGATGTGGTACATAAACAAGCAAGGGGGCACATATTCCTACCCCCTATGCAGGCAAGCAATGACCTTGTGGAACACAGCACTGACCTACCAAGTTCAACTACAAGCACAATTCCTGCCAGGAAAGAAAAAAACATTGGCAGACGATCTAAGCAGAAACATCATAGATCCTCACGAGTGGAAACTAGATCCACAAGTATTCGCAATGATAACTCAAAAATGGGGGAGCCCAGACATAGATCTGTTTGCCTCCCCCCAAAACTACCAACTACGGACATTTTGCACAAGGACATACCACACACTGGCTTGGAAAGTGGATGCCCTCTCATTCAGTTGGAAAACATTAACAGTGTATGCCTTTCCTCCACTGCCTCTTCTGGCAAAGGTGCTGCTGAAAGCCAGATTAGAGAGGCCACAAATGATCCTCATTGCTCCAGACTGGCCACGCCAACACTGGTATCCAATACTAAGGAACATGGCTCAATGCCCACCATGGATTTTACCTCAAATTCCTCACCTGCTCACTCAGCAAAGCAATCAGATTCTACACAGCCAACTCATGACTTTAAATCTGGCTGCATGGCAAATTACCTAAACAACCAGTCAACACTTCTCTCTAAAGCTGTTATGGATGTCATTCTGGAGGCCAGGAGGCCCAGCACCAGGAAAGCCTATTCAGACAAATGGAAAAGATTCTGCGCCTGGAACCAGGCTAAAGGCCAGAATCCCCTTGATGTCCTTCAAGGATGCATCTGCAGTCCTAACATATGGGTTGTCCTGCCTCGGGCAGCCCTTCGGTCGGCCGGATTCCAAAGTCTGGGTCTGGCCTCGGCTGATGTCGCACTTCACCCGACCTCATAGCTGCTGTGAATTGGGTATAAAGGCATCAGCCGACACCATTTTCCTCAGTCTTTCTTGCCGCGCGGTGGCCGAAGCAGAAGCTGTTCGCAAGTACCGGTCGGTCAGATCCAGAGATTACTACTACCGAAGACTTCTAAAAAGCTAAGTACCCCGTTGGGGACTCTTCCTTGCCTCAGCCGATGTCAGAAAAAGTAAATAACTGTTTAACTTCTGGGAAACAAATACCTCATAAGGATTTCCACTCTTACTGCCTTCCTTGCTTAGGCCCAGACCACTACGTAGCAGCTTGTCTAGCCTCTGCTTCCTTCAACCGATTGACACTTAGACGTCGGTCGGAGTTTGCAGAGGAGTTTTTTGGTCCCGCTTTTGCTTACAAAATGCCGTCGGAGACTCCGACTGCACAATTAGATAAAAAGCGTAAGGAAAAGGACCGACACTCGCGGTCCGTGGTTTCGGCCGAAACCACGGTTAAGCCAACCGCGAGTGTCTCTGTTTCGGCTGAAACCGAGTCCACGGTTCTTCCTTCGGCCGAAAGCATGCCTCCTATAGCCGAGGCCTCACGCAGCATGGATGAATCTGCTACTGAAATTTCCACTGCTGTTGCAGGTACCCAGGATTTATCAGATACTATTCCTTTAGACATATCTACTCCTGCACGTGGAGCTGCTAGGCCCCCTGCATCTATGTCTATCAAGGCTTTTTCTAGGGCTAAAGCAGCTAAATCTTTTAAGGCCTTGCCTGCAGGCCTACCTCTACTTCCCAAATGCTCAGCCTGGCTGAGGATCTCATTTCTTTGATCAGGGGATCCCAACCTCACCCTGGCAGGGCCTCTCAACCCCCTCCAGAGAAGAGGCCTAGAGCAGAGCCCCCCGATCCAGTTTCTACAGACTATTCCTCGCATGATTCAGAAAACTCGGAACTTCCAGAAGGCCCATATTCCCCTTATGAGGATTCTGATGCAGAAGACTCCATTCCTTCTGCCTCTCCTCCTGAGGAATTTTCTTTTGGGGAAACTTTACATGCTATGAGAGAGCATTTTCAATGGCAGGGCCAGGATTTTTCAGATTCAAGGAAAAGGCTAAGGACCATTTTACATTTACCACATCTTAGGCCTTTAGCCATTCCTCCAGTACTAACAGTTGTTGATGCATATAATGATGCTTGTACTCCCCCTGACTCTCTTCCCCCGGCCCCTGCCAAGCCCGATAGATATTACAGGGTCCCGGACACTCACTTTCACTTGTATAAGGCTCCTATTGCAGATCCTGAAACCATTTCACAGGGCCCCAAAGCTGTAGCAGCTGCCTCTGCCAGAAACCCCCTCCCCTCTGAAAGAGAATCTAGAGCATTAGAGAGATGGGGTAAAAAAGTTTATACTTCTGCTACACTTTCGCCTAGGGCCTTAAACTGACAATTCCACATGATTCAGTATCAGGAATTTTTGTTAGACCAGCTAAATAAAAAACTGTCCTCTCCTGAACCTATAGACAGTAAGTCCCTTCAGGATTTGGTACATAACACTCAGCAGGTCAGTAATCATTCCTTAAAATGTGGCTATGATGCACTGGAGGCTTCCTTTAGATCAGCTATGACTGGAACAGTGATTAGAAGGCATGCATGGTTAAAAGAACAATCCTTACCAGACCATGTAAAGTCAAAACTCTTAGATGCTCCCGTGGAGAAACAAAGTTTGTTTGGTTCCCCTGCACAGCAAGTGCTAAAGAAGGTGGAAGAAAAAGCAAAATCTGTCCAAACAGTCAATGATTTCTTACAGGTCCAGCCTCCAAGGTTTAGTAGAAATTGGCCTTCGAAGAATTGGTCCTTTCCAGACACCTCCAGAGCACAGAGAGGCAGAAATAGGTGCCCAAGAGGCAGAGGTCAATCCAGAGGTGCCTACAGGGGACGTCAGTGGCAGCCTAACAACCAGAGAAGTACTGCCACAGATCCAGCTACAACCACTTCCACAGGACAGACACAATGACTTGGCTCTGATACCGCCTACCAGGGAACAACTGGAAGCACCCTTAGGCGGAAAGCTAGCCTTATTTTCCGTAAACTGGCATTACATTACAGGAGACAAATGGATTTTATAGACAATAGACAAAGGCTACAGGTTTCACTTCCACACTCTACCAAAAAAGAGAGGAATGCCAAACCTACCACCAAACCAAAAAACAAACGCTCTAGAACAAATCAACCATCTACTAAGGATGAGAGCTATAGAAAAGGTACCTCCCATGGAACAAGGGCAAGGATTTTACTCCAGACTTTTCCTGGTACCAAGAAAAGAAAACCAATGGAGGCCTATTCTCGACCTGTCCGCTCTGAACACATATCTCATTGTTCCAAAATTCAAAATGCTGGCCCTACAGCAACTTCTTCCCATGCTGGGCAAGGAGTTTTGGCTGGTGACTCTAGATCTCAAGGAGGCATACCTGCACGTCCCTATACGACCAGATTGCAGAAGATACCTCAGATTTCTTGCAGGATCTCAGAGCATTATCAATTCTCAGCATTGCCCTTTGGCTTATCTACTGCACCCAGAGTATTCACGAAATTCCTGGCATCAGTAATTGCTCATTGCAGGCTTCAGGGAATTCAGATTTACCCATACCTGGATGACTGCCTAATACAAGCGGACAACAAGACCAAATTAACAAAAGATTTGGAAAAGGTTATACAACTACTGCAAGCCCTGGGATACACAGTCAACATGAAAAAGTCAAGGCTGGTACCATCCCAAAGGATAACATTCTCGGGTGCAGAACTGGACACATCAAATCAGATGGCATTTCTCACAGCAGAAAAGCAAAAGCAACTACCACTCTATTTCATGGCATTAACAACACAGAACCAGCTTACAGCAAGGAAAGTCCTGCAAGCCCTGGGTTATATGGCATCCTGCATAATATTGATACCACATGCCAGACTGCATATGAGGAAGTTGCAATGGTACCTAAGGAATGTATGGTCTCAACACAAGCACAGTCTAGAAGCCCAGATTCCAATAATCCCATGCCTGAAACAAGAATTCCGGTGGTGGGCTCAGGCCTGTTAGATGAACAGAGGACTGCCTTTCCACAAACCTCACCCAAGCCAGACTATCACCACGGACGCCTCAGACCTAGGCTGGGGGGCACACATGGTGGACAAGTGTATACAAGGCCTATGGACACAAGACCAGCTGAACCTTCACATAAATCTAAAAGAGATGCTGGCAGTGAAACAGGCACTACAGACATTCAGACCTTTTCTTCAACAGGGTCATTTGCTGATAAGGACGGACAACACCACAGTCATGTGGTATATCAACAAACAGGGAGGAACACACTCATATCCTCTATGCTGGATGGCAATGGACCTGTGGAATGTGGCCCTGAACCTCCATTCAACTCCAGGCAAAATTTGTGCCAGGAAAAGAAAATATACTAGCAGACACCTTAAGCAGAACTACCACGGATGCCCACGAATGGATGCTGCATCCAGACATCTTCAAAACCATTACAAAGAAATGGGGACTACCAGAAATGGACCTGTTCGCATCCCCACACAACCACCAATTGAGGAAATTCTGCACAAGGACATACCACCCTCTTGCTTGGAAGGTGGACTCTCTATCCTTCAGTTGGGAAAACCTGACAGCGTATGCATTCCCACCTCTTCCTTTGATGCACAAAGTGCTACTGAAGATCAAAGAAGATCACCCAAGGATCATCCTGATAGCTCCAGACTGGCCGAGGCAGCATTGGTACCCGCTACTGAGGAGTATGTCTCAGACACACGCATGGCCTCTACCTCTAGTTCCTTTACTGCTAACACAGAACAACTACAAGATCCTACATCCAAACTTGAACACTCTGCAGCTAGCTGCCTGGAACATTACATAAAACAAAATAACCCAGATTTATCTCAGAGGGTTAAGGACATTATCCTGGAGGCTCGCAGACCCTCCACAAGGAAGACTTATTCAGCCAAATGGAAAAGATACCTCATTTGGAGTGCAGCAAAACGAGAAAATGTATCATTAGCAAACATAGCTAACATCCTGGAATACTTAGCAGAACTTTTCCACAATGGCCTGTTTTACTCTTCCATTAAGATTCATGCATCAGCAATTTCAACAGAATACAACATGGATCCTCCAGTCTTCTCTCATCCTCTACTCAGGCAGTTTCTGAGAGGAATTAAAAATGTAAAGCCTCCAAGGAAGCCACCTTTGCCTACATGGGACCTTAACTTTGTGCTGGAAAAGTTAACACTTCCCCCTTTCGAGCCAGCAGCAACAGCAGAATTACAGTTCTTATCTTGGAAAACTGCTTTCCTGCTTGCAATCACTTCAGCAAGAAGGGTTTCTGAATTACAGGCACTAATGGCAGTACAGCCCTTCCTTATTTTCCATCAGGATAGAGTGTCCTTGAGAACCAACCCTACTTTTATGCCAAAAGTGGTCTCCAGGGTATCATTGAACCAAGCAATCCACCTACCAGCATTCTTCCCCATCCCACAGAACAGGGGGGAAAGATTACTACATACCTTGGATGTGCACAGGCAATTGCGCTACTATCTGGACAGAACCAAGACCAACAGAAAAACTGACCAGCTTCTGGTAGCATATGCAACAGGAATGGAAGGAAAAGCAATTTCAAAACAGACAATCTCAAAATGGATAGGAAATTGCATTAGATTTTGTTACTCTTTTCATGGAAAGGCGACTCCAGAAAACATCAGACCTCACTCCACAAGGGCTACAGCCACTACTACAGCCTTCCTACGAGGAGTGGCTACCAAAGACATTTTAGAAGCTGCTACTTGGAGCTCCGTGCATACATTTGCCAAGCATTATAATCTACCTTTATACTCCAGATCCCAAGCAGATTTTGCAACTGCTGTTTTGCAAGGGATCTTAACTACACCATAATCATCTTAGTGCCTCCTCCCCCAGTTTGGCTATGGTATTCTACCCATATGTTAGGACTGCAGATGCATCCTTGAAGGACATAGTACAGTTTTGTACCTACCATAAATGTAGATGTCCGAGAGGTATGCATCTGCAGTCAGGGTTACCCACCCTCCTTCCCCTCTGTGGTACTCCTAGGGTATTTGCCCATCTTGTAGCTAACTGGGGGAATCTATTATGGTGTATTTGTTTGTATATATGTACATACATGCTTATATTGTTTGCTCTCTACTATTTGGAATCTTTGCATTTATCCAAATTTAGCCTTCCTAGAGGGCACCTGGCATCTGGGGCAAGAAACACTGAGGAAAATGGCGTCGGCTGATGCCTTTATACCCAATTCACAGCAGCTATGACGTCGGGTGAAGTGCGACATCAGCCGAGGCCAGACCCAGACTTTGGAATCCGGCCGACCGAAGGGCTGCCTGAGGCAGGACAACCCATATGTTAGGACTGCAGATGCATACCTCTCGGACATCTACATTTATGGTAGGTACAAAACTGTACTTCCAAATATTCCTCAGATTCTACAATATTTAACTGAGATGTTGCACAAAGGACTTTCCTTTTCATGTATTAAGATCCACACCTCAGCTATTTCAGCTCAATACAACACGGATCCTCCTATATTTTCACATCCATTACTAAGACGGTACCTCAGAGGGGCTAAGAACATAAGACTGCCCCGAAGAGCACCAACACCAACTCGGGATCTCATCTTTGTTTTGGAAAAACTTACCCTACCGCCCTTTGAACCAGCTTCTACAGCTGATTTACAGTTTCTGTCATGGAAAACTACCCTGCTGCTAGCAATAACTTCAGCACGAAGAGTCTGAGAGTTACAGGCCCTAATGGCAGTGGAGCCTTTCATAATTTTTCATCAAGACAGAGTCGCTTTATGAACTAACCTTCCTTTATGCCAGAGGTGGTATCCAGTGTGGCCCTAAACCAAACAATTCATTTGCCCACCTTTTATCCAAACCCCCAGAACAAAGGGGGAAGGCTCCTACACTCTTTGGACATTCACAGGCAATTACGTTATTACGTGGATAAAGCTAAGGCTTTCAGGAAATCTGACCAGCTCTTTGTATCCTATGCTGCAGAATCACAAGGAAAGGCTATCTCAAAACAGACCATTTCAAAATGGATAAGACATTGTATCCGTTTTCTGTTACACACACCATGGGAAACCTGTACCTGGTAACATTAGGCCCCATTCCACCAGGGCTACAGCAACATCAACAGCCTTCCTCAGAGGGGTACCAACCAAGGATATTTTGGAGGCTGTAACTTGGAGTTCAGTGCACACCTTCACCAAGCACCATCACTTACCTCTATACTCTAAAACCAGAGCTGGCTTTGCCACTGCAGTTATGCAGGACCTACTAGCTTCTCCAAACCCTGTTTAGTTCCACCGCCCATCCTTAGCTTTGGTATTCAACCCAAGTGTGATGACTGCAGCAGTGTAACACGATAAACATAGTACAGTTTTGTACCTACCATAAATGTAGATGTTTGAGTGTTCACACTGCTGCAGTTCAGGTTACCCTCCCTCCATCCCCTCTGACCTAGCTGAACTTTTCTATACCTTTCTATCCTGTACAACCTTTGTGGTGTATTTGCTTGTAACTGAAGGTATTCCTTTTATATGTTTTATTAGCAATATGTATTGCCTACCTACTTGGGGGCACCTGACATCTTGGGCAAGAAAAACTGAAGAAAATGGCGTCGGATGCCTCTTGTATACCCCTGGCGCACTGACGTCGGGGAAGAAGCGACAGCAACCGACGCCGGACCAAGACTTTGGAACTCTGGCCGACTGGGATCGCCTGGCAGGATAACCCAAGTGTGATGACTGCAGCATTGTGAACACTCGAACATCTACATTTATGGTAGGTACAAAACTGTACTTTCTTTGTGTTTCACTGTTGCATTCCTCACACTTGGGTTATCTGCCTGCAGGTAGCCCTCAGTCGACACAAATACCAGAGTCTTAGTATTTCTGCATTGGATGCTATCGCTTCTTCAATGACATCAGTTTGTCAGGGGTATAAAACAGGCAGCCGACGCCATTACATCAGTCTTTCTTGCCAAGGAGGAGCCCGAAGCAGAAGCAGTTCACAAGTGCCGGTTGGCCGCTACCTGAAATTTTCATTTTCGAGTTTGTAATCCTGAAGTCTTCTAAAGCTAAGTACCCCGTTGAGGATCCTTTTTTCTTGCTCTAACTGATGTCAGAAAAAGTTAACAATTGTCTTGCCTGTGGAAAGCAAATACCTCACAGAGACTTTCATTCTTACTCCGTCACCTGTTTAGGCCCAGACCACAAAGTCCCTCACTGTTGCTTTTGTGCCTTGTTTAACGCCCGAACCATTCATCATCTGGCTATATTTGCCCCTAAATTCTTTCGCTTTCATTCTCCGTATTCCGAAATGGCTTCGATAAGCCATCCAACTACCGATCTTCCCCAAAAACATAAAGATAAAGACAGAGGCAGACCGCATAGGTCCAAAACCGCCGACTATGCTTCTGTTAAGCTAGTCGCCAGTCTGCTGGTACTCAGTAAGGCGCCTTTGTAGCCCCTGATGCTGGCTTCCATGGATTCGCAGGCCTCTGCTGAGACACATTTGGAGTCCGGTATGCTGCGAAATGCTTCTCCGACAATGGAACCTGCAAATGTCTCTACCTTGGATGGGTCCGGAGCCACTGTGCAGACATCGCCTTCTGAGGGTGTATTCTGTCCTACTGATGTTCAAATCAAACCCACAACTTCGTTTTTAGCCAGAACTGCTGAGTTTCTTAGGCCCATAGTACACACTACGCCTAGAAAACCGATGATCAAAGCGCATGCTCAAGCTCCCATGCCACAAAAACAAATGCTTAGAATGGCTGAAGACCTCATTACCCTAATTAGGGGAAGCCAGCCTTCTCCTGCTAAGAGACAAAGAATTGAGTTTCCTTCTGATTCTACTGACCAGGAGTCCGATGACTCTTATCCTTCTGATTATCAGGACATGCGCTTATCAGCCTATGAGGATTTGGATGCAGAGGAATCCATTCCCTCTGCCTCCCCTCCAGAGGATTTTTTTTTGGTGAAACTTTGCATACTTTAAGAGACACTGTGAATGCCAAGACTACCCTCAGTCCAAAAAGAGACTCAGAGAATTTTTAGAGTTGGCTCAGCACAAGCCTCTGGCTATACCCCCTGTCCTGGATGTTGTTGATTATGTTTTTATGGAATCCATTCTAACTCCAGATACATTACCCCCGGCCCCTGGGAAACCTGACAGGTACTGCAGAGTATCTGATTCCACACACATTTCTCTTTAAGAATCCCACTGCTGATCCAGAGACCATTTGTCAGGGACCTAAAGGTATTAAGGCTACTACAGCCAAAAATCCTACCCCTTCAGACAGGGATTCCAGAGCTTTAGACAGATGGGGTAAGAAGATATATACCTCTGCAACTCTTGCCATCGGGGCATTGAATTGCCAGTTTCACAGTACCAGCAACATATTATGGAACTAATTGAACAAAAAATGGTATTATTGCTAGACTGTGCAGAAAATAAAGGTTTACAAGAGCTAATGTATTCTGCAAACCAAGTTAGTAAGCATACTTTGCAGTGTGGCTTTGGTGGGCTAGAAGCATCTTGCAGGGCTGCAGTCACTGGGTCCTTACTGAGAAGGCATGCTTGGCTGAGGGAACAATCCTTGCCAGATCATGTCAAATCCAAATTACTAAACGCTCCTTTAAATTAGGACCATTTGTTTGGCACCAAAGCAGAAGAAGTTCTTAAAAAGATGGAAGCAAAAGCTAAATCTGTGCAAACTGTCCAAGAATTCTTACAGGTGCAACCACCTAGATTCAGTAGACATTGGCCTTCAAAAAACTGGTCCTTTCCAGCCCCTGCCAGGCCTTCCCAGACCCGACCCAGAGGAAACCGGCCACCCAGACTACAGTCACAGGGTATGCAGAGATCTAAACAATGGAGTGCCCCCACCTCAAAAACTGGGAGTGTTAAGCCGCCCCCTTATGGGAAAAGTTCACAATGACATTTCAATTATCCTTCCCAGCCCTGTCCAATTATTTGTGCCCCTAGGAGGAAAACTTGCCCTTCATGCAAAAAACTGGATGTCCATTACTCAGGACCGATGGGTCCTAAACATTGTATCCCAGGTGTACAAATTCTACTTCCATTCACTGCCAACCCCAAGTGGGTTTCCAGACCTTCCACTATACCAGTGGGCAGAGGCTCAAAAGCAAGTACTGTCCTTGCTCAATATCAGAGCTATTCAACCTGTTACAGTAAAGCAAAGGGGTCAGGGTTTCTACTCCAGACTTTTCCTGGTGCCCAGAAAAGAGAACTCTTGGCACCCAATCCTGGATCTTTCTATTCTCAACACCTTTCTGGTGGTCCCAAAATTCAAGATGCTTACCCTGCAACAGCTTCTCCTCATGCTTGCCAAGGATGCCTGGTTAGTCTCTCTAGTCTTAAAAGAAGCTTATCTGCACATCCCCATAAGGGAGTTATGCAGGAGATGTCTACGTTTCACGGCAGGCTGTATGCACTATCTGCACTTCCCTTTGGCTTATCTACAGTGCCCAGACTATTCACAAAATGCCTGGCTCCAGCCATTGCATAACTGCAGGCAGAGAAATATCCAAATTTTCCCATACTTGAACGACTCCCTGATTCAGGCGGACAGTCAGGAAATGCTTCTTCAGCACCTGGCATTTGTAAAAAGCCTTCTCACTTTTTGGAGTACACCATCAACGAAAAGAAATCACAACTGGTGCCCAATCAAAAGGTTGTATTCCTGGGTGCAAGCTTGGACATAGCTTCCCAGATGGCATTTCTCACTTCAGAAAAACAGGTCTATCTGACAAATTACTTCAAACAAATGGCCACCAGTACCCACCTATCTGCAAGGAAAATACTGCAAGCCCTAGGATTCGTGGCCTCATGTATTCTGCTAATTCCATATGCAAGACTGCATGAGAGGAAACTTCAGTGGTACTTAAAAAGTCTTTGGTGCCAACATTTTCGGGACCTGGAAACGGTCATTCCTATCATACCTTGTCTAAGGGCAGAGTTCCTTTGGTGGGCAGAAGCATGCAACCACAACAAGAGACTAATTTTCACTCAACCCCTTGCTGCCTAAACCCTAACAACAGACGCATCAGACTATGCATGGTGGGCCCACATGGCAGGAAAATGCATTCAGGGCCACTGGAGCCCAAGCCAGATTCTCCTTCACATCAATCAAAAAGAGACGCTAGCTGTACAAAATGCTCTGACAGCCTTCAAATACCTAATCCTGCCAGGACAGCTGCTTATAAAAACAGACAACCACATAGTTATGTGGTACATAAACAAGCAGGGGGAACCCACTCTGCAGGTTAACCATGGCCCTATGGAACACAGCCTTGAGCAACCAAGTGCATCTACAAGCTCAGTTCCTGCCAGGAAACAAAATTCATTGGCAGACGACTTGAGCAGAAATCTCCTAGACCCACACGAGTGGAAATTGGAGCCCAGCACCTTCAACCATCTGATCTAGAGGTGGGGGGACAGTGGAGGTGGACGTCTTTGCCTTCCCAGAGAACCACCAGTTGAACAAATTCTGCACCAGGAACCCTCACAGCAGGGCCTGGAAGGTGGATGCCCCCATCCTTTCAATGGAAAAACCTCTCAATGTATGCCTTTATTCCTCTGCCCCTTCTCTCCAGAGTACTACTCAAGATAAAACAGGACAGGCCAAGGGCAATTATTATTGCCCCAGACTGGCCACTCCAGCACTGGTACCCACTCTTACGCAGCTTGACAGTGCCACCCTGGCACCTTCACCAGACTCCTACCCTACTGTCTCAGCAGGAGGTACAGATTTTGCATCCTCAGTTGCAAGCCCTAAACCTTGCAGCCTGGCTTATCCCTTGAATATCCCACCAGCAGCCCTCAACAAACAGGTGATGGACGCCATTATTGAAGCTAGAAGGCCTAGTACTAGGAAATCCTATGCTGAAAAGTGGAAAAGATATTGTTCTTGGAGTCGGTCTCAAGGGAAGAACACAGCAGTGCCCTCCTTACCTCTAATATTGGATTACCTAGCAGAGCTACTCCACAGAGACCTATCCTTCTCCTCCATTAAGATTCATGCCTCTGCCATCTCAGCTCATTACAATACTGAGCCACCTCTATTTTCTCACCCTGTCATCAAGCAGTTCCTGAGAGGGGCTAACAACTTAAGGCCCCCTAGGAGGGCACCCATCCCTGCCTGGGACCTTAACTTTGTACTGGAAAAGCTCACATGTCGTCCTTTTGAACCTGCTGCCTCAGCAGAGTTAAAATTCCTCTCTTGGAAAAGTCTTGCTTTTAGCCATAACTTCAGCAAGAAGAGTGCCTGAGTTACAGGCACTAATGGCTATGGAACCCTTCATTATTTTCCATGCTGACAGGGTTTCCCTCAGGACTAACCCATCCTTTATCTCTAAGGTGGTGTGCAGTGTGGCTCTAAACCAATCCATCCATTTGCCAACCTTCTTCCCTAACCCTCAGAATAAAGAAGAAAAGATCCTGCACTCCTTGGACGTGCACAGACAGCTCAGGTTCTACCTTGACAGGACTAAGCCTTTCAGAAAATCTGACCAGCTGCTAGTCAGCTTTGCTACAGGGGCAGAAGGTAAGGCCATTTCAAAACAAACCATTTCCAAATGGATAGCACAATGCATCTACTTCTGCTACAAGCACCATGGTAAACCTACCCCACAGGGGATCAGACCATATTCCACTAGGGCTACTTCCACCTCTACAGCATTTCTCAGGGGAGTCCTTACCAGGGGCATTCTAGAAGCTGTAACCTGGAGATGTTCTTTGGGTTTCACTGTTGCAGTCATTACATTTGGGTAATCTCCTGGCAGGTTTGCCCTCAGTCAGCCTGAATTCCAAAGTCTTGGGTCCTGCATCAGTTGCTTTCTCTTCTTCCATGACGTCAGGTCGTCAGGGGTATAAAACAGGCAGCCAACGCCATTTTCTTTGGTCTTTCTTGCCGCGCGGTGTCCGAAGCAGAAGCAGTTCGCAAGTGCCCGTCGGCCGACTCCTGAAATTTTCCGAATTCGAGTTTCAGAACCGAAGTCTTCACTAAAGCTAAGTACCTCGTTGGGGAAACTTTTTCTTGCTCCATTCTGATGTCGGTAAAAGTTAATAATTGCATTACTTGTGGGAAGCAAATTACCTCATAAGGATTTCCATTTGTACTGTATTCCTTGCCTAGGTCCTGATCATAACGTGCCTAGCTGTCGGTTTTGTGCTAGATCTAACCAACGCAGTATTAAGCGTTGGTATATCTTTGCCTCAAAATATTTTGGAAACAGATTTAACTATTCTGAAATGTCGTCAGATAGCAATCCGACTACCGGAGTTCACAAAAAACGCAAAGAAAAGGACAGAGACAGACCGTCTAGGTCCAAAACCAACAACGAAGCTTCTCCTAAGCCAGTTGCCGGTACTCAGTGAGGCACTTTCGCAGCCCCTGATACCCGCTACTTTCAAGTCGCAGGCCTCTACCGAGATCCATGTGGAGTTCAGCATGCCGCCAGATTCTCAAAGTATTATACCCGCGGATGTCTCTCCCTCGGATGGGTCCGGAGCAGCTGAGCAGGCACTGGCTTCTGAGGGTGTCTTCAGGCATCCACATTGTTATATAAAACCGACGCCAGCTTCAAAATCAAAGACAAAAGCAACTTCTAAAGCTAAAAAAAGACGCATGCGCCATGTGCTCAGGCCTCTATGCCCAAAAAGCAGATAATCAAAATGGCTGAAGACCTAATTACCTTGATCAGGGGTTCCCAACCCCCTCCTGATGAGGCTTAGGCAAGACACTGATTATGAATCTTCAGATCAGGTTTCTATTTCTTCTGATTCCTCTTCTGATCAGGAATTTTCTATACCACCCTATGAGGATTCTGATGCAGAGCAATCTATCCCATCTGCATCTCCTCTTGAAGATTATTCCTTTGGAGAAACCTTGCATACTTTGAGGGAGCACTTTCACTGGGAGAGTCAGGCTTTCTCAGAATCAAAAAAGAGGCTTAGGGATTTCCTCCTTCTCCCTCAGCACAGGCCTTTAGCCATACCTCCTGTTTTAGACATTGTGGATGATATGTTTTCGGAGTCAGGCTTGACTCCAGACTCCGTACCTCCGGCTCCAGGCAAGCCAGACAGATATTACAGGGTTCCTGACTCTCACAAATTTTTATTTAAAAACCTTGCTGCTGACCCTGAAACTATTTCACAGGGTCCAAAAGGTGTAAAGGCCTCAACAGCAAAAAACCTACCCCGTCTGATAGAGATCCCATGGGGAAAGAAAGTTCATACATCTGCAACCTTGGCAATTAGGGCCTTAAACTGACAGTTTCATATGCTCAAGTATCAACAGCATGTTATGGGATTACTGAAACAGAAAATGATGTTGATTTCTGAATGTGCAGAAAATAAAGAATTACAGGAATTATTCGATGCAGCAGAACAAGTTGGAAAACATACTTTGCAATGTGGTTTTGATTCCTTAGTGGCCTCCTGCAGGGCCACAGTTACTGGATCTGTGATTAGAAGGCATGGCTGGCTAAAAGATCAAAATTTGCCTGATTACATTAAAGCTAAACTGCTGAATGCTCCTTTATAGCATGATACTCTGTTTGGTATTAAGGCGGAAGAGGTTTTAAAGAAAATGGAAGACAAAGCTAAGTCTATGCAAACTGTAGAAGACTTCTTACAAGTGCAGCCACCAAGATTCAGTAAACACTGGCCTACAAAAAATTGGACCTTTCCTGTGTCCGACAGAGCTCCACGGGGCAAATCCAGGTACCCTAAATGTTCTGGATACCAGTCACAGGATTCTTACAGGTCAAAACAATGGGGTGCTTCTACCTCCAAATCTGGAGGAAATAAAGTGCAACACTACAGTAAACAGTCTCAATTACTTCCCTCCGCCATCACCAAGCACTTATCTTTTGGCAGCACCCTTAGGGGGAAAATTAGCACTTTATGCTCAAAATTGGCAGTTATTAACCCAGGACAAGTGTTTGTTAAACATAGTATCTCAGGGATACAGATTCCACTTCCACACACTGCCATTTCCAAACGGTTGGCCAGATCTCCCAAAAAAATCAATGGGCAGAGGCACAGAAACATCCCTCATGGATATGGGGGCTATTCAGCCAGTGCTAGAAAAGGAAAAAGGACAAGGGTTTTACTCAAGACTGTTTTTGGTACCCAGAAAAGACCAGGCCTAGCACCCAATACTGGATTTATCAATTTTGAACACGTTCCTGGACATTCCAAAATTCAAAATGCTAACTTTGCAGCAGCTTCTGCCCATGCTGGGCAAGAACGCTTGGCTAGTGACTTTAGACTTAAGAGGCATACCTGCATATCCCAATAAGGGAATCGTGCAGAAGATACCTTAGTTTCAAGGCTGGCTTTATACATTACCAATTCTCTGCACTGCCCTTTGGCTTATCTACTGCACCCAGGGTCTTTACAAAGTGCCTGGCACCAGTAATTACATTTTGTAGACAAAGAGTTATACAAATCTACCCTTACTTGGACGACTGTCTCATTCAGGCAGAGAACAAGGACATTCTTCGTCAGCATCTGGCATTTGGGAAAAGACTTCTTACATGACTAGGGTACAAAATAAACGAAAAGAAATCACAACTGGTACCCTCACAAAAGATAACATTCCTGGATGCAAGCTTGAATACAACTGCCCAGATGGCTTTTCTTACGCCAGACAAACAAAGACAACTGACTATTTACTTCAAAACAGATGGCAACAAAAACCCAGTTATCTGCAAGACAAATTCTGCAGGTTTTGGGGTTCGTGGCATCCTGCATTCTACTGATTCCATAATGCAAGATTGCATATGAGGAAACTACAGTGGTTCCTAAAAAGTTTATGGAGTCAACATTGTCACAGTCTGGAAACAATGATTCCTCTCATTCCCTGTCTACAACAGGAGTTTCTTTGGTGGGCAGAGGCATGTCACCAAAACATGGGACAGTCCTTCACTCTACCCCCTGCCAACCAAACCTTAACTACAGATGCATCGGACTATGCATGGGGGGTCCACATGGCGGGAAGATGCATCCAGGGCATATGGACCCCAAAACAAATGCATCTGCATATCAACAAAAAAAAAGATGTTAGCAGTTCAAAATGCCCTGACAGCCTTCAAGAACTTATTTCATCCAGGACAACTACTGATAAAGACGGGACAACACCACGGTTATGTGGTCCATAAACAAGCAGGGGGGCATACACTCATACCCCATTTGCAGACTAGCCATGGCATTGTGGGACACAGCCTTGACTTACCGAGTACATCTTCAAGCTCAATTCCTGCCAGGAAAGCAGAATACTCTGGCAGATGACTTAAGCAGAAACCTTATGGACCCTCACGAGTGGAAATTGGATCCACAAGTCTTCAGCATGCTAAGAAAGAAATGTGGGAGCCCGGACATAGACATTTTTGCCTCTCCCTGGAATTATCAACTGGACAAATTCTGCACAAGGACTTATCACAGACAAGCATGGAAAGTGGATGCCCTATCCTCCAGTTGGAAAAACCTATCAGTTTACGCATTTCCTCCTCTGCCTTTTCTTCCCAAGGTCCTACTAAAGGTCAGACAAGAAAAAACAAAAATTATATTAATTGCCCCGGAGTAGCTCTGCCAACACTGGTATCCAATCCTAAGGAATATGTCTCGGTTCCCAGCCTGGAACTTGCCTCAAATACCTCACTTACTGTCTCAGCAAAACAATCAGATCCTGCACAATCAGCTCCAAACACTGAACCTGACAGCATTGCTGATCATGTAGTTATTCAAACAACACCTCTCAGTAAATCTGTGATGGATGTCATTTTGGAAGCCAGAAGGCCCAGTACTAGAAAATCCTATGCTGATAAATGAAAGAGATTCTGTGCTTGGAACCAAGTACAAGGAACTGACGCAGCAGAGCCAAATGTTCCTCAGATTTTACAATACTTGACAGAGATGCTTGATAAAGGCCTATCTTTTTCATCAATAAAAATCCATGCATCTGCCATCTCGGCTCATTATAACACAGAGCCACCGATCTTTTCTCACCCTTTGCTAAAACAGTATCTTAGAGGGGCCAAAAATTGAAGGCCTCCTAGAAGATCTCCAATTCCTGCATGGGACCTCAATTTTGTGTTGGAAAAGCTCACCTTGCCTCCATTTGAACCAGCTGCTACTGCAGATATAAAGTTTTTATCATGGAAAACAGCTTTGCTCCTGGCAATTACTTCAGCAAGAAGGGTTTCAGAGCTACAGGCCCTCATGGCTGTGGAGCCTTTTATCATATTTTACCCAGACAGCGTGTCCCTCAGGACCAATCCTTCCTTTATGCCTAAGGTGGTTTCCAGTGTGGCTGTTAACCAAACTATTCATCTGCCAACTTTTTATCCAAATCTGCAGAACAAGGGGGAGTGGATTCTACATTCATTGGACGTACACAGACAACTAAGATTTTGTTTGAGCAGGACTAAAGCTCAAAGAAAATCTGAGCAGCTGCTGGTGGCATTTGATGCAGGATCAGAGGGAAAGGCTATTTCATAGCAGACTATTTCAAAGTGGATAAGCCACTGCATTCGTTTCTGCTACTTACATCATGGTAAACCGGTGCCCAAGGGCATTATGTCTCATTCCACCAGGGCTGCAGCTACATCAGCAGCTTTTCTCAGAGGGGTACCAACCAAAGACATTCTAGAAGCTGGTACTTGGAATTCTGTTCATACGTGTGCAAAGCATTATCATTTGCCTCTCTTCTCTAAGTCCAGGGCGGGCTTTGCCACTGCAGTTCTGCAAGGCTTTATAGCGGCCTCTAATGCTGTTTAGCTCCAGCCTCCCATCCATAGCTTTGGGATTCTACCCAAATGTAATGACTGCAACAGTAAAACACGAAGAGCATAGTACTGTTGTGTACACTTACCATAAATGTAGATGTTCGAGTGTATTCACCGCTGCAGTCCAGGTTACCCGCCCACCATCCCCCTTTTTATTCTGGAGCCTCTTTCCTTCACTATATTCTACAGCCTTTGTGGTGCATTTGCTTTTAGATGAAGGTAAAGTTTATATTGTTGCATGTATATATAGTTTATGTATATTAACTAAAGAAAATGGCGTCGCTGCCTGTTTTTTACCCCTGACGACCTGATGCCATAGAAGAAGAGACAGCAACCGACGCAGGACCCAAGACTTTGGAATTCAGGTCGACTGAGGGCAACCTGCCAGCAGATTACCCAAATGTAATGACTGCAACAGTGAATACACTCGAACGTCTACATTTATGGTAAGTGTACACAACTGTACTTTCTGTACACACCTTCACCAAGCATTACCACTTACCTATCTTTTCTAAATCCAGGGCTGGATTTGCTACAGCAGTCTTGCAAGGCGTACTAGCTTATCCCTAACACTTCTTGACTGCCTCCACCCTTCCTAAGCTTTGGGAATCAACCCAAGTGTGATGACTGCAACAGTGAAACACGAAGAACATAGTACAGTTGTGTACACTTACCATAAATGTAGATGTTCAAGTGTATTCACTGTTGCAGTCCTGGTTTTCTCTGTCTTTTTATCTCTCCTTTCTGTGGCTATTCCTATTGACATTGGTATTTAGTTTTTACTGGTGGTGTTCCTCACCATATACTATCTCCCTATTTGGGGGGCTCCTGACATTTGGGGCAAGAAAAAATGATGTAATGGTGTCTGCTGCCTGTTTTATACCCCTGAGGACCTGACGTCATGGAAGAAGTGACAGCATCCGACACAGAAATACTAAGACTCTGGTATTCGGGCCAACTGAGGGCTACCTGCAGGCAGATAACCCAAGTGTGATGACTGCAACAGTGAATACACTTGAACATCTACATTTATGGTAAGTATACACAACTGTACTTTTTGATGACTCCCACGGGTGCCTCTTCAGCATTTGAAGTTCTAGAAAACTGCCTAGTCCACAATTTCATGCAGAACTAACCCACCACTGACTTTGACAGGCATCAGTGAATAGAGCCAATCTCAAACTCTGGACACTGATCATGAGCTCCATCCACAGGGGAGATGAGGAAATTCTGATGGAGGCCTTTCATGCTGTCCCATCTTACATTTTGTGTGGCCCCCTCCCCAGACTTCATGATCAGCTTGATTGTAGAGAGGGCTTGGCAAGAACTGTGAGTGACTTGAGCCCATCCCATGCAAACCAGACAAGATAATACATCCTCCTAAGTGCAGCAAATACTGGAGTAAGGGTCCCACTTGGTGACTAAGTTCTGGTAGATGCAGTGACCAAAACAGAGCCCTCTGATGAGAACCCATCAGTCCATCTGCCAGATAAAGATTCTAGAGCAATGGCTAGGTTTAAAAAGGCCCTTGTGGTTATTAGCCTAATAAACACATATGAAACAATGTACAGGATTGGAAAGCATGCCTTTGCATGACTTTCATCACACAGGCCTTAAACTGCCTGATACATATGTACTGTTTCCATTGTGGCATGGCTGAACAAACCCTGGACGCTTTGCAAAGACCATCAAAGCCAGATACTAATAAACAAGTAGAAGCACAGGTGTCGACCATGCTAAAATATGTCTATTATCCCCATGTACCTACTACACAGTGCAGCTGATGGAGTGGCTAGAACAGCTAGGACAGGTATTACAGTGTAGAGATTTGCCTGGCTTTGGCTTTGTTACTTTATGGTGGATTTCAAGGTGATGTTCACAAAAGCCCCATTTGATGTGTCCTTTCTCTTTGGACAAGGTGAAGGAGAAAGTGATTAAAAGCAAACAGGAGGAACAGAACATAGTCTGATGTTTAGGTTAGGTTCACATAAACTCATGGTTTAAAAAATATCAATGGCATCCCATTGACCATTTTCAAGACAGAGGTGTTCATGGAGGACACGGTGTTCTCTTCAGTGGACATCTCTCTAGAGGCAGACATGCTTCACAGAACCAAGGTTTTGTATCCTCTTCCAAGGAAGACAGTAGCAGAATCCTTGATGACTTGCCTGACTTTTCCACTATGGAAGCAGTCAGGAGTCATGTCTCCATGCACCAAGATATTTGTGTGGCCATCACATTAGTTAGATTGATCAGAAAGATAATGTCTAGAGGGCTGTACAGTTCACTTTTTTTGAGATAGCTAAGCTGTCTTCTCCACTACTACCAAACATCCCACCCATTCAGAAGAAGTAAACCAAAGCAGAGATCACAAGCTTTTTTTTTTTCTTTCTTTCAAAAGGACCATCCAAGAGGTTCCATAAGACTAGAGAGGATCCAAAGTTTATTCAAAATTCTTTTTGGTTCTTAAGAAAACCAAGGATATTAGAATCATCCTAGACATCAAAGGCCTAAGCCAGTATATCAAGAAAACCAAGTTTTAAATTATCACAATGCTGTCCATCCTTTCTTGTTGTTAGGAAGTGGGGACTGGATGTGCTCTTGGGATCTTCATGACACGTGCATGCTTATCAAACTTACAAATGGTTCTAGGAGGTCTTTGTGCTTACAGGTCGGAGCTAGTTACTGTCAGCTTCGAACTTTGCTGTTTGATTTCACTACACCTCCAGGGTGTTCAGCAAGTGTATGGCAGTGGTCGCTGCTAAAATGATGCTTCAGGGAATTCATAACTTTCCCTTTCTAGATGGGTTGCTGTCAGATCATTGATTGTAGTTCAGGGAATGCAGGTAGATTGAGAGCTGTTTACCAAAACTTTTTTCATTGGCAGTAGAGCTTTCATATTTCTCCACTTGTGTGGCTTCATAGTTGATATAAATATAAGTTTGGGGGGGTGGGTGTAAAAGGACATGCCCTCTTCCAAAGAAAGTATGTTTCCAAGGTTCAGTGAAAGTAGTTTCAGTGAATGACTCTCAATTTATTTACATTCTCTGAAACTGCTGTCAATTAACCAACATATATCCTTCTGGATGAGTGGCTCCTTGTTGCTACTACAAGTCTATTATAGAAGCAAAGGATTTCTTATTCCAGCTCTGCCCATCTCAAGACTTATTGATCATAAAGGAGAAATTACAACTGGAGTCCTTCCAGAATCTTGTTTTCTTTGGATGCTAGTGATTGTCAAACAATCTGAAGTTCGCGTCCATGCAGTTCACCTTACGACATGCTATCTTTTGAATATTCCCTCCCACCAGCATTTGCCATTCTGAAGACCTTGGGCTTGATGGTTGCCACAGTTCACTTAGTGTGACATGCTAGCCATTTATGAGAATATTACAGTGGACTATGAGGGTAGTGGACACAGAACACATGGACAGACCCATCTATTTGTCAGCTGTCTTCTGTGGAGCCTTTTTGTATAGGGCACCAGTTGACCCGGCCCTAAGTCAGCTGACACCTTTGCCAGTGTTTTTTACATCATACTCCAGCTATAGAGACAATATTAGCTTCATTGCTTAGATGCGCATAGACAATTGCGATTCTGCTTACATCATACAGAACCTTTCAGGCAAAACAACAAATTGTTTATCTCTTCCTTTGCAAGAAAGCCCTCAAGGATTCTGCTAATATCCAAGTTTTCAGGTTCCAGATGGCTTTCCAATTGCATTTCCTTCATCTATACCTTATCTAATATGTCTCATCCATCAAACATTAGGGCTCATTCCATGAGAGCAATGGCTGCTGCTTCTGCCTTGTTCAGTAATTCTTCCATTCATGATATGAGGACTGCTGCTCCATAGACTTCATTGCATAACTTTGCTAAGTGCTACAAATTAAGTGGGATTCTTGGCACGGGTTTTCCTTTAGGGCTGAAATACTGCATGCTGTTCTGTCATAGTGCCACCCAGGTTGCTAGTTAGGGATTCTCTCCCATCCGTGAAATGGGCAGACTGCTGGATCTTGATTATCCATGTATGTCCACTTCACCAAACCCTCACTCAATCCCCCTCCATATTGTAGCCTCATGACTCCTAACAGGCCTTACTTGCCACCTGTGACCTGTTCAGCAGTTAATTCCCTTAGATGTAGACTCCTGTCATAATAGAATTAGGTGGGCAAACCCTATCTGAGGTTAACAGAGAAGCACAGCACTTTGGCAGAAAGAGGAACTTGAACTGTGGAAGAGAGTTGTTTGTTGTATCAGCTTGCCTGACATGGTGAATAGACGTGGATAATCAAGATACAACATTATAGTAAGTATATAACTATTGTTTCTTGTTGCAGTGGAATATATAATGACAGATTAATCGTAAGTGCTCCCAGATGCTCGGAAGAAGCATGTTTGCAGAAGTGTAGACTCGTAAAAAATTCCCACTGACCTAATTTTCAAATCGGCATCTTTCAGTGTAGGAACAGGTAGGTGAGTATCCCCCCTTCCTCCCAACTGCAGATGATCATTTTTGGTCATTCTAGATCACTAATTTTTATGGATACTATAGACCCACACTTGTGATGGCAAGCAGTTCTGGGAGATGCTAGATGTTCTTCGTGTTTTACTGTTGCAGTCATCACTTGTGAGGTTATCCCTGCTGGGTAGCCCTCGACCGGCCCAAATACCAGAGTAAAGGATCTCCCTCCTGCATTGGCTGCAGGTCACCTGAGACTGACTTCAGGCCATCAGGGCTATAAAGGGAGACAGCCGACACCATTACATCAGTCTTTCTTGCCGTGCAGCCTGAAGCAGAAGCAGTTTGCAAGTGTGTTGGTCGGCCGTTGCCAGAGTGAGGAAGAAAACTACTAAAGCTAAGTGCCCCATTGGGGATCATTTTCTTGCACTTAACCGATGTCCAAAAATGTAAATAATTGTCTCCGCTGTGGAAAACAAATACCACACTGAAACTTCTATAATCTGTGTGTGACTTATTTAGGCCTAGACCACGACGTCCCTGGATGTTGGTTCTTTGCTTTATTTAACTTTAGGACCATCCGTAGAAGAGCTGAATTTGTAGCCAGGCATTTCAGGGAGAGTAGTTACCAACACGAAATGGCATCCTTCGATCAGTCTACTGTGGCAATTCCTAAAAAGAGAAAAGGAAAGAGAGAGAGCACAGATGGCACAAACCTGAAGTCAGCCAGCCTACCATCCACTAACACAGCAGAACTCAATGAGGCACCTACACAGCAACTGACAACAGCTCTACAGCCACCGCAGGCCTCTGCCGAGACCCTTTTGGAGTCTGCTATGCCACCAGATCAGGCTTCTCCTTCTGAAATGCCTGTTGGCGACTCCACGGTTGGGTCCGGAGCCGCTTTGCAGGCACCAGCTTTCGAAGACGCCTTTGGGATGACCTACACTAGACAAAGACCAGCGGCCACACCTCCAGCCAAAACCGCACCCAGGCCCATTGAATCACTGAGGCCTAAGAGCAAGACCACTCCTAAGAAAGCTTCTTCCTCGATGCTCAGTCACCAACTACCTCCCACCCAACCTGCTCAGTCACAGCAGTTACTTAGGAGGGCTGAGGATTTAATCACTTTCATCAGGGGAAACCAATCTGCTCAAGCTACCCCAGCAAAGGACAAAAGGGACATTTCTCCAGAGGTGCTTTCGGAGCCTGAGTCAGAGGACGCTAAATTTCTGGACTCCGACACTGAACAGCAGCCCTTGACAGCCTTTGAGGATTCAGATGCAGATGAATCAATTCCTTCTGCATCCCCTGCTGAGGACCTCTCATTTGGGGAGACCTTAAATTCCCTCAGAGAGCATTTCCATTGGGAAGCTCAGGACTACCCCCAATCAAAGATGAGCTTGAGAGAGTTCCTGGACTTACCACAGCACAAATCCTTAGCCATTCCTTCCATTCTGGATGTGGTGGAGGATGTCTTCCTGGAGTCTGGCCTCACCCCTGATGCCCTTTCTTCTGCACCCAGAAAGCCTGATAGATATTATAGGGGTGCCAGATACCCATAAGTATTTGTTCAAGAACCGTGCAGCCGACCCAGAGGTCATCACTCAGGAACCTAAGGGGACTAGGGCCAATTCCTCCAAAAATCCAATACCCTCTGACAATTCGAGCTTTCAACTGCCAACTCCATATGCTTAAATGTCAACAGAACAAGCTGGAATTATTAAAGCAGAAAAGTTCCTCCTTACCATAGAGTACTACTACCAGAGAACTAGGAGATCTGATACACACCAGCTCTCCAATGGCAAAACATTCCCTGCATTGCGGATTTGATGCTCTAGGAGCCTCTAGCAGGGCTGCAGTTTCTGGATCAGTCATTAGGAGACATGCATGGTTGAGAGAACAACCTTTGCCTGATCAAGTTAAATCGAAACTTCTGGACACCCCCTTGGATAGGGAACAATTGTTCGGCCGTAAAGCAGAGGAGGTGATTAAGAAACTGGAGGATAAGACCAAGTCAATGCAGACAGTCAAATACTTCCTGCAGGTACAGCCCCCCAGATTCAGCAGGAAATTTCCCACCAAACACTGGTCCTTTCCTGTTCAAGCCAAAACTGTGCAAAGGAAAGAACGCAGAGATATGCCCTCCAGGCAACAGCACCAAAGCCAACTGCGGCCTAGACAGTGGGTGTCTACCACTCCTAGGCAAGGGAGTTCTAAGTCCACTCCCTACCCTAAGGACTCACAGTGACTCCCCCTGTGCCCCCCACTCCCACCCCACAGGCTAGGAGGAAGGCTGTCCCTATTCATAGACAAGTGGCAAACCATCACAGCAGATCGGTGGGGCCTAAACATAATTTTCCAGGGGTACAGATTATCTTTCAAAGAAAACCCAAGTTTTTCAGGTTATCCAGACATACCAGCAAATCAGAGGACAGAGGCCCTCCGCCAGATTCAAAAACTTTGCTCAAGGGGCAGTGGAGCCAGTACCAGAGGAACAATCAGGAAAAAAGTTTTATTCAAGGTTATTCCTAGTACCCAGAAAAGAGAGCACCTAGTGCCCTGTTCTAGACCTCTTTACATTAAATCTGTCCCTCCTAGTGCCAAAATTCAAAATGCTAACCCTTCAAAAACTATTGCCAATGTTAACACCAAATGCGTGGGTAGTGACCCTAGATCTGAAAGATGCCTACCTCCATATCCCCGTAAGGGAGTCCTGCAGGAGTTTCCTATATCTCAGAGCACTTTCAATTCTTTGCTCTGCCCTTTGGCTTGTCTACTGCTCCCAGAGTCTTCACCAAATGCCTGGCTCCTGTCATTGCCTTTTGCAGACAGAAGAGCATACAGATTAACCCCTATCTGGACAACTGTCTCATCCAGGTGGACACCAAGAAAAAACTCCAGCAGGATCTCACTTTTGTCCAAACCCTCCTAACCTCTCTGGGTTTTACCATCACCAGGGCAAAATCCCAGTTCCAGCCTACAAGATGGATAACCTGCTTAGGAGCTTTCCTGGACACATCTACCCAAAGAGCCTTCCTCTCTCCAGAGCTTTCTCTCCCTCTACTTTTCCCAGCTAGCTCGCAGGACGCACCTCACAGCAAGGAAGTTCCTGTAAGCACTAGGGCACATGGCATCCTGCATCCTGTTGGTGCCTTTGGCCGGGCTACACATGAGAAAACTGCAGTGGTACCTAAGAAACCTATGGTGCCAACACTCTGTCACTGGAACACCAGCAGCCTCTGATTCCCTGCGTAAGGAAGGAACTTGTATGGTGGGCAGATGTCTGTACCCTGAACAGGGGTCTACCATTTATCACCCTTCCCCAAGGCCAGACCATCACCACAGATGCCTCAAACACAGCCTGGGGGGCTCACTTAAGAGAAATGTGCACTCAGGGCACCTGGGATCAGAGGGATTTAGCCCTCCACATCAACCTGAAGGAAGTGATCACTGTGCACAGGGCTATAACAGCTTTCAAGGTCCACCAGACCAGGAATGCTCTTGATCAAAACAGACAACACCATGGTCATGTGGTACATCAACAAGCGGGGGGAACACACTCCTACCCCCTTTGTCACCTAGCGATGCTAATCTGGCAGATAGCCTCAATGATGGGACTACATCTGATAGCCTAGTACATTCCAGGGGAACACAACACCCTGGCAGACCACTTCAGCAGAAGTGTCCTGAACCCCCATGAATGGCAGCTACGCAAGGAGACCTTCCTCAGCATCATACGCCTCTGGGAGGTGCCGGAGGTAGACCTGTTTGCATCTATAGAAAACAGACAGTTGACCAGGTTCTGCTCCAGAGAGTTCCACTGACGAGCTTTGGAAGGTGGGCACTCTCTCCTTTCACTGAGGCAACCTGTTTGTGTATGCCTTCCCTCCCTTGCCAGTGATTCTCAGGGTACTTCCAGAGAAGAGGGCGAAAGGGCCAAGGGCTATCCTCATTGCCCCAAACTGGCCCAGGCAGAACTGGTACCCCTTGCTCCTCAGCCTGACCAAGGAGCTACCCATGAGCCTGTCTCTCACAGAAAAGCTGCTAACCCAAGGAAAAGGGTCAGTACTTCTTCCAAATATTCAAACACTCAGCCTATCTGCATGGCTTATACCCCAGAGGCAGATATCAGGCCACCTTTGAGCAAGCCGGTTCTGGGTATCATTAAGGAGGCCCAGCACCCAGAAATCCTACTCCACAAAATGGAAAAGATCTACTTTCTGGTGCCAAACTAAGGGTACAAGCAGCTCCCATGCCACTCTCACTTTGGTTCTGGATTACCTGGCGGAGGTCGTGCAAAGGGGATTGTCATACTCCTCCATCAAAATTCATGCCTCAGCCATCTCTGCTTATTCCCGTACAGAGCAAACTATGTTCTCCCATCCCCTGTTAAAACAATTCCTTAGAGGGGTATCACACATCAGACCACCTAGAAGGCCACCCACTCCAGCATGGGACTTGAACTGTGTACTGGAAAAACTGACTTTACTTCCTTTTGAACCAGCTGCTTCAGCAGAAAGAAGCACCTCTCTTGAAAGACTGCCTTCTATCTAGCCATAACCTCAGCCAGAAGAGTTTCTGAGGCTCTCATGGCCATTGAAACCTTCATTATCTTCCATACAGACAGGGTGTCTCTTAGAACCAATCCCTCCTTTATGTCTAAGGTGGTATCTGACGTGATACTTAATCAGGCTATCCATCTCCCTACCTTCTTTCCAAACCCACAAAATAGGGAGGAAAGGATTCTCCATACATTAGATGTGCACAGACAGCTTAGATACTATCTGGATAGGATCATGTCTTTCAGAAAGACTGACCAGCTGCTTGTCAGCTTCGCCCTAGAGGCAGAGGGGAAACCTATATCCAAGCAGACCATTTCTAAATGGATATCACACTGCATCCATTTCTGCTACTTCTTTCATGAGAAAATACCTTCCAAATCAGTCAGAACCCATTCCACTAGGGCAGCATCAACTTCCACTGCCTTCCTCAGAGATGTCCCTACCAAGGATATTCTAGAAGCTGTCACCTGGACATCTGTGCACACCTTCACAAAACACTACCAACTGCCTCTTTACTTCACATCCCGGGCAGGCTTTGCTTCAGCAGTCCTGCAGGGCATTGTGGCTTCCACTTAGAGCAGTGCAAGCCTATACTCTGACTCCCTCCCTTCCTTCCTTCCACCCTGCTTTTCAGCTTTGAGAATCTTCCCACAAGTGATGACTGCAGCAGTGAAACACGAAGAACATAGTACAGTTGTGTACACTTACTATAAATGTAGATGTTTGAGTGTATTCACTGTTGCGGTCTTGTTTCCCTCCCACCTTCCCCCTCGTTATTTCTATCATACCTAATGGCCTACCCCAGGTTAGCCTTCTTCAGGCCTTCTTGGCAGGGCTCCTATAGGGTGGGGGCAAGAAAATTTGATGTAATGGCATCAGCTGCCTCCCTTTATAGCCCTGATGGCCTGACTTCAGTCTTAGGCAACCTGCAGCTGACGCAGGAGGGAAATCCTTTTCTCTGGTATTCGGGACAGCCGAGGGCTACCCAGCAGGGATAACCCCACAAGTGATAACTGCAACAGTGAATACACTCGAACATCTACATTTATGGTAAGTGTACACAACTGTACCTTTTTTGACCTGAGAAATAGAGGAACAGGAGACCTGAAATTTAGTATAGGAGTAAATACTACTTACATTTTTATTTTATTTTATTTTTTTGTTAATTTGTTAACGAGAGAAACTCATTCGGCATAAGTGTGTCTTTTCATGTTAGACTGAACAACATTGTATGGTTAAGTGCCTCAGATTACAGTTCATGCATACTTTATATCAAATGTTGTACAGTAAAGTATAATATTTGTGTTGTGTGTATGCATTGAAAAGAGGACACAGTAGTTACTTATGCACCTTAAGAAAATTACATTGTGCATGTGAGAGGAAATGGACTAAAGGCTACAGATGAAGTTTATTAGCAGTTTAACTGGATGAGTGGACTTGTATAGGAGACCATTTTCAGCCAAGTGTTGAGTTGATGGCCTTAGTCCTGTATGCTGTGTTCTCAGATTTATGTTTAAAATTTGCTTCCACGTCCATTCTCAGCAGCATGTGGAGGAAATTTAATTAAACTTAAAACTTGGTATTCTGCCTTAAAAAAATAATGAAGAGCTTATCTTGAGGCCATGATAGTTTGGGGCTTACCTTTACAACCTTAAATGTCTCTAGAACTTTTTTGGAGGGATTTCTTTATTTATTTATTTTTTTTTTTTGCTGTGGCCTTTTTTACATCTATTACCTCCGAGACTTGGGTTTCTTTTGGAAAGGTTTGGCACATCTCCCTTTAGCCAGCAACTACAGCTGAATTCAAGTTTCTGTCTTAGAAAACACCTTTCTTGCTGGCTGTCCCATCTACTGGGAGAATTTCTGAATTTGCACTCTGTCTCTCCATAGATTTTCCTCCTTTAATTTTGCATAACAACAAAGTCTTACTTAAAACAAACACTTATTTCATGCCAGAGGTGGCTACATAATCTAATTTAAACCACAGTATTTATTTACCTGTTTTTTCTCATTACTCTAACCCGGGTGAGTAGTTTTGAACTGCATGGATGTCCACAGGCAGCTAAGCTGATAGAACTAAAGCCTTTTCATAGGTTCATAGGTGTGTACTAGGCAAATGGCCCTGGAGCCTTTGCAAACCTAGCTTATAGGATTACCCTGGCATCGTGCCACCTGACCTTGGTTCCCAGGGCCTCTGTTGAGCAGAGTCACTGGAGTGATCCTCACGGTGAAGTTTCTATTTCCCATCTACTCATCAATATTTCTCTTGAAGAGGGCCAGTGAGGTGCTCCGTTTCACATGTATGGGAAGTCTATTCCATAGCATGGGCAGCCTCTGGGTTATGAACCTGTCCCTCCAACTTGTTCTTTTGATTGTGGTAATGAGGTTAAGGTCTCTGGAGTATGTAGTGTGGAGGGATTGGGATTTTTTTACATGTAGCATTTCTAACAGAGCTGCATTAGACATGGCTTTGTAAGTCAAGCAGAGATCGCCTCTAAGTAGGCGATATGAGAGAGAGAATAGTTGGAGTTTTTTGAGTCTGTCCATATAGGACAAGTGTTTAAGGCCTAGGATCCTCTTTATGAGGTACTTTTGTGGTCTCTCCAGTTGTTGCAGGTGTCTAGTGAGGTACATGCCAAATGGGGCATTGTGCTCGATGATTGGCCTAATGAGGGAAGAGTAGAGGGAGTGGATGGAAAACTCTTAGTAATGAGATGTGCCACATAGAAGGACTTTCTGACCACAGTGGCAATGTGGTGGTCAAAAGAGAGTTTGCTGTCGACCTTTGTTCCCAGATTTCTTATAATGCCTTCTGTGTTCAGTGGGCTACCATCAGTGTGGTAAATCATGGGAACCGGGTTTTTCCCAAAGGGGTTGACAACACATTTTTTGGCATTGAGCTTAAGTCCATGGTTCTGACACTAGTCATTGGTCTCAGTGAGGCCTTTCTGTAGGCTGTCAGCATCACTTGGGGAGTTAATTATGGCACCCAACATGCAATTGTCTGCGTACTTTGTCAGCCAGAGTCCCTTCGTGTTGGCCTGGACTTCAGAGAAGTGGATACCAAACAAGAGAGGACCCAGGACCAAACCCTGGACTCCACTCATGACTGGTCAGCAGTCTGACTTGGAGTCAGCTGCTTTCACACTGTGGGTTCTATCTGTGAGCCAGTTTGCAACCCACCTAGTGATATAGGAGTTGATGCCTAGCTCAGTGAGTTTTTCTATGATTCCTGAGTGGGGAATGGTATCAAAGGCGTTGGCCAGATCAAGGTAGGCTGCATGAACCATCTTGCCTTCATTCACAGCTCTGGTTACTGACTCAAAGAAGTTGACCAGGTTGAGCAGGCATGATCTACCCTTCACAAAACCAAACTGTGTGGGACCCAGAGTTTGGAGACTCCATATATCTTTGTTTATTAGGTCCATAATGATGCATTCCATAGCTTTGCATATCAGATTAGTCAGGCTAATGGGGTGATAGTTCCCAGGGTCTGTAGTCGCTCCTCCTTTGTGGAGAGGGATGACTGTAGCAGTCTGCCATTTGGTAGGGACAAAGCCTGAGGTGAGGCTGTGATTAAACAGGGCACATAGGTGAGGTACCAGTTCACTCTGTAGTTCATGTAGAACATAGCCAGCGATATTGTCAGGTCCCATAAAAGCTGTATTCTTGGCTTTGGGCAGTGTTGTTTTAACCTGTGCAGCAGTAATACTGGGTGCCTGGCAATCTACTGGTATCGTGATTGATCCTTTGGTGGGGAGATAGGGGTAAAGTTGGCACTGAATCTGTTGGCCAGTATGTTGGCAGTATCTGTTGGCTTGGTATAGGAGGTACCATTGTGCAATAGCTCCAAGCAAATCTGGGTATTGCCGTGGAGATTCTTTACATAACTATAGAAGGCATTGTGGTTGTCTTTACTGTCTGCTGCAATTATGTTTTCATAGCTAGCTTTAGAAGATTTGATGAGGGGTCTCCTCTTTTTGTTAAGGTTGATAAGGGAGTTTTTCCACTCTTGGGACTTCACCTTATTCTGCATCAGTTTCCTCCTTCTGTTGTACAGTTTGTGTATGGCAGGGGCCACCAGACTGGCTTCCTTTTTTTTGGAGGAGAGCGTTTTGATTCTATTGGGTATGGCGAGAGCCATCGGTCATGCAGCTGTTCTCCAATTGCATGGGTGCCATTAAGTTAGCCACCTCTGTTTTTAGGAGCCCAAAGTTAGCTTTGGAGAAGTTTTTCATGGTGGTTACCTTTGTGTGGGGTGGGGAGATGTGGATTTCCAAGGTGATTAGTTTGTGGTCAGATCTAACCAGGGAGGAGTTGACTGTTGGTATAGAGCAACAGTCACCCATGTTAGTAATGACCAGGTCAAGGATGTTGCTACCTCTAGTGGGGGTAAGAACAAGCTGGTCCAGTGCATTGGAATTAATGGATTCCAGGAAACGTTTGGAAAATGAATTGGTACATGAGTAGTTTTCCCAGTTAATGGAGGGGTAGTTGAAGTTGCCCAGTATGAGAGTGTTAGGTCGGACCCTGATATTCTCCTGGGTGCTTAGGAACGTGGAGTATGAGTCTTGGGACATGGTTGGGGACCTATAGCAGGCTACGACCTGAATCGTTGTCTTACCCAGTGTTAGCTGCACCTGAAGTATCTCTGTTGCATTATGTTGGACTACCAGTCTGGAAGTGTGTGCATCCTTTATGAGTATGGAAACACCACCGCCTTTGGAGCTTCAGTCCAAGTACTGGGTCCGAAAGGTATGGAATGAGTTATAGCCTGGTAGTGCAGGGGTGCTTTCTGCTGCCTTGAAGCAAGTCTCTGTTACAGCACAAATGTCTATTTTCTCCATTTTAAGGAGTGCTTCGAGTGAGTGCATTTGGAGATTTAGACTTCTAGCATTGAGCAGCATGACCCTCAGGTTGCATTTGTTTGTAGCTGTTACGGTGGTAATTTGTTCTTTGGAACACCACCTAAAAAAGGCACTATAGGGGTGGCAAGAGCCTTGGCCGTTATCCAGAAGCCCAGGGGTGAAAGGATTCTCAGCTGATTGTTGCTTTTGAGCCCAAGTCTGTAGGACAAAAGGCTCCAAAATTATTCTTGCTAGGTGGCTTTTTTACTGTGTAAATATTTCACATCATAAGCCATTACTTGTACTTTTGTGGTGCTTTGTACTAGAACAAATACTTCCCATAGTCGTTTTCATAGATGGATGTTTAGATAACATTTGTACAGCTGCATTATCCTTGAATATTTTTGATAAATAGTATAAGTTGGACTTTATGTCTAGGTTGAGATCCTACGTTTGGGCCCCTCTTTTCAAGGGTAATGCTTTAAGTCCATTTGTTAGTAAGAGCTTGGGACTGTATCCTGCAGGTTACAGTGGATGGTCTTACATATGTGAAAGTTATGTACTTCCATAACAATAGATCTGTAGGAGTACATCCTCTGTAGCTTCCCAGCCCTTTCCTTCCCCTGCCGTAGTAAAGATTTTTTTGTGTGTTTTTTTAGGTATTTATGTATTTTTATTAATATCTTAATTTGGTTATACTTATCAGGAAAGGGAGAAGTAGGATGGCACACTGTGGGATGGGGGAGGTACAAAGCCTGTGAAAGTTTGGCGTGCCATGCAGTTCTAATGTCTGTGGTGTTGCAAGTTGCAGAGGACATCCCTATTCCTACAGATCTTTCATTCTGATAGGTATAATGTTTGTGTGCCTTTCATGATGCATTTTGTGCAGGATCTCTGGATGTTTCTTGACAGGTCATGGTTTCTTAGTCAGTTAGATGGTTACTTATTTTTACAAGAGGAGTTATCCCATTTTCTGTTTTACCCACAATTTAAAAATGTATCTCACTGCCTGTTAATCATCAAGATCCTTGCCATGCATCTCCACCCTGTGAATGATAACCTGTTGTGAGAGTTGTCATTAGATATCCGTTAAAGCCAGTTTTTTTTTTTACTTAAACCATAGCTGTTTTGTGCAAGCTTAGCTATGCACTGTAGGAGTTTGGCATACAATAACTGTGTCACATGCTGGACTTGCCCCTCTTTGCTCAATGGGATAAGCCAGCATAACTACTCTGCCCACCCACCAAGGCAAATGTATCCATTCACCCTCATTTCCACCAATGTAAGGCATGTGCTAACCCACCCCTCCTGTAAAAACGGGAGTACACATTTTCCTTGCCTGCACCATCAAGCATCCGTATAACTAAACAAACTCTGGTTGCCTTGGCCATAATCTTATCTCTGTGCCGCTGATGCATGCAAAGTTATAAAAACTGTCGTGCCTTATAATTTTGCCTTCTCATTTCAGTCACAGTGTATTATATTCACTAGTACTTCAAGATAGTTTGAAAGTGTTTTTTTCAGATATATTCATAGAAATTGTATTACCCAAATGAGAACACATAGGGGAAAATGTTATTGATTGCTTCCTTATAATTTCAGACAGTAACACGTTGCATCAGTATGTAGGGAGGCAGTATTAAATTGAGCTGAACAGATTTTTTTTTTTACTCCTGAAAAGAGGACTGCATTAATTATGTTTTCCAGTGTTGTCTACTTCCAGGGCATATAGTTGGAGATTTTGCAAGTGCTAGGACTTTCTAATTTTAAGAATAACTGGTCAGTGTTTGCTTTAATACTGAAATGTGCAGTGGTCTTTATAGTTCTGTGGGCATATTTCTGGAATTTATTGATGCTGTGTATTCTGCATCTCCTAAGTGCTGTTAAACGTCATAGGTTGATAGATTTCAGTAGACCGTCAGCTAGAGGTACTAGCAAGGGCCATCTGGCTGACAACTAATATTTTTCTGATTGCCAATCTTTCTGTTTAAGGGCAGCACAGAGGATAACGTCACATCACAGCAAGAGGTTCTATGGTTCATTTCGTGGCTGGGGTGCCTTTTGTGCAGAGTCTGTATGTCCTCCTTGTGTTTGTGTGGGTTTCCTCTAGGTGCTTCATTTTCCTCCCACATTCCAAAGACATGCATTCGGTGGATTGGACATTCTAAGTTGGCCGTAGGTGTGATTGTGAATGTGTAATATGGATGAACAGCCACAGCAGGGTTAGCCACCTGGCAGTGTGAGCCATGGCTCTAGATGATTGTCACTGTTAAAGTGACACCCCAACCTCGTGTGTAAACTGGGGAAAAAGGTGTTACGGATAGATCTGCCCATTTAAAACCTTTGAGTTTGGGTATAAATGTGTCAGTGCATTTCAGGTGGTATATTGAACTTCCAGAGTGCTTTGCTTAAGTATACTTCAAGTAAGAATTTTATTATTTGGTTTCAAAAAATTGAGGCCAGTGGTTTATTTATTGTTATAAGGACATTGGTAGACTTTCATCTTCCAATCTTTTGGGTTCAGAGTGTCCTCCTGCCTTTGGTACTGACCCTCCAAAGGGAGGGTTGGGTACATTGACACAAATGAGGTCTTTGGAACACTCTGAGATTGGTTCGCCATTCCAGGTGCTGGGGAAGATGATTGGATGTTCATCGTCTTTCCCTGCTGCAGTCATCACACTTGGGTTATCCTGCCGTCAGGCGGTCCCGCAGTCGGCCTGAGTTCCAAAGTCTTGGTCCGGCGTCGGTTGCTGTCTCTTCTTCCCTGACGTCAGTGCGCCAGGGGTATATAAGAGGCATCCAACGCCATTTTCTTCAGTCTTTCTTGCCGCGCGGTGCCCGAAGCAGAAGCATTTCGCAAGTGCTGGTCGGCCGACACTTGAGATTTTCTAATCGAATTTCAGGCCGAAGTCTTCAATAAAGCTAAGTACCCCATTGGGGAACCTTTTCTTGCCTCAGTCCAATGTCAGAAAAAGTTAACAATTGCATGTCTTGTGGGAAGCAAATACCTCATAAGGACTTCCATTCTTATTGTATTCCTTGCCTAGGCCCAGACCACGACGTCACAGGTCGTCAGTTTTGTGCTAGGTTTAATAAATGAACTATCAAACGCCGTTTTGACTTCGCACAACATTACTTTGGTAGGAAATTTAATTATATCATGCCGCCGGAGCACCCAACGACTGGCATGCATAAAAAACGCAAGGATAAGGACAGTCAGCCTAGGAACAAGCTAGACTCTGAGGCCTCTGCTGGGCCTGTCGCCAGTTCTCTGGTTTTCAGTGAGGCGCCTACGCAGCCCCTGATGACCGCAGAATTGGAACCCCAGACAGCTGCGGATTCTCAAGCGGAGTGTACTAGGCCATCCCTCAGCATCTCCCCCTGAAGACTACTCCTTTGGGGAAGCTTTACATACCATGAGGGAACATTTCCACTGGGAAGGCCAGGACTACTCTGATTCTAAGAAAAGGCTCCGAGAGTACCTTTTACTACCCCAGCACAGACCACTTGCTATCCCTCCAGTTTTAGACATTGTGGATGATGTTTACTTGGAGTCTAGTCTAAATCCAGACTCTCTACCTCCTGCTCCAGCCAAACCAGACAGGTACTACAGAGTACCTGACTCGCACAAATTCCTTTATAAAAGCCCTGTGGCTGACCCAGAAACAATTTCCCAGGGTCCCAAAGGGGCTAAAGCTTCTATGGCTAAAAATCATGTGCCCTCTGAAAGGGATTCCAGAGCCCTAGATAGATGGGGAAAGAAGATGCACCTCAGCTACTCTGGCTATGAGAGCATTACATTGTCAGTTTCACATGCTGAAATATCAGCAATTCCTAATGTCTCAATTAAAACAAAAAATGAGCACACATTCTGAACAGTCTGAATTCAAGGAAATGCAGGATCTGTTGCATGCAGCTGAACAGGTGGGCAAACCTACTTTACAATGTGGATTTGATTCATTGGAAGCTTCCTGTAGAGCAGCTGTTACTGTGTCTGTCATACGTAGACATGCTTGGTTAAAAGAACAAACCCTACCTGATCATGTTAAAGCAAAATTATTGGATGCACCTTTACAGCAGGATGTATTATTTGGTGTCAAAGCAGAAGAGGATTTAAAGAAAATGGAGGATAAGGCAAAGTCTGTGCAGATGGTCAAGGATTTTTTACAGGTACAACCCCCTCCTTTCAGCAGAAATTGGCCAACAAAAAATTGGTCCTTTCCAACTTCTGACAGATCACAGAGGGGCAAATACAGACGCCCAAGGGGAAGAGGTCAGTCACAAGGCCCTTACAAACCTTGCCAATGGGGTACTGCTACCCAGAAAGGAGGAGAAGACAGGCCCCAAGCTAGCAGAAGACTAACACAATGACTCAGTCCTCAAACTACCAAGCAAATCTCTCTTGGCAGCTCCCTTGGGAGGAAAATTAGCACTTTTTGCAGACAACAGGCACATCATCACAAAAGACAAATGGGTCCTAAACATTGTCTCACAAGGATACAGATTCCACTTTCATACCTTGCCAAGGATAAAAGGAATGCCAAACCTGCCACCAAATCAATGGGCAGAGGCACAAAAACAAATTACAGCTCTCATGGACATGAGGGCCATTCAGCAGGTACCTACACAGGAGCAAGGACAAGGATTTTACTCAAGACTCTTTCTAGTCCCAAGAAAAGACAAAGCATGGAGACCCATTCTGGATCTTTCAATTCTGAACACCTATCTACAAGTACCAAAATTGAAGATGCAAACACTACAGCAGCTTCTTCCCATGCTGGGCAAGAAGGCTTGGCTAGTAACGTTGGACCTCAAGGAGGCATACCTGCATGTCCCCGTCAGACAAAATTGCAGAAGATACCTCCAATTTATTGCAGGTTCAACTCATTATCATTTCTCTGCACTGCCCTTTGGCTTATCTACTGCGCCCAGGGTCTTCACAAAATGTCTGGCACCAGTAATTGCATACTGCAGACAAAGAGGAATTCAAATATACCCATACCTGGACAACTGCCTTATTCAAGCAGAAAGCAAGGACATTCTTTTAAAGCATCTGGCATTTGTCAAACACCTTCTAAGTTGCCTAGGGTACACAGTAAATGAAAAGAATTCAAAACTAGTGCCCTCACAAAACATAATATTCCTGGGTGCCAGCTTGAATAAAACGGCCCAGATGGCTTATCTCACGCCAGACAAGCAACAACAGCTGACTCAATATTTCAAAATAATGGCAACAAAGACCCAACTCCCTGCAAGAAAAATTCTGCAGGCCGTGGGATTCATGGCATCTTGCATACTACTAATACCATTTGCAAAACTGCATATGAGGATATTACAATAGTACCTGAAAAGCGTATGGACTCAGCACAGCCACAGCTTGGAAACAATGATACCACTCATTCCCTGCCTTCAACAGGAGTTTCTATGGTGGGCACAGGCATGTCACCTCAACAAGGGTCAGCCTTTCGCCTTACCCACAACCAGGCAAACTATGACAGATGCATCGGACTATGCCTGGGGAGCACACATGGCAGGACAGTGCATTCAGGGCAAATGGACTACAGATCAAAGGCATCTGCATATCAATCAAAAAGAAATGCTAGCAGTACAGAATGCCCTAACAGCTTTCAAGGACCTCTTACACCCAGAGTAACTAATAATAAAGACAGAAAATACCACAGTAATGTGGTACATAAACAAGCAAGGGGGCACACATTCCTACCCTCTATGCAGGCAAGCAATGACCTTGTGGAACACAGCACTGTCTTACCAGGTTCAATTACAAGTACAATTCCTGCCAGGAAAGAAAAACAGATTGGCAGACGACCTAAGCAGAAACATCATGGATCCCCACGAGTGGAAACTAGATCCACAAGTATTTGCAATGATAACTCAAAAATGGGGACGCCCAGACATAGATCTGTTTGCCAACCCCCAAAACTACCAACTTCAAAAAGTTTGCACAAGGACATTCCATCCACAAGGTTGGAAAGTGGACTCCCTCTCATTCAGTTGGAAAACATTAAGAGTGTATGCCTTTCCTCCACTGCCTCTTCTAGCAAAGGTACTGCTGAAAGTCAGATTAGAGAGGCCACAAATTATACTCATTGCACCAGACTGGCCACGCCAGCACTGGTATCCAATTCTAAGGAACATGGCCCACGGCCCACCATGGATTTTACTACAAATTCCTCACCTGCTCACACAGCGAGACAATCAGATTCTACACAGCCAGCTCAAGACTTTAAACCTGGCTGCATGGCAAATTACCTAAACAACCAGCCAACACCTCTATCCAAAGCTGTTATGGATGTCATTCTGGAGGCTAGGAGGCCCAGCATCAGGAAAACCTATTCAGACAAATGGAAAAGATTTTGCGCCTGGAACCAGGCTAAAGGCCAAAATCCCCTTGATCCAAACATTCCTCAGATTCTGCAATATTTAACTGAGATGTTGCACAAAAGACTTTCCTTTTCATCTATTAAGATCCACGCCTCAGCAATTTCAGCTCATTACAACATGGATCCTCCTTTATTTTCACATCCACTCCCAAGACAGTACTTCAGAGGGGCTAAGAACATAAGACCGCCCAGGAGAGCACCAACACCTACTTGGGATCTCAACTTTGTTCTGGAAAAGCTTACACTGCCGCCCTTTGAACCAGCTTTTTCAGCTGATTTAAAATTTCTTTCATGGAAAACTGCCCTGTTACTAGCAATAACTTCAGCTAGAAGAATCTCAGAGCTACAGGCATTAATGGCAGTAATTTCATCAAGACAGTCTCTCTCTACGAGCTAACCCTTCCTTTATGCCAAAGGTGGTATCCAGTGTGGCCCTAAACCAAACCAATCATTTGCCCACCTTTTTCCCAAATCCCTAGAACAAAGGAGAAAGACTCCTGCACTCTTTGGACATTCACAGGCAATTACGTTACTACTTGGATAAAACTAAGGCTTTCAGAAAATCTGACCAGCTCTTTGTAGCCTATGCTGCAGGATCACAAGGAAAAGCTATCTCAAAACAGACCATTTCAAAATGGATAGGGCATTGCATACATTTCTGCTACACGCATAATGGGAAACCGGTACCTGCTAACATTAGGTCCCACTCCACCAGGGCTACAGCTACATCAGTAGCCTTTCTCAGGGGGGTGCCAACCAAGGATATTCTAGAAGCTGCAACTTGGAGTTCAGTACACACCTTCACCAAACACTATCACTTACCTCTATATTCTAAGACCAGAGCTGGTTTTGCCACTGCAGTTTTGCAGGGCCTACTAGCTTCTTCTAACCCTGTTTAACTCCACCACCCATCCTTAGCTTTGGGATTCAACCCAAGTGTGATGACTGCAGCAGAGTAACATGATGAACATAGTACAGTTTTGTACCTACCATAAATGTAGATGTTAGAGTGTTCACCCTGCTGCAGTCCAGGTTACCCTCCCTCCATCCCCTCTGAACTAGCTGGACTTATCTATACCACTCTATCCTATACAACCTCTGTGGTGTATTTGCTTGTGCCTGAAGGTATTGTTTTATTTTTATATGTACTTTTTTATATAACCATATATATATATTGTCTACCTATTGGGGGCACCTGACATCTGGGGCAAGAAAAACTGAAGAAAATGGCATCAGATGCCTCTTATATACCCCTGGCGCACTGACGTCAGGGAAGAAGCGACAGCAACCGACGTTGGATCAAGACTTTGGAACTCAGGCCGACTGCGGGACCGCCTGATGGCAGGATAACCCAAGTGTGATGACTGCAGCAGGGTGAACACTCGAACATCTACATTTATGGTAGGTACAAAACTGTATTTTCTCCTGCTAGAACCATCACTCAGGTCCCACCACAGATAGACCTACCCAGAGACTCCCTTCTCATTTTGCCTCCCCCTACTCTACAAAAGCTCAGTGGTCAGAGCCAAACCATAAGTCTCTATACCACCACTCCATAGCAACTTTGGTTAAGTGAAGCCCCACTGGACATACCAAAAAAAGGATGTGTAAAAGGAAGCACCTAGACTCCCCTTCGATGTCTTCTACCTCACATTCTGACTTGGAGGATCATAAGGGTTCCCTGTTGTCTCCCCCAGAGGATACCTCATTGGCAATATTTTGGAATCTAAGTGCCAGAGGGGAGCTTGACCTGTAGAAGCACCCTCTCAGGACAGATGGTTCTGATTAAGGATTATGGCTCTACACCTTTTACAATCTGGATGGTACCTCGGTCTGACAAAGACATAGACCTAGCATCCTGAAGATCATGGCAGTAGCCAGGTAATGGCAACGCAGTCCCCCAGATGCCTGACCAAATACTTTGACTGACAAAAGATAGGCAGTTTTGGGCCAAATCTCTGGCATTGGACTTCAGTATTGCAGCGGCAGCTATGAAAAGAGAACTTTTAGGGGATTCTTACTTCTTCCACTCACCTAATAGAGTCCAAGGTGATGAATAGTCTAGGGAAGCAGATGTGTGCTTCAGACATATTTATGTTGAAGGCCTTGAACTACACTATTAGTATGAATAGATTTTAGAGAGATTTGACCCAACAAGCCTTACTTACTCTGAAGAATCCTCTGCTGAACAAGAGTAGTAAGTAGCTGGAGTCAACCACGTCTGCTGTGTCAAATGTAAGCAATCTGTTCATGCTCCTTATGCACAGTGCAGTGGATGGAGTGGTAAGGGCAGCCAGATTGGGTGTTATGGTGAGATGTCACTCACGGCTGCACCCATGTGACTTTGCATACAACTTTATGATATTACTAATGCTCCCATTTGATTATCTCTTTTTGGTCCTTCAGTGAAAGAGAGAATGCAGAAGTGCAAGCAGGATGGCAAGATTGCCTGTCATTGGAGAGAAGTTTGAGGCTCCACAGAGAGCCTTTAGCAGGAACCAAAATGGGCCTAATTCACTGTAGTTTAGAAAGTCTAGCCTTCAAAAGTTTGACTCGCCTAATGATAAGGCAGCTGCAGCAGAGGTGGTCACTTAATGAACATCACCCCAGAGACATTAGGGAGTTCCAGCCAGGGATACCTTGGCTCCTTTTCAGACAGAAAAGCAAGAAAAGTTTGCCCAACTGCTCTGCTCTGGAGGCAGTCTGGGGTCATCTTTCCCTCTGCATGGCAGGCCATTAGGCTTCCATTTTCCCTGTCACCACCTGAGCCCACCAATCCTTTACCAGACATCCCACCCAATCAGGTAAAAGAGGCCAAAAGAAAAGTACTCTCTCTCTCTGTTAGACAAAAAAAAGAGCCATCCAAATAGTTCCGTGAGACCAGAAAGGGTTGGGATTTTATTAAAGAAAAGATTATTTTTGGTTCCCAAGAAAACTCAGGCCCTTAGGCTAGTCTTGGACCCAAGTCTTCTAAATATATGTATTTGCAAGACCCACTTCAGAATGGTCAAAGTGCAATAGATTCTACCCTGTCTCATGAAGAATGATTGGATGTGCTTGATAGATGTTCAGAATGCCTACCTTCACATAAAGATCATGGAGGAGTCACTGAGATTTTTTGTGCATCCAAACAGAAGCCAGTCATCAGTTCAGGGTCCTGCCATTTGGTCTCATTACAGCCCCCAGTGTGTATACCAAATTCATGGCCATTGCAGCAGCCAGCCTATGATTGTTCGGATTTAGGATTTTTCTGTACCTAGATGATGGCTCGTAGCTGTCCCCTTGATGGGAGTCCCTGATTCATGGCAAGAGTTTTCTTCTAAACCTTTGCACATCCTTGGGGATATCAGCTAACCTTCAGAAATCAAATTTAGTACCCTCTCAGACCATCATGTTCATAGGATGTAATCTGGATAATGATCAGTGCGTAATCTCACTTCCACAGGAGTGAGGTCATTCTTTAAGAACAACAGTATAGAGACTTCTCAGTTTTGCTCCTCCTGCAGCTCTGGTTTGGAGGGTGCTGGTTCTCTTTGCCTCTTCTGCCTTAATGTTCATTTTCCATGCTTTTACATGAGAGTATTACAGTGGCATTTACATGCTCAGTGGTGCCAGTGGCGACACTCTGTATCCAAGGCCGTCATTATCACAGAATCTTGCAGAGCCATTTGAGATGGTGGCTTGAGTCACCTCTGATATCTGAGGAGAAACCAGTTGTGATGTCAGCTCCAGTAGCTATGGCGACCATGGACACATTCTCCCTGGGGAGGTTAGTTCAAGGGCAGTTATCAGAGTTAGGTGGCAACTCTCACATAAATGTCCTGGTGTTGATGGTGGTCCTCCTTGTGTTGTTAGAACTTCAGGGCCATCTTCCCTGTGGTGCAGTCTCCATCTAAATAGACAATGCTGCCATAGTTTGGCACATAAGCAAGGATGAACCAGGTCGTACCCTTGTCATGAAGCAGTGAAGGTATGGTAATAGACAATGGCCTCAAACTAAAAAACAAAATGTCACAGGAGCCAGAGTAAAGTTTAGCGCTTTCGTCCTGTTTATTATAGAACAACTTCAGATCATTCAAACAAACACTTCAATTTCCTTTTATACTACCAGTCATCAAGACATCATTTCCTCCGTTAATACACAAATTGTATATGTAAAAACAGCAATGTTAATATAAAAAAATTAATACAAATGCCAACATATAAAAAAAACTATTTTAACCAAAAATACTTGTAAATAATTAGTTATTAACATATTTTAGGTGACTCTTAGTAGAAATTTTATCATTAATTCCCGGTGTTACATCCGCCCTCAGGAAAAGCTGCCATTTGAGTTCAATTTTTTCTAAATAGTTATTAAATTTTCCAGCAAACCTATTTTTGTTAACCTTCTCTACTATAAAAAAAATTCTAAAATTAATGCAGTTAACTGAATGTTTAGCCAAAGCATTGCTAAAATCCCTTTTCTTAATGGCTAACCTATGCTCCCTGACCCTATGACTCAATTTCCTAATAGTTTTACCTATATAGAAATTCTCACAGTTAGAACAAGATACACTAAACCTTCAGTTTGACAGTTGTATCTACCTCTTGTTAAAGTGTAATTTAAATGTTTAAAATGGTGATTGTGTATTTCCGTCATAAATCTACACTGAGTACAGTTGGTACATGCAAACGTACCAAAATGTGAAAAATCAGTTTGACTCCCTATGGACCTAGAAGAACTTTCCAGCAATTCTATTTAAGTTCTAGGTTTTCTTATTGATACATTTTCGTTGTAAACCTACTGTTTCACTTAAATCTTGATTACCTAAAATAATCTTCCAATTATCAGTAATAATTTTTCTAATATTAGGCCCATCTGTGCTCATAGGTACAGGAAAGGCACATTTGAAAAATTCTCAATTTCCATTCCCGCTTTCAGTATTTTTCTGGAATCCTACTTTCAAAATAGGAAGAAATCTTTCATTTCTATTCGCCTTAATATAACAATAATTTCATCAAGATCTCCATCCATATCCTTTATCCATAAAAAACTGTTTGAGAATATTTAATTCTCTAACAAAGTTGTCATCCTCACTAATCATTCTACTGAGTCTTATTGTTTGTCCTTTGAATACATTGATTTTCATGTATTTCGGATGATAGCTATCAAAGTGTAAATAACTGTTGGTGAATGTTTTTTTACGAAAGATGTTACTACTAAATTCCTTTATAAGAAATGTCTATGAGATGCAACCTCATTTTCACAAAGCCGTATAAACATCTCAACATTGGGGTGTTTCAGTGGCACAAATGTGCTTGGCTTCTTATACTTGTTAGAGGGAAAGTTGTTGTGATTTTTAACATCCCTGGCTATGTGTTAACTAAAGATCAATTAGCTGTGCTGGAAAGAGGGTTGACGTTTATACCCTCAATTCGGTCTTCATTGAGTGAATTCACAATTGATTTAAAATGTTTTGGTCGAAATGTAACTTTGCAACATTTGTCTGGAAATCACACCAACCTTCCCTCTAACAAGTATAAGAAGCCAAGCACATTTGTGCCACTGACACGCCCCAATATTGAGGTGTTTATACGACTTTGTGAAAATGAGGTTACATCTCATAGACAAGGGGGAAATAGGAAACACTTTTATAATTTGAGCCTGAAGGAGAATACAGCACTGCATGAGTTAATGAAGAAGAATTACCTAGTGATCAAACCTGCAGACAAGAATGGAGCCATAGTTATTATGGACTCTGATCATTATATCAGAAAAATGGAAGAATTACTGAGACAGCAGCACCTATTAAATGGCAAGCAAAAAAGAAGTGAAAGATCTTATGACAGTTGTTCAGGACACTTTGTATGACATGCTATTGACAAGGTGCCTCACCAAAGAACAGTATGACTTTTTTGAAGTCACACATCCATTGACACCCACCCTAAGTGGTTTACCAAAAATACACAAGAATGAAAAAGATCCACCAATGTGCCCAATCGTGTCAGGGAGAGTGTGGTTGACAGATACCCTTTCTATTTATTTAGAAGGGGAGCTAAAAAAGTTATTACCTATTGCAGACACTGTATTGAAGGATACTGCCCACTTCCTAGAGTGCCTATATGAAAAGCTAGGAACAAGGAATGACTACAATGGTTTGTTATTAGCTACGCTAGATATACAGAGTCTCTTCACAGTAATACCAAACGATTATGGAATTGAAGCCATCAGGAAATATGCTAATGCAGGCTTGGTAGATGCCAGTCTTATATGTAGATGACTGGAAATGACTTTAGAAAACAACGTATTTATATGTGGAGAGAAATATTACTGGCAAAAGTGGAGGGTAGCCATGGACACCAGCTCAATGGGAGAATGAATGGACGCACTATTTGAGTCACTCTTGGACTGATAAATTGATTTTTTACAACAGATTTGTGGATATTTTCCTTGTGTGGAAAGATGATGAATCCTTGCTTACGTGAATTTGTTGCCTGTAGACATGCGTGAATGGGCGTACCTTCATTGAAGGGTGTGTGTCAGGGCTGGCATCTTGGCACGTAAAAATCTACTGCCAATCATTAGCGGACCAGAGTTCCGCTGTGGCGACCCCTAACCGGGAAAAGCCGAAAGACACAAACAAATTAGACAAGATATGCCTCGAATGCATACTTGTTTGCTGTAACATATGGTTATGCCATGTGGGTTTTCTATAGATAGCTGTATTTATTACTTGAATAGAGTCTAAGTACAACTTTACATCCAAAAACTCCATTTCTTTATCAGGCAGATTCAAATCAAATTTCAGAAAAGATGTGGTGTTATCTAAATAAACAACGAATTCACATAAGCTGGATTCATCACCTTTCCACACAAGGAAAATATCATCCACAAATCTGTTGTAAAAATCAATTTATCAGTCCAAGAGTGACTCAAATAGTGAGTCCATTCTTTCTCCATTGAGCTGGTGCCCATGGCTAGCCCCCACTTCTGCCAGTAATATTTCCCTCCATATATAAATACGTTGCTTTCTAAAGTCAGTTCCAGTCATCTACAAATAAGACTGGCATCTACCAAGCCTGGATTAGCATATTTCCTGATGGCTTCAATTCCATAATTGTTGGGTATTACTGTGAAGAGACTCCGTCTAATGTAGTTAACAATCAGGTCACGTGTATTTCTAAGCTTTGCACCTTGGATAAAGTTTATTTGACAGAAAAAAATAAGTTGATTAGTGATTTTACAAAGAGGGGATGCAACGAGATATTAATCAGCAGTACACAAGAAGAAGCCATGGAGTTAAGGACTCAGAAGGGCTGCCGTTACTACTCCAAGAAAGGAACTAATAGAACCGGAATAGTGGTAGGTAAATATGGAAATGCCGAAATGAGGTGCAGTTTAACGTATAGTACAGATACTGCAGTTGTTTGTGAGACCATCAGGAAATACTGTTCAATTTTGACTTTAGACCCAAGAATTAGAGAAATTGTAGGTGATTCACTGAAATTTGCTTTTAAAAATAAAAATCCAAAAAGATTTTTCTGTCACAGGGATGGTTTCCAAAACGCGAACCATGTACCTGGAAACTCTTAACAGTCAACGTAGAGGTACGTGGAAATGTGGTTTTTGCAAAGCATGTTCCTTCATTAGAATTAAGAATGAGTTTGTGCATCCTCTAACAGGACTGAGATACTTCTTTCAAGGTCATGCCACTTGTAATAGCAAAAATATAGTGTATATTGCAGTATGTGAGTATTGCTCCACCTACTGTATAGGCAAAACGAACAGAACTTTTAAAGAAAGGATTTTTCGCCATTTCTCTGATTTTAGTAATAGTGTAGCAACAAATGCTTTGGCTAGCCATATAAAGACTAATCCTAACCATAAATTTAAGTTTATGGCACTTACAGATGTGAAGGAAGATAAAAGAGGGGGAGATTTATTCAACAGGACTGAAGTAGAAGAAACATGTTGGATTATTGAACTGCAAGCAGACTGCTCCCCTGGAGTAATAGAAATAGTTTCTTTAAAGCCCATCTTAAAAGAACGATGCTTGAGTAAATGGAAATGATAAAGCTAAGTGCATCGGATGTGAATGAGGTGTCTCTCCTTTAACCTGCTTTGATTCGCTTGTATAGAGGCTGGTTTGGACTGACCTCTAATTCAGCATGGGAGCGGGAAGTATTCATTACTTTCATTATGATTGGCTTTGTCTGTTCCTAAGCCTATTGGTTGTTAAAGAGGTGTCTCTTCTTAATCTCATTTTGATTAGCCTGTACAGGAATTGGTATGGATTGAAGTCGCATTGGATTTGGGACTAGGAAGTACTCAGTGCTCTATTATGATTGGTTTTTGTTCGTTTTAAGCCTAATGATTGGTAGAACTATCAGGATCTGAGGAATGCTATGTATGAAAGCGCTAATCCTTTGTAACCAGTTTTACGTGGTTTTAACTTCTACATTTTTGTTTTATTAAAGTTACGTTTTTAAGAGCATTTCAGTGTGACAGATCTGTGGTGGTACATCTGTGTTTTTCTGATATTTGTTTTGCTGTTCGGACTGCCTTTAGTAATGTCAAAGGTTTTTCAGTTTACATTTGTTCTGCAGTATAGGTTTAGGAGTTTCTTCCTTTTATTACATGGTTTATTAATGAATGAGGACCACAGTGCTAGTTTGCTTTTAAATCTTTCCTCTTGTTTGGATCTAGTCAGGACTGCCAGTTTAATGCAGTTAGTCATGTATGAGTAGAACTGTTGTGTATAACTCTCTGTAATGTCAACATTATAGGTAATACTACTTGTACTCGAATTTAAAGACTCATTCATAGAATTGCAGAAGATTTGTATGTTTGAGTCCTTGAGTTATTTAACATTTGGTCTGTTGTCAGTCTTCATTTATCCTAGACCTTTGGGTATTCAGTTCTGATCCTTGGAACCGGCCCGGTTGTTGCATAGCTCGCGCCAGACAAAAACTCTTCAGCTAAGACTCTACCTACAATACCCCTGTCCATATTTCCTCAAATCTCATTTGCTGCTCTTGTTGCAAGATGAGTCAGCCTTTTTCTCTCACAGCTAAGTAATACCTTATAGTTTTTCTGTGTTTCTTTTCTGTTTGATCTACTTTTTTCATATATCTATCTATCTATATATATATATATATATATATATATATATATATATATATATATATATACATACATATATATATATACATACATATATATATATATATATATATATATATATATATATATATACATACACACATATATATATATATATATATATATATATATACATACACACACACATCTACTTTCAGTTGACGAAAGTATGACCCACCATAGACAAAACCAAAAACTCACTAAACCAAAAGCTGAGTTGCACGGAAACTAACAATGCTGAAAGCTAAATCAGCGAAACTCACTTGAATGGAATACAGTGTACAAAAGAATAAAACGAAAAAAATAAATACACTAGGCCCTCTTCAAAAGGAACCTTGATGATTGGATGGGTAAAAGGAAATTCACCCTGGGGATCACATCAGTCGCCCTGCTAGACGGGTCCAGAGAAGTAAATAGTATGGGAAGAAATAGCCAGGGAATTGTTATGGCTAGGCTTGTATAGGCCCTAAGGTGGATAGCCTAGTACCAACCTATGAACTACACTACATTATGCAGGGGGGTGCCCCCCACACCTCTGCTACTAATGTATACCAACTCCAAGATCGCAGTAACAGTGGGGAAAAGGGAAAATTCCCTTACGCTACTGTACCAAGATGTCTAACAGCTTTGTAAATGATACACATAACCTACCACAATTAAGGTCTCACTCCCTCATTGTGATTTACCTGTAAAGTATATTTCACCCAGGACTCCAGGAGTGATTTTGCACAAATCCAACATTGTAGATGCCGGTACGTTCGTACAGCTACTTATACTTCCTTCTTAAATTTAAAGCGGTATGCCCTATATTCACCATTCAAGTGAATTTCACTGATTAGTCTTTCAGCATAGTCAGTTCTGTGAAAGTAAGCTTTCAGTGCAGTGAGCTTGTGCTTTTGCCACATTCGGTGGATTGTACTTTCATCAATTGAAGGTAGATCCATTTTATATATATATATATATATATATATATATATATATATATATATATATATGGGTCTACTTCAGAAGATCGACATTCATTTGGTCGACAGCTGATTTGATCGACAACCAGTATTCAAGGCACTTAACAGGGATTTGCCCCCCTTCCCCAATGATGTGCGACCCTGGAGTTGGTATATATAGTTGGGGGGGTGTGGGGGGCCGAAGCCCCCCACCTATATTAGTTTAAAATGTATAGTTTTTGTTGTATTTTCCAATTTGTATTTCCAATGTGGGGGGCTGTGCCCCCCCCAACTATATATACCAACTCCAGGGTCGTACAACATTGGGGAGGGGGGCAAATCCCAGGTTTTTGCATTGAATACTGGTTGTCGACCAAATGAGCTGTCGACCAAATGAATGTCGATCAAACTGTCTGTCGATCTTCTGAAGTAGACCCATATATATATATATATATATATATATATATATATATATGGGATCACTACATAATCTCGAAATGTTGGAATATCGAATTCCAAAATCTCAAGACTATATAGCCGAAACCCCGAAATACCAAAAGACCAGAAGCGCAATATTCAAAATCCCAATGTTCGAAGATATTGAAGTAGCGCTTCTGGTGTTGCGGTTTGTTGATGGGTAGGTGGGAGTTCAGGTAAGTATCTATGTGTAAGTGTGTTGGTTAGGGGCTTTAGTGTGTGTCAGTGCGTGTTGACTGTGATGTGTGTGTGTGAGGGTCTGTAAAATGTGTGGGTGCGTGTTTCCCTTGTGTGACTGTTTATGCGATCTCGGAGTTGGTATATTTAAGTAGGAAGGGTGTGGGGGGTGCAGGGGGGCTTGCCCCCCTGCTTATCTGTAGTGTAGAATGATATGCCTGATTGTGGGGGGAAGTTGTGCGTGTGCTTTATGTGTGTTGTACGTTCGGGATTTTGAATTTCGCTCTTATGGTCTTTCGGCATTTAGGGATTTCGGCTATATAGTCTCGAGATTTTGAAATTCGATATTTCAAGATTTCGAGATTATGTATTGAATCTATGTATGTATATATATATATATATATATATATATATATATATATATATATAAAAAACAAAAAAAAAGTCTTGCTTTTTTCCCACTTTCTGAAAGTTAAGAAAGTTCAGTTACAGATTTGCTGTTCTGAACTGTTTGGAAGTTTCTAGAAGGCCAGTGCTTGCTTGGGCTAAAGGGAAGTCTCTGTGTTCACCAGTGGAAGTGGTTAACACTGAACAGCCTGCCTGTCCCTGGAGGAGTGGTTACTTCCTAGAAGCTGTAGTTTTATTGGCCATTTTGGGTCAATTCTAAACTCCTTGATCTCTCTCTTAAACCCGGCTGCCTCATGGTTTTGGCGTCTTTTCAGGCTTGCTAGTTGTTGCTGAAGCACCTACCAAGGGGAGAAAACGCTGAGAGAAGAAAAGGAGTCACTTTTGTGATTTTAAGTATTTTCTTCTGATTTTTTGTTAAGTTTTACTGCTTTGCCGCCTATTTATTTGGCATTTTCCGGCTTGCTAAAGTTTATATCTGTAACAGTACTTGGAACACATCTAGAGCCTGTTTACTGCATTTCCTGTGTTGCACTTAATTTAAAATCGTTTTTTTTCTCTAAAAACTGCATTTTACCTGATTATGACCTAGCACTCAAGTGTGGGGTCATTTATTGCACTGTTGTGATTATTTTGCTGCTTGTGTATCTCTGCTGCCTTTAAACTACAGCAAAAAGAAAAAAAAAATCTTGCTTTTTTCCCAACTGTAGTTTTATTGGCCATTTTGGGTCAATTCTAAACTCCTTGATCTCTCTCTCTCTCTTAAAACCCTACAACTCTCTTTTTGTGCGGTTTTGCTCACTGAGCAGCGTCGGGCAGCGCCACCTAAACAGGTTTAAACTGTTCCAGTCTCCACAAAGTCTGCTCTTCACTTTTTCCCTTAGAACTGTTCACACTCTCAAAGTAATCACTCTATTCTCTTTCTAAAGCCCTGCACTTGCTCAACTCTTATAAGGAAACACTAACTAACTAAAGCACTACACCCTCCTTGACTTCTCATAAGTATTAGGCTCCCGATTGGTCCTTCCTGATCAAGTGAAAAATCAGTTCCCTTCCCTAATCTGATCAGTAAAAAAACAGTTCCCTGTACTAATCTGGTATTTCCAAAGGTCGGTTTCAAGGTTACTCTCCAGTCCAGCTGGTGAATCTGGGAATTTTGAGGCAATGTTACAATTGCCATATGTACACAGACAACCCTCTCCTCCTTCCAACAAACTCTAATACATGTGGGAGATGCAGTTACACAGCCAAACTGGAGGCAGAGCTCTCTCAACCCAAGACTGGCACAGTCGGTCAGGAGGAAAAGGTAACCACCCACACCACAAATCCAGTCTCACACAGACCTATTGCATCTGCATACTCAACACATAAACTCACAAAAACATACTCGGAGGCTCTAAATAAAAATCTGCCTAAACAGCAAAGACCTCCTAAGCAGATATCCAAGCAACAGCCACCCCTCAACAATACCCATGAATCACATATCTCACAAAATCAGTGTGCCTCACAGTCACAGCCCTTAAGGCCAAACACACCAAATACACTTGTTATAGGGGACTCTATTGTCCGGCACACTGACGTCCCGCTCACCAGACTGAACAAGGAGGTCACTGTAAGCTGCCTGTCGAGTGCCAGGATCCGCCACATAACGCAAGCACTCAGGTCACTCCAAAGCAAGTACAAGTATGACTCTGTCATTGTCCATGCTGGTGTGAATGACCTGAGACGTACCTCCCTGGACTACATGAAAAGAGACATAGAGGAGCTCTCTGACCATGTAGCCCAGGCTGGTATGACCCTGACCTTGAGTAGCATCTTGCCCTCACCAAGAATGATGCCACAGTATAAAGACAAAATTATCAGTTTCAGCAATTGGCTAAAGTATTGATGTCATTCAAAGGGGATCCAGTGTCTGTCTGCCTGGGATGACATGCTCGACAAGCCACATTGCTTCGCTAGGGACGGCTTGCACCTGTCACCCTTAGGCTTTCGTATACTGGCCAAGGCTCTTGCCACCCCTATAGTGTCTTTTTTAGGCAAGGCTCAAAGGACACACTCACCTCCATAGACAACCTAAGGATAAAAAACTAAAGATGTTCATTGTGTTACCCTGCTGCAGTCATCACACTTGGGTTATCCTGTCGTCAGGCGGTCCCGCAGTCGGCCGGAATTCCAAAGTCTTGGTCCGGCGTCGGTTGCTGTCGCTTCCTCCCTGAAGTCAGTGTGCCATGGGTATTTATAATGCATCCAACGCCATTTTCTTCAGTCTTTCTTGCCGCGCGGTGCCCGAAGCAGAAGCAGTTCGCAAGTGCCGGTCGGCCGGCTCCTGAGATTTTCGAAGTCGAATTTCAGATCCGAAGTCTTCAATAAAGCTAAGTACCCCGTTGGAGAAACTTTTCTTGCCTCAGACCGATGTAAAAAAAAGTTAACAATTGTATTTCTTGTGGGAAGCAAATACCTCATAAGGATTTTCATTCTTACTGCATACCTTGCCTAGGCCGAGACCACAATGTCACTGGTTGTTGTTTTTGTGCTAGGTTTAATAAGCGTACTATAAAAAGACGCTTTGATTTCGCATGACACTACTTCGGTAGAAAATTTAACTACACAATGCCGTCGGAGCAACCGACTACTGGCGTGCACAAAAAAACGCAAGGATAAGGACAGGCAGCCTAGACCCAAGCCAGACTCCGAGGCCTCGGCTGGACCGGTCTCCGGTTCACCGATCTTCAGTGAGGCTCTGACGCAGCCCCTGACTACTGCAGATTTGGAACCCGAGACTGCTTCGGAGCCTTTGGCGGAGAGTGCTAGGCCGACGCAGCCATTTTGTTTAGCCCCTACCGACGACACTGCAGAAAGAGATGGTGCTGCAGAAACACCTTTGGTTTCTGAAGGTGTCTTCAGACCGACGACGCTCACCATAAAAACGTATCCTAAGCTTAAGACTCCTATTAAACCTAAAAAGACTGCACTTCAGTCTCCAGTTCAAGGCCCCATGCCTAAGAAACAGATGCTTAAAATGGCTGAAGATTTGATCTCTTTAATCAGGGGTTCCCAACCCCCATCCGACAAAAGGCCTAGACAAGAGGAAGATTATGCCTCCTCTGATCAAGTGTCTATTTCCTCAGGCTCCTCTGAGGACCAAGATTACTCC